>NC_141076.1:29831272-30293772 GCF_041138505.1 Cibotium barometz | reverse complement strand
TTCAATGTTTTTCATGCATCTATTGGTGAGAAGCTATACAAAGAAACATCCAGTAGGTCTTTGGCCAGAGAGAGGAGTTTTCTTTTATAAATGAATTTTACACAGCACCTCATAGTGTTACAGTTATGGATCTTTGAAAGCATTACCACTGCCTTCATTCGATAGTCCAAAATGGCTCATACCAACAGCAGAAGCAAGTGAGTGCTTTAGATTAAAGATATACCAAGACGTGCAGAGGTGTATAAGACCAAATGTATCAAATCGTCTGGTGAAAATCATTCTTTATGCCATTGCATGTTTTTGTCGACTTTTTTTATGATGACGAGGAGGTCAAAAAAACATTGTCAATGTTTATCTATGTAAATCAGAGAAATGTTTGGATTTTTTAAGTCAAAATTGGGATGTGAAAGAATTAAATGGGGTTACCTACAAAATCCATAGGAAATCTATTATCACAATAAATATATGATTGGCTCTCCCAGAATTTTATTTTGGCCTTTCATTATATGAGATGGCATTATGTCAATGGAAAACTTGTAGCAATTGATCAGGACTTGGAGGATGACATTAAAAATCCATTGATGTTATTAGAGGTATGGTTTGAACATGAGCTCTTGATAGTACTCAATATAAGGTCAAAAATCTCATTGCGTCAAGTGAGAACAGACTTGGCAAATGAGGATGACCTACAAGTGCCTGATGATTATGTGTTCAAGTGCAACGACCATAAGGTATGTTATTCAATCTAACCTCGAAAAAGTATTCATTCCAAAACTACGCCATAATCATTATTACTTATATACATTACTTTGATTTTTGGAAATAGGTACCAAGGAGAAGAGAAAGGACCATTCAATGTAAAGACATTACAAGGAAGCAAGTTTTCATGGTGCAAACGACCATCACATAGAGATAAATGGAGATAAATGTATTTTTGACATGGAGATAAATGGAGATAAATGTATTTTTGATAGCATAGTTACATCAATCATTACAACATTTTGTATTTCTTAGAGCAATAGAAACTAAGACAAATATTCTACATTTTCTTATTGGATGTTTAAAACATTGATAGCATGTTCTCATTTTTTCCTACGAAGTGTGCTATTATGTGTGGGATGATTCTTGTTGTTGGGGCGGTGAGGCTTGTCATTGAGGGGGTGCTTGCTCTTCGGGACGCTCTTGGGTTGGTTGCTCTTCGGGACGCTCTAGGGCTAGTTGCTCTTCCGGACACTCTTGGGGGGTAGTTACTCTTCCAGACGCTCTTGGGGTGGTTGCTCTTCTAGAACTGAAGCTTGCTGTCATTGTGAGGTTGAAGCTTCCAAATTGACATCTTTAGATTCATCAGATTTTGGAAGCTCGACAACAAACCTGTCGACTTGTGTTAGGGGGTACTGCCGTGGCAGTGGTCCTGGTCGCGGTCGTGGTGGAGGGGCACAAACGCAACAAGGATATTAGGCAGCCTGCTATGAATGTTGACAATAATATGCTCAACGGCCTCTTCCCTAAACAGCCCTAAATCCGAAGTATTCTGATAATCGTGGATTCTACAAAAAGCTTAAAAAAAATAGACATGTGTCGTCAAAGAATGAGGAAGGAAAGTAAGATATCATTCAAAAAAAGAAGCATGCCTACATTTTCTATGGGTAACGAGAGAACTAAGTGTAGCAGCAACTTTGCGTTGTAGCACACCCTCCAACCACAACTATGGCCATCCCATTGTTGCTGCGAGACTGTGCATATCACAGTCCTTGTGTGTTCTAGTAGTGTGTCCTGGATTATGGCCTCGAGAGCAGTTATTAGCTTTCTAACCGATCTGCACGAAACAATACTATTGTCAATACTGAAAGTTCTCTAACTACTTCTCTCTCTCTCTCTCTCTCTCTCTCTCTCTCTCTCTCTCTCTCTCTCTCTCTCTCTCTCTCTCTCTCTCTCTCTCTCTCGTTATACGATATATAAATACTCAATGTATGGACTTACTGTCTCACCGTGCCATGGAATTCATCACCTAAATTGGACAAGTAACAAGTCTTGGATTCCATATCGTAAAGGATCAAACTCCAGTGTGAACTACAACATGCAATTAGGAGTATCAGAAGTAGCATAAAAAATATATAGTAAGTATAGGTCACAATACCAAGACTATAAATGAGATTGCATGTCACTTACTCTTCATTGTATGCCATTAGAATTATTTGAGCTACATCAAAATTTATCGAACTAAACCACGAACATACATCAACCAATGAAGTATATTGTGCAGTAAGAACCGAGGAAAGAAGGGAATCTACAATATATACACGATTTTGAACATCGAATGGGAGATTTGATATAACCAAGCTACACAAGAAAACTACATTATATTAGTTACTTTGGACAAGCAACCCACTTTACAATCACGATGATGAAAAGGACGTAGCAAACCTTAGAACTGTTATGATAATTCTATCGTTGACCTCCCTTAAAACATTGGATAAAACATCAATCTCCTCCGCATCGAAAGGGAAAAATTGCACGGTGCCTCTCGCACACACCAGAAGTCTAACGTGAAACGAGGGGACAAAATAACTCAAAGCTCTCATATTCAACTTATGCATTTCCCGAATAGCCGATTTCTTTAACCGCAATTCTTGGAGCTCCTGCATCCTGGCTTGGTCACCAATCCTTTGTGCGTTGAGCCTTGTGTCACGTGAATGACTAGCCTCTGTCACTTCTATGATCTTAACTTTCTTCGTCTAAGGTGGGATTTCCAAAATTCCCTTCATTCTCTTGTCACTAAAGGGCGGGCTCCAACGTACGGTCATATCTGAACTAAGCAAACGAAGCGAGTTCATGTCTTTTGGCATCACAGTGATTCTATGTGCATGCACAACAAGGACATAGCTATCCTGAAAAAAACTCGACAAGCCAGTCTTCCGGAGCCTCTTGCAAACATCCTAGGGCAGAGGCCTGCCAACGCATATTAATGCCAAAATTCTCGCATGTAGATCGGACTACACGCTAGAATGGCAACTTCGGAACCATGCAATGCATATGTTTCTCCACCTTCCTTAGTTCAAGGAGGACGGATCTATGTTGGTCGTATCTGCGTCTCCTCAATTGAGCGTAGTGCAGACATTTTCTTTCCCGAACTAACTTCTCTACCTCTAATTGAGGATTACTGAGCACAGTGCAAACATTTTCATTCCCGAACTAGCTTCTCTACCTAATTGAGGATCATTTGTAGATTAGAGCCTTGCGGTCTTCGTATGCGCCATCTGAAAATAGTCATAATGTTACATGATAAGCTTCTCAATAAATATATAGGACAATGATACAAAAACTACTGAAAAAGTTAACTTGGATAACGAATTAGCTTCAAATCACTACAACGCGATATGGGTACTTCACACAAAATCTACATCAACTCCCAAATCACTACAACGTGATAGAGACACATCATACCTAATCGTCATACCCTCAGCACATTGTAGTGATTTCTTGCATAGAGCGTTTCATTTCACAAAGTAGGTCATGGAAATAAGTAATAGATAACATACACGACACAGAACAATGTATAGGACAAGAAAGTATGTCCAAAACACTATAACGCGATATGGCTACATCAGAAAAATTCTTCGCGTCGTGGTGACTTGTTAGACATTGCGTTTTGTTTGACCCAATATCTAATGAACGTAGGTAAAACATGAAATATATGATTGAATATAACATTTAAGACCAGGAGTGATTGCTTGATAACTTACCAAATAATTATGCAGGGAAAATGTTGAAGTGATGGTTGATAAATCGTAGAGATGGTGTAGATGAGGCACAGCAGAGGAATACACGCAGCTGAAGGAGGCATAACGAAACGACGGCGAAAGACAAGGACACTTGACATTTTACTGAGGACGAGTACCACATTTACCGAGGACAAGCACGACACACGTGCGAAAGACAAGGACACTTGACATTTTATCGAGGACAAGTACCACATTTACCGAGGACAAGCACGACACACATGCGAAAGAGCATGTCCACATGTGCCAAGGAGGACATGGGGCCGTACTCATGATGATTACGATCAATCAATTTTTGACACGTGTCATCATATGTGCACAGAGCACGTGGTGTGCCATCATGCATGCCTACCACGTGTACAGACCATTAGTTTCCGTGGATAAAGGTGACCAGCATTCATTATTCGTTGCTTCTTGCTCTCGTGCAATTTTTCTCGCAGTCATCACCTTCACCCTGCTTCTTGCTCTCCTACAGTCAACTTCGTTGATTACTTCTTGCTCTCCTAGTGAATTTTGCAGTATGTTTTCAAATATTTTCGTGTTTCAATTTGGCCGAAGTTGTATAATTGTTTTATAAATATTCCATCAAAGATTGCTGCTTTTAGATTTTTAAGAATTTCATTTATTTCTCCCTAATATTTCATCAAATCACTACAACGCGAAGAGGGATCTCGGTGTGAGAACTAATGTACCCATATCGCGTTGTAGTGATTTTACCCACAGTGGTAATTTTCTTGCATAGATTTCTTGAAAGCTCTACAATGCAAGAAGAGGTCTTGGTAGGTCTTGGTGCAAACTCTCTCAAGCATATCGCGTTATAGTGATTTGTCCCACTGTCGTTCTTTTTTTACTTTTTCAAAGATTTCGTCGTTTAGATTTTTAAGAAATTAATATTTTCCTCATCACAAATAATTGATCAAATTACTACAGTGCGAAGAGGGGAGTCGGTGAGAACTCTCCCACCCATATCGCGTTATAGTGATTTGTCCTACTGTCGTTCTTGTAGTGATTTTTCTTACAATCATCATTGCCTTTGAAATATTGCATCAAATCACTATAACGTGAAGAGAGGGCTCCTTGGGAATTCTCCCACACATATCGTGTTGTAGTGATTTTGGCACATTTTTCCTTGCAATTTCATTTTCTCACTGATATTTCATCAAATTACTACAACACGACTAGAGATGTCGGTGAGATTTCTCCAACGCTTATCGCGTTATATTGATCTAGGCTAATCCTTTATTATCTTACACATAACTTTCATCGTCTTGACATATTTCCCGGCTTCTTATAGATGGAACCTTTCGGGATTGAGGTTGAGTTTGATGCTGGCCTTCAAGAAACCCCAGATGAAAAGTTGTTCGACTTCTTATATAAAGTTCGACAGCATCATCGCCATCTTGAAATCTCACGCATGTTTAATTTCAATTTCTCCATCGAAGACATGATCATTTTTGCTTGTTCGTATCTTGAGGAAAAAGGGCAGCAATTTCAACAGACCACTTTGAGTGGTAAAGTCATGTTTGACGGCATCCAGTACGTGCACGTGAATGATATCGTGCCTTCAACAACCCTGAGACAAAAGTTAAACAGGGATGTTTTAAAGGTGTCCAGATGATAAGAAGAAGACACACAGTAAGTGCCCCATTCACAATCGCAAGTGTCGTCTCGTTGCTTACCAATATGGATTTATCTGTCTACTACCTACATGTGCTGCTTAAGGATGAAGAAGTTGCAAATGAAAAAATTGAGGAGAAGCCAGAGGAACCTCCAAGAGCAGAAGATGAAGTTCAAGAGATTATGGAGGAGATAAACTTGGCTGCAGAGAGGGACTTAAGTGAGCAGTTGGATATTGATGCGCTCAAAAGAGAAGACACCTTAGTGGTTACAGGTGACGAGCAGCCCTCTATGATAGAGGACGCAGGGGACATTCCAACCCCATTACTCCCCACATATCCTATTAGTGATAAAGAATATTTGTTAATTGCAGATATTCAAGCTGTCTTTGACATAAGGGAAGACTACTGTCTGGCCATCATTGCACAGAATCTTGAGGAAGATGAAGATTTTCTGGCCACCACCAAGGGGTATGATGGTATATAATATGCTTCAAAAGAATAAAAGAATACATTACTTAGTATATTTTTTAATATACAGTATAAAAACTAGTTCAATGCATGATCAATCTGATACCATATAGTGGGCGATGTGTTGATCTCTCCATGCATCAGTCATTGATCTCTTGAACTCATCTAGCACTGTTTGAAATATCTCATGGTCCTCCTTCGTCCCACACTTTCTTGTCACAGAACTTAAACATAGTGTCTAGAGATTTCCACACCTTGGCTTTCCGTGTTCTTGCTTGACCATTGTCTGCATGGTCTACTACTGCATTGTGAACGCACTTCCATCTATTGTATTTTACAATATGCACTGATCGTCTTCTTCTATGACCTTCTAGTGTTGGTTCAAATAGAAACCTTCTTACTTTAACACCCCCAATGGAAGGTTTCTTAGGTACATTCTTCCCATCCTTAGACCTTTTTTCATCTTGTTCAATTTTTGCATGTCCACCATGCAAACCAATGTCTGATAGAACTTTCTCTGGTGCTTTATGGATGTAACCTTTGCTGTATTAGGCTGTAGAGTCCATGCAAAACATATGTATAAAAACATGAGTTTTTCAATGATTCTGCAAAGAGCATGCATTGTACAAATGTGGACACTTGACAATGGAATATCGAGAATTGGCTTGAAGTTTGGGTCTTTCAAAACAAGTGCCTATCCGGTGCCTTCTTCCAATACCTCTTATCAAACACCTTTGCACTGTACATGCAATATAAGGAGGGACTTTTTGAATTGGCACCCTTTGACACATTGTGCATACATTTCAGAGTTTTAAGATCACCCGCCATATGCCACTCCACCTTATATTGTCTCATGCCTTCCACATCCCAAGATTTTGCCATTTCTCTGCTCACTGATGATCTCGGGTATCGATGTCTTATGAAAGACCCAATGTAGAACTAATTCTCTAATTCTACCTACAATACATAAGAAACATAGGAATGCAACACCCATTAGTGTTTTTTATATGTAATTCTTTTTTCACAAACATATCCGAGTAGTCTAATAAATTTTATCTCAAACGATCCCAATGACAATATATTGTTTTCAGATTGAACACTAAACCATCTAGGATCATCTTTTGGAATAGATGTATCAAGTGCCCTATTCATCAGTGTGATGGTAACCCTTTCTAACTTTCTCTCCTTTTCACAATTTTGACACTCATCAAGCTTTAGCACAAATTTGAGGACACCATCACATTCTTCAGGAGTAACTTCAAACAACTGAACAACATATGATTGTAAGGCCTCCAAGTCGTAGAAAATATTATTATATCTATTGTATCCCACATCTCCTATTGGTGCAGCATAGGTGTCTTCAATATGAAATGGGGTTCCTAGTGCTTACAGTACCTCTTCATTTACTTGTTTACGCATTTTTTTAACCAAAGAAGGATTTGGCAATAATGATCCTTTCATACTAGAATCCTTCATCTTTTCCTGCAAAGTCTTATAAATGACTGAGTACCCCTGTGTGATATACCAGCCTCATCAAGTATTGCCTGGATGTCCTGTGGACTGAGTTGATTATCTTTGAAAAAGTCATCTATTTGCTTTTCTGAGACCTTCTTATATTTCTTCTCGTTCATCAGTGCTTCTGCATACTGGCGATCTAAAAGAAGACTTAAATGTGCTCCAAAAGATTCTGTCGTTGATTCTTTATCAGGGTGCAATAATGATCTGATATCATATTGAAATGCAAAAATTGATATACATGAACATATACAATAATGATTGCTATTCATAAAATATCACAATAGAAACAATAAACCAGTTAATAGAAAGGAGCTTACTTGATTGCATGTATTCTCTTCTTGATGCCACCACCTCCTCCTAGCTTCATTTGCTCAATATCCCTTAGTTTTTTTTGTCATCTACGGAGACCTAATGAGGTCTGCTTATGTCTTAATTCAAACATTTATTTTTCAAGCCCCCTGAAATGGTTTCCTTATTGCTTAATAACTTCTACACACAATGCTCCATGGTTTTTTTCAAATGACTGTTCTCCTTCTCAAACAAATCTCTTTCTAATTTAAGAAAATTGCTTGTTGCTTCCAAATGATATGTATATCCTAGGAGTCCATTATAGCCATCTCCAATAAAGTTAAGTAGAGATGTCGTATTCCTAAATGGGGGTATGGAGTTTGTAAAAGGGTCTTTTGGATATAACCTCCCATCAATCCATAAATATATGTTTTTCTTCCCTTGCATCCTCAACATTTCTTTAGAAGCAGTACACAAAGTATTAGGTTTATTTCTCTTACCTATAGGTTCATATTCATGTTCACGTTCAAGCTCGATGTGCAGGTTGTAAATGTCTCTTTTCTCTGTATTCCTCCTTGCTCTTGATCCCTCTGCCATCCTCTTGATTCTCTCTGTGTTCCTCCTTGCTCTTGATTAGTAGAAAAATCTGAATGGAAAGAGAAAGGTGCCAAAATAGTAAAAAGAAGTAAAGAGTCCAGCTAATTTGCAAGAAAAACCTTGATTTTAAAGGTACCAATACCTGTAAACTTTGATATGTAGTAACTTCGAAATTTGAGGTAAAGTTTAGGGAGGGAAGTCGAAAACCTTCAAAATTTGAGGTGAAATTTCTTGCAGAGGGAGCGAACTCGAACTATTTTTGGATGATCCTTGGTTCAATTTTCAAGAAATATTCTATTTCGGCTTGTACGTAGAGATTTTGAGATATAAGCCATTAAACTTCGACAATTGACCAATTCATTGTTCACGTAGTACATATAGTACATGAACAGATTGAAGACTTCGAGAACTGGTAATATTTTATCATTTTTATGTACATTTAAGAATAGAAATATATCTTCTATATCTCAAGAAAATGCCAAGAGAAAATACGCCAAAAACAATTTCACCTTATTTTTTAGGCCTTTTGGATTATCTCTCTCTCTAAGCTGAGTTGGCACTTCTTAGAGGGCCCAAAGTTGAGTCCAAAATTTCCCTAATGCAAAATAGAGATCGGATTTCCTTTTATCTTTCCTTGAATTCTCAACAAAGCATGAATAGGAACTTTACCTTCATCCAAATAGTTAGGATCGGAGTTATCCTCTTATTCGAGTGAATATTCGACGTCACCTTCTTCAACCATATTGACAGGAACTATAGGTGCAGGGTTTTTCTTCTTCTCAAGACAATATGGTGTGATGTGTCCCGCCTTATGACATTTGAAACACTTAACGATATAATTTTTTGGCTTTCTATTCGAGGGTTTGTTGTTTCTACCCTTCCAAACATCTCTTTTAACTGCATTTTTACCTTTTGTCATCCTGTATCTATCAAAATTACTCAAAGGAAAAGAGGATTACAAAGTTTTCCATAAGAACAATCATGCATTCTAGAATCTCAAGAAGTTACAGTTTTGTGTTCAAAACTAAGAATTGAGATCAAGATTCATAGTAAAGCTGAGTTCATGAGAATGAAACATATTAACATTACCCTAATATTAGGCTTAAGACAAGCAATAAAAGTTGACCTTCTCGATCACTTAAACCTACAATAAGATATCCCAAAATTTGTTGATGTATGCTTGCACCGTAGCCTTGCATTGTGAAGGAAGAAAATGTTTCTTCAAAACCTTCTAAAATTCCTTGCATGTACTAGGTCGAGCTGCTTAATCACATTCCACCATAAAGCAACACTTTCGATCAAATGATTGCAAGCACATTTAATCTTACCTTTTTCTAAGAGATTTTTGCTAGAGAAATAATCATCCAGATAACATAGCCAAGCAATAAAAACACAAGCATATTTCCTCCCATCATAATTCTAGAAAGTGAATGCCTTTCGGTTGATTTGTGAGTCTTTCTAAGAACTCCAGGCATGCAATGTAGTCTTAATATTTCATCGAACATGATCACTTTTCTATTAATCAAAATTTAAAAAAGTCACATTTGCACGTAAAGTGTTTATTAATAATAATACGAAGTTCTAGCTCTCGTTCCTATGATCACGCTTAGTTTGCTAAATGCCTTTGAAATGCAACAATTTGCTCTTGGATTATCAATGGTGTAGGAGGTAGATTGGCCATTTTGTGCAAGCGGATAAATAAATAAATGCAACAATTTGCTCTCACATTATTGATGGTGCAGGAGGTAAATCGGCCATTTTGTGCAAGTGGATAAATAAATAAATAAAGTGTAATAAATAATTTATAAATAAATAATAAAGAACACAAATTTGACTTAGCTCAATACTCTTGAAATGGAAAATTTGTGTTAGAGCTAAGCAAGCACTTTGTATGAAGGTTGAAGATCGTGCGAGTTCAAAAGGCATAGGCGTAGGTCAAAATATGGTCAAAATTTATTTCTTCACTTTGTCCACTACTTGAAAATTAAGATTATGCTCCCGAAGTCAAAAGGAAAAAAATAATTTTTTTTGCATTTTTTGGTTTTTTTGGGTACTTTTAGGCCTTTGGGGTAAACATATGCCAAAATTACTTTTTTCGAGCTTAAAACTTTCCAAAAATTCTTTGAAATTTTTGGAAAATCTTTGTGAACCCTTGCATAACTCCCAAAAATTTCTTGCATGTCATTTGACCACTGAAAACCTTAAAATAAGGTCTTTTGGCTTTTCTAAGTTTATAAGCTTAGTAACTTAGTCTCAAACCATGGTTTTTCAATAAACAAAAGGGATGAGAAAGGGAGAGAGATTTGTTTCCTAGAGCCTTTGGTTTAAGATTCATGATGAACTTGATCAATTAGAATCGTGGAAGGTGGTTTTAAAGACTCCTTTAATTTCTTTTCACATGCATGAAGTCCGATTTGAAAGAGGGTAAGAGCAGAGAGAAAATGGTTTTAGGGAAGAAAGTGGTTTCACCCTTCTTTCCTTTTGGTCAATACCCAAGGGTTAAAAATACCCTTAGTCTTTAAGCCTTTGAATTAAATGTTGAATTTTTTCCCTTCTTCCTTTAATTTCTTCCACAAATTGACCTAGCTCGTACTCTGATACCACTGACACAAGAACCCCTATCTAGGTAATTGTGGAATCAATTTCTCAAGCATATGAAATTGTAACACCGTTAGCTTGCTTGCCTTTATCCTGCTCATCACACAATCAAGTAAGGTCCAATTCTTATGCTCATATATACCATTTTCTTGAGGATTGTAGGCTATGGTGAGCTAATGATGTATTCCATGCTCTTTACTAACTCATGAAATGATCTTGAGTACTCACCTCCTCAATCCGTTCTCAAGTCTTAATCTTCATTCCAACCTGATTTTCTATCCTTGCTTTGAGTTCTTGAAAGCACTCAAAAGCTTTGAATTTGTGTTTCAAGAAGTACACTCACCACTTACGTGAGTACTATCTCAATAAAAGTGATACAATAAGAAGAAATATCGCCATGAATCTAATCAAGCACTCACTTTTCTCTAAATGCTTCTTTCTTTGGAAATGATGTCCATTCCTACTTACCCATTATACATGGCTCACACACACATCTAAATTTGTGTTTATTTTTGGAAGACTCATCACCATACCTTTCTCATTGAAGAAATTAAAGACTGCCATAACTTAAATGTCCAAATCTCCCATGCCATGATTACCTTTTATCATTTTTACTGTAATTCTTGTACAGACCATCAACTCTCACTCCTCGAGCCACCACTTTGAAATTTTTCTTCACGTCATTGGTAAGGCCTCTATCTTTGTAAACTCTACTTTCATACTTTGATGTTTGTAAACTCTACTTTCTACAACCCAAATGGATAGCAAGTTTCTTGCCAGTTTGCAAATGAATAAAACATTCTTAATGTGTCATTTTCCACATGTTGGAAGCTGAATTGGGATATCACACACCTCTTTGAGACTTGTCAAGAAAGATACCACACTCTCGTGCTCTTTCATCCCCAGATTGTGAAAGCTTTTGCTTCAAGGAAAGAAACCTTGTCATGCTCGTTGCTTCTTACATGCTGGGAAGGTATTCCATGCCTTTGATGGGGAATCGGCACCACTTATGTGTGGAATGATATGATCTTGGACATACATGCCCTTTGGTCTCATGCACAATGCCCTTTGACCTCTTTGTTTATACTCTTGTGCTTTTTGTTGTAATTTACTATTGCTTGCTCTTCGGGTGATAACTCCTCATCATCACCTAATACTACCCCCTTTTCTTCACATGGTAGGCTCTTTGAATAGGTAAAAGAGGCACTATCCCCCCTTTTTGCTTGGTTGGTCACTTGTATAGACATCGTCATTTTTTTTCTCTATATAACGTTCTTTGGTTTTCTCTCTTGGTTGTCCGTCCACCCAGCATTTTTTTCTTGCTCATGTCTCCCTCCCCTCTATGAGCAACCTTTTATAAGGTTTTAAAACCTTACTAAACAATTCACCATCGCACGATCTACACCTATGATGCATTCTTGCCCACTACCGCTTGGCTATAGAGACCTGCATTGCCATCGCTTCTCTACCATCTCTTCAACCTCTCTCTCTCTCTCTCTCTCTCTCTCTCTCTCTCTCTCTCTCTCTCTCTCTCTCTCTCTCTCTCTCATGCCCATGACATATTTTCTCTCTCCTCCATTGCCATACCTTTTTTTTTGGAATCCCCTTTTGGGAGATGCATTGCAAGCATTGAACCACTCACACATACCACGGATGTCAGGGTCTGAACCGAGCTCCATTCGTTTGGGTAGGGTAGAATGGCCTGGGCTAGAGCCTGCTGTGCTGCTGACTGCCATAACAATTTCTGTTGTTCTCTTCTCTACAATGATTCTCTTGACCATTAGAACAAGAATTCTCTAATACCAATTTCTTGATAACGTTCAGATCACTAATTCCATAATCATTACCATCATTCATGACACTTCTTTGTAATTAATTTGTTTCTTGTGAGAAAGCACAAGGACTGCATTGATTTGATTAAAGAATGAAATGATACAATTGCTTTTGCATAAATGAGAGGTTTATGGCATGTGCCTCAAATGTAATTAAACTCCTATCTGATAGAAAACATATTATATATCATTGTAAAGTCACTTTTAATGTCACTATTATAATAACGTCTTAAAGTCATTTTTAATGTTCATATATTCAAATGTAATTAAATTCCTATCTAATAGAAAACATATTCTTTATCATTGCAAAGTTCTTCATGAGCACTCTTCATTGGTGAAGCTCTTCATGAAAAATATTCAAAGAAGTACACATTGATCTACAAATCGTGTGATAGTTCACACATTGATCCACAAATCTAAAAATATGTGATAGTTAACTCCATCAAATCCCTCCCTTAATCTACACCTTATTTTCCTTAACACCCACATGTCTCTAAAGTACTAAAACTTTGTCTTTGCAAGTGGCTTGATAAGAATATCTGCTAAGCCAGGGTTCACACCAATGACCTCCTGATAATGGGGGACTTTACAAATGTGCATCAAACACAAATGTGAGATACATATTGAAACGCAAGCATTGAGTGTATACTAACAAAACTTTGATAGCTTGAAGGGAGAGCCTTGTACATAATACTCACCATATACATCTCATCAATCCCAAGAAACTTATCACACACCTCTTTGAGTCTTATCAAGAATGACGACATAGTCTCATGCTCTTTCATCTACAAATTATGAAGCTTTTGCTGAGTAAAACGACCTTGTTATGTTTGTTGCTTCATACAAGCTACGAAGTGTATTCCATGCCTCCATTGGGGAATTGGAACCACTTATGTGTGGAATGATATGGTCCTGGATAAACATGCTATAATCATATCATTCCACTTATGTTTGGAATGATATGATCTTGGATAGACATAGCATTCACTGAAATAAGGAAAAAAGATACACTAGATTACCGGCAATGTACTTGAGAAGAGCCATGATCTCTTGCAATACTTGTCACTAGATATGAGCAAAACATGTATATACCCACACATCGGTTGATGCGAGCTTGCTCTTCTAGAGTTCTATCCTTCTTGTTTTCCATCTTTCAGGCCTTGGGATTTCGCTCACTGAACTTGTAAAAACTGAGGGAGAGAATAGTGGTCATTACCCCAAGTATGATCATGTCCGCAACCTGTTTCCTCTCTCCTCCATCTTCAATTCTCTGCTTTTCTTTTTCATTGCCATACCTTGTTTCTATTACTCTCTCCTCTGCAATGATTCTCCATTAGAACAAGAATTATCTAATACCAATTTCTTGATTAAAATCAAATCACTACATCCACAATTATCACCATTAATGACACAAATCTGTAATTAACTTACTTATTGTGAGAAAGCATCAATAACTGCATTGATTTCATTAAGCGAATGTCCAATACAATTGTCTTCATGGTTGAATAATAATAATAATAATAATAATAATAATGCATTCAAATCTAATAGGTTCATACATTCAAATGTAATTAAACTCCTATCAAAGAGAAATATCCTAGATATATTACATCATTGTGAAGCTCTTCATGAGCACTATCCATAGAAGCACATATTGATCTGCAAATCTAAAAATACATGATATCAGTTTTCACTTCACTGGGAAGGCATGCAACCCAAGCAATGAATGCAAACAAAAAAAAAAATATTGATATGATTAAGGATATATCATAAAAGGTGATATATCCACATAAAAATAGCCTTGCATTTTGGTTATAATTTCTAGAAAAAAATAAATAAATTTGACGTATGAACAAAAAATGTTCCAAATAAGGGTTTGATTTCAGAGAGGGAGCCTAAGAAACGGCTACCACATCCAAGGCAGACATCAAGCCCACAAACTACCCAACTTTGACACAAGGAGGTAGCAACTAAATAACAATACTAGGCTTTTTTAAGTCTGGCAATTGGAATGAGTACAACTTAAATCCCTTAATGAGAAACCATTGGAGGGCAAGTCTAGTGCTAGGAGCCGTAGTAATTCCAACAAGCATTGCATGCACCTTTGACAACATTTGGGATCATGATACAAAAGAGAACATAATGATTATCACACTTAAAAGGATCAATTAATTTTAGAGAGAAGAGGACAAGCTTAAAGTAAAGGTTGATGATGAAATGCTTAGCTTGTATGGCAACCTTTTTACATTATTCATCACTTGAGGCATTAAGACCACAAAGGGTAATGAAGGTATGAGTTCTAAAGGAGACAATATAACCTAACGTTTCATGGACCTACAAGTTGTGGCTAAGTTTGATGGAGGCAAATTCTAACGGACAGTAAGGAAGTAAGGGAATAAAGGGAGAAATCTTTAAAAGACAATCAATGAAATTGAGGAAATGAGATTGAAAAGATGGAGAAAAATGCTAAGAGGTATTTGCGTAAGGCTATCAAGATCAATAAGTGGATTGGTTAATGATTGAAAGTGAATGTGGGACAATTAAAAGATCGTTGATTTTAAGGAGATTGTACAAGGGAAGGGAGGCCTTCATTATAGTTTTCAAGATGAGTGGCATCTTGAAGATCAAGGTCATTGATATAATTCATAAACTTATCAAAGGCATTAAGTATATTAGATGGATCTTTTCAATAAACAACAAGAAGGTTGCTATGTACTAAGGCTAACCCTAGGGTTAGAATGACTAATCCTAGGATTCGGTTGGCTAATCTTTGGGTTAAGGGACCCAAAAGATTAGAAAGCAGTTTGTTTACAATGATATGTAGTTCACCACAAATTAGTCAACCTAACCCTAGGATTAGCCTCAAGTACATAACAAAAGTCAATCCAATCATTCAAAGAAACAATTTTGAGGACAAAGGTGTTTTCATTAAGGAAATAAGAAGTGTCATACTCTCCTAAGTTTTTCTAAAAATTGAAGTTCTTGACACAAGCTAGTATAGTTGGGATTGAAAGAAGAGGGATCAATGGGATAATTAGGATCTATTCCACACCAAAAAAAAAATCCAATGATTGTTCTATTAGACAAAATACATAAAGGTGGTTCTAGGTTAGCCAGACCAAAGACTAATGGGAAAAAGTTAGTGTACTTGACAACCTCAAGACAAGAAAGTTGTAGCATTTGTATATGAAAAACATAGCAAATAGATTAGTTAATATGTATATCCAAAATAATTCAAAAGTCTTTAATCCTCCATACATTTGAAAAGATGATTAGAAACCTTATATTGCTATGTATGTTGCCAAAAAGGGTTCTAGTGGAATTTCATCCCAAAAAACATAAAGCAAGAGAAAAACTTACTGTACTTGACAACCTCGAGACAAGAAAGTTGTAGTATTTGTATACGAAAAACGTAGCAAATAGATTAGTTAATATATATATCCAAAACAATTCAAAAAAGTCTTTAATACTCGATACATTTGAAAACATGATTAGAAACCTTACATTGCTATGTATGTTGACGAAAAGGGTTCTAGTGGAATTTCATCCCAAAAACATAAAGCAAGGGAAAAACTTAGCGTACTTGACAACCTCGAGACAAGAAAGTTGTAGCATTTGTATACAAAAAACGTAGCAAATAGATTAGTTAATATATATCTCCAAAACAATTCAAAAAAGTTTTTAATCCTCAATACATTTGAAAAGATGATTAGAAACCTTATATTGCTATGTATGTTGCCAAAAAGGGTTCTAGTTGAATTTCAACCCAAAAAACATAAAGCAAGAGATGTAGTTGAGCTCGGAGTCCCTATCACCACAAAGTAAGTTGGTACTTAGAATTTCTTGAAAGAGTAGGCAGCCATTACATCTATCCCACATGTTACATTTGTCCCAACTTAAGAAACTAGAGTAAAGATACCAAGACTCAACATTGTCAATACTCAACATTGTCAATAAATGAGAAACATCCTTACTGGCTATTGCAAACCATACATCTAGATCATGCAAATAGAGATAGAGTTGCAATACAAGCCATGAAAAAAATCTAAAACAACTATTAGAAATGATGCTTCTCAAGACTTACCCAATGATCAATACTTAAAAGGAAGTCGATTGTGAACTACAGCTCGTCATTCAAATGTAAACAATCTCCATGCAAGTGCATCCTACTACACATACCTATCAATTATCAAGCATTGTTCAAGACAATTGGTTAGTCACGTCTAATAGGATCTTATAATCATGCACCTAAAGCATTAGTCTATGATTAAACAATGAAGGTAATTTATTACCTTACACCAAAAAAGGAAGAAATGTTGAATTTGATTAAGCACCCAATACATTTGTCAAAGCACAACCAAGTGAAAATTAAGAAAACTTTAATTATCTCAAATCATAGTTTATACAAAGAAGAGTTGAAAAGAGTAAAGGTGAGTTAGCAATCTAAATTAGGCTAACACTATCAAAATTGCATGTATAGTAATTGCATTCTTCTAGCTTTAACAAGGGTAGCTATGCATTTGCTCGCTACCTACGAAACAGGCTTGTGTCAGACAAAGCATGTAGCATGGACTTTGCAAGCATGAATCGATCACTTCCTTTGTAAGCTCTCAAGAAAAACTAGCTGTCAAGTGAGGAGCAACAACTCATAAGAGAAACATGAACGATACACTATGTTTTTGATTAGGGTGCCCATGTTGAAGGCGGCGAGGAAGGCTACTGCCTGCGGTATACCAGTGCAACAATAGCTAGGGCTGTGATTAGCTGAATTGCAAGCAGAGATAACACACAAACATAAAGTTATGAAGCAACATTAAAACAAAAGCAGCAGCAAGATTCAGCCACCCTCGAAAGAGAAGATCTTGAACAGAGGAGAGGGGATGCAAGTGCCCACCTGAGTTAATGTGGAGTGGAAATGACAGGCAGTATGAACACCAACACAAAGAGAAGTGGAGGTCAGAATGTTTAGTATGGCTTCATACAGTGAAGGTGGTGGTGTTCTTAAATGAGATTGTTTTTCATGGCAGCGTAGTGTTCAGTGTCTCATGGCCCATGTAGAGGTGAGTTACGCACCAGTAAAGGTGATGGTTGCTATGACTGGGAGAGAGAGAGAAAGAGAGAATTTATGATTATAAACATCCTTGCTTGTATATCAAAGCATAAGTACAAGTATAGCAATGTGTGTGTGTGTGTGCGCGCGCGCGCGCGCGCGAGAGAGAGAGAGAGAGAGAGAGAACATATAAATGTGTGCACACGTGAGCACCAAGCTTTCTTCGACATAGATAGCTTGATATGTTGGTCTGCCATAATGTCTTGCAAACACATACTTGCTTGACCCATGTAAATGATGGGCTTTAGAGAGATGGAAAACAATGCAACACTTGAAATTATTATACATACCTTAAAAATAAAGCCCCAACGACTTCAGTACAACTATATGGCAGGCCAGATCTAGTCAAGAGCATCATTGCATGGTTGGCACGACTCTGCTGTTCACTCTCCGTTGTTCAGCGATGAAGCATCATACGGCACAAACGAACTCTCCACTGCTTTCTACATCAGGATCAAAGTCCATCTCATCACCGTAAAAGATGGAATCTTCAAACGCCATCCCAACCTTGGCTCCAGAAACTCCAGCTTCATTGACTATCCTCGTAATATCCTCCACGCTTTGAAGTGGAGAGTTGAGATCATCGTGGTTATAGCCAGCGTCACATCCTTCTAACACATCCCTTGGCATGTTTTTCAAAAACCAAGGATGGCTTTTAATCTCAGCAATCGTTATCCGCTGTGTGCAACATCATTCCTCGTCAAAATAAGACACGCTTGGGCTTCAAAAACTGAAACTTCGGGCTTCAAAAACTGAAACTTTGGGCTCTAGTCTGAACGGGTCAACATACCCGAATTCCACCCAAATTTTAATTTTTTTTAAAAGATGGCTTAGTAAGAGTGAGTCACCTTTTTTGGGTTCGCCACAAAAATGTGTGACAGGAGATAGCAGCATTCGGATGATATGCGCACGTAGTCGGGAATTGTATATTGGACACTCAAAATTCGCTGTCAGAACGACAAGGTCTCAGTTGTACAAGAGCTGCATTTTGTTGCATTACACAAACACTAGAATCGGTAGAGCAAAGCACAGGAAAGCTTACACCAATTGACTTCCGAAAGTTCCTGGGTTCTTGAGGATCTTCAAAAGGATATGAACCCACCAGCATCACATAAAGGGTCACACCACATGACCAGACGTCTGCAATCTGCACCCACGTTTTTTTGGTGTGTAGTTTACCTGCTTATAACACAAACTTGTTGAGAATATAACATCAATCCCATCTCCCCTCCACGTTTTGACTATCCACCTATGCCTGCTGCAGCTCATGCTAAAGCCTGTGCATCAAGGCAACCTCCCAGTATGTGAAGGCATTGTCCGGAATTCCTCCAAGGCTGTAGATCATCATAAACCATAAGGACTGAACTTGTACCCGATGAAAGCCTGGCATTTATTCCTATAAATGCTGGAGTGAGACAAGGCTATGTCTCACTCCAGTGTTTTATATAAGAGTAGATGCCAGACTACTGCAGAAATGTGCTAATCTCCGTCCAGGCTCTCACCACTGCTCCCCTCTCGAAATGCTCACAAACTACCTATGGGGGACCCAATTTTTGTTGATACCATGAAGCAGGTGGAGAAGGGTAGCTTGAATGTGGAAACATATGTTCGTCAATGAGAAAAAATTGTTGAAGTGTTATATACCTAGATGAATCCAGGAACATGCCCAAATTCACCTTATAAGAAAGTGAAATTTAGAACCTCATGGTAGTCATCCACAAGACAAAAGAGCAAGGTGGTTGAGTTCTTTCAATAAGGTGCGGTTAGTACATGTACGGAAGGAGTACACATTGTACCCATCAAGATAAGTACTTTTAAATATACAGTAAAAAATCTAAGCATTAAAAGGAAATTTACAATTAATTGGGAAAAATTGGGAGCCTTGCAGGAAATTGAAGGGAACAAGCAAAAATTGAGGGGAATTGCATGGACTTGGAGAGAAATTGAGGGAGATTGCGAGAATTGGGGCAAATTAGGAGACTTGGGGAAAATTAGGGACTCCGAGAAAATTAGGGAAACCGGAAAATTTTATAACAATTGGGGGAAATGAGGAGAATTGGGAGATTCCGTTTTTCACCAACACATTATAAATAAAAAATAACAAATAAATAAAAAACTGCATGCCACATACAGTGCAGTTCTGCACAAGATCCCACCTCGCGACCATCTAACTATTTCCTGAAAGAATTCTTATGCCATTGTTCATCCTATAAGACCAACTCAGGTTTCACCCTTTGATTTACTGGACTCTTGCGTATATAAATTATTTATTACTCGAGCACCTAGCCAAGGGTCTCATTCACCCAATCTTGAGGGAGGAAGGCAATCGCCTAGAGATTTTGCATTGATGTCCCATCACTCTACTCAACACTAATAAAATCCTCACCAAAGAAATTAACTACCGCCTCCAACCCTACCTCCTTGAGATGACCCATGGTACCAAGATAAATTTATCCGGTAAAGGAGCATGTTGGATAAGATCTTTACCTTCTAGGAAGCGCAACGATGACTTAGACCCCTCGAGATGACTTGGCGGTCCTTTTGCTGGACTTAGAGGAGGCCTACAACCACGCATCGATTGAGCCTCCCTTGAGAGCACTATAATTTTATAGGCTTCTCACGTGTCGGCACTTTACTCCTCGACCAAAGCCACATTCTCATTCAAGGTGCATAGGGAGAGCACTTCCCTATCTTTGCAAAGGCAAGGCATATCACGATGCCCCCTAGCCCAATTTATCCCTTTGTTCGTGGCAAAGGCCATGAGCAACCGCTTGAGAAATTAGGGACATAGGTTTACTAGATCTTTGTATACCCATTGGCACCTTGGAGAAGCTCCTAGAATACCACAGCTTACCTCGTCAACCTGCAACGTTTGCTATTGCGGTCAAGGAGTTTTGACTCACCAATGGCACCATGATCTTGCACAAGTCTCACAAATTATGGATAGGCCCCTCCCCACCCGACTTGGCAACCAGTTGAGACTTTCTAGTGGATTCCTCAAGGCACTCCTATGCGCTACCTTGGATGCCAAGTGGGCATCGACATTTCTCCACAATACCAAATAGCACCAATCCTTCTAAGCATCCTAGGAAAGGCTATAATGGAGCTCCGCGTGATTGTCCTTGGAACGGCAAGTAGTGGTGGCCAACCAAGCGCTCCTCGCCACCATGTGGTACATCACCTCCTGTTGGGCCTTCTCCAGATCAAGCATTGGCCAAGTTCAAAGACTCGTTCGAACTTCCTTTCGGCAAGAGGAGACGACCAAGCTGGCCAATCCAAGGTGGTGGCCTACAGAGTCATCATTCGGCCTCCCAACAAAGGCGGGATGGGTCCAAATCAAAGTCCTCTTTAAGAAAAGTCATCATTTGCAGTCTCCAGCTTGTTGGGAAGGGGAAGGAGGGGGAAGGGAAGGGGAGAAAAGGGGGTAGAGGGGAGGGAGGAGGATTATCTCGTGTCGCAATTTGCACCCCTACTCTTGATGATCCTTAGTCACCACGTACCTATTGGATCTTCTCAAAGACCCTACACCGCAAGTTTGGCACATCATTCAAAAATAGATTCACAGCTAGTCTCTTTTGAGCATGGGTCATTCTCTACATTCTATTAGTCCCTACTTGAAAATCATTTTGGATCAAGATCATGGTGGATCAAAGCATACTAAAAACATGGTTTAGACATGGTCTAAGTACTAATTGAGATTAGTGAGAGGTTAGCAAGATGACACAACAAGAATATAATCAAATAGCATAATCACCTTGCATTAGAGTTAATCCAAGTACATCCTTTTATAGCTCTCATGGAGCTCCCAAATCACCAACAATGTGCACTCTTATGCTATCCATGTGTCAATAAATGCCGACACTCCATGTGCCTCCTTGTGAATTCCATGTGCTTCCTTTTTAACAATTGACTTCACCTTTTATAAGTAGCTGTAAGGTTCCCCCCTTCCAAAATAGGAGAAACACTTAAGATAGTCCAATAAGTCTTATCTTGGAGAAAATTTCCTACTCATCGACACCTTGACCATACAGAGATTCAAGGTCGATTCATAAATAAGACCTAGTCCTATCCCGCAGGGGGAGCGTGATCTTCTGAAAATCAAATCACCCATAGGGTAATTGATCATAATTTGGGCAACTACTAGTCTTGATTCCTAGAGACAACGCTTTATTCCTCATCCATGCAAGGCACAACCACTGACCTAGTCTTCTAGAATAGAATTGCCCGAGAACCTATTTATCTAGCGTAGGGCTTTCACTTAATCTGTTGAAAAGCTATCCGACTAATCGGGTCCACCCGTCCGTAGGATGGTGCCGTCGGGAAATTCCATCCTTCCACTTTCCACCCTGCTCATGCGTCAATTTGTTTTCTAATTAATCCTACCACATTGTTTGACATAAATAAACATGTTCTTTAATTAAGGACCTTTTCACAACGTTTGTTAAAACAGTCTTTTTTCACAGTACAATAATGCCAAAGACAAGATTTATAAAAAAGTTTATACATGAATCAATTCCATACAAGTCAAACCGGCTCTCTTATTCTTTTTCTTTATACTGCCAATGATCTAGAATTCAGCCTTCCAGCCTCTACATGCTGGGCAAAACTCTACGGGACCATACACCTCATCGTCGGCCGCTGGCAAGGACTCAAGCCGGCCTGTCGCCCTCCCAGGATCCGTCGATCCTCGCGCCCCTCAGAGGGATGTCCACATACTAGGGTGGGCTAATTCACCACACTAGCTTGGGCCCTCAAAATTAGACAGCATCACAATCACTCGTCTCAATCGGAGAACCTAATTCTCCCAATGATATGAGGGATACCATGGGCCATCTCTGGGCCTTACTAACGTCTCCGTCGTCCGGCTATACAAGCACAAGAACAGGGCAGTGTCAAGGCAGGGAGAGTTGTACCTGTACCTTAATTTAACCAAGATAACAATCCATTTACTCAACTAAACCATAGGACTAGAATCCATGTTACCTTCTTAAGAAAACTTTTCACAAAGATTTTAGCATTTAAACTTGAAATTATGATAAGACATTCTTTATTAAGGCATATGCTGTTGTTTAAAAGAATATAAACTTTAACTAGTAAATCAATCAAATAGATCACTATTAACAATTAATAGAGAAGCCGTGGCCATACCTTAACCCCTAAGAATGATATATAATTGAAAAACAAAATATGTATATACCTTAGAGAAATTTATTGTTTATCGTCGTTGCCTTATTGTCTCTCTCTTCTCTAACGGTACTTAACAATTTGTCATGGAAAAACGTAAGGAAATCAATCCTTTACACAATCTAACCTATGATAGCAATTTCATAATCTTAGTATCGTCTTGTAGAATACCTCTATTCATCATGCACATTACTGCACATGAATCTTACACCAATCCTCTTCTATTTACTCATAGAAATACTTGTTGAATTCGGTTATCTTTAACTCTGCTATCCCTATTTCTTGACCTAATTTTTGCTCTAGCTCATGATTCCTTGTAATCAGGGGTGGGCTTGACGTTTCTCAAAAAATCCAGAGTACCTTTAATTATGGCTTCTGAAATAGAGAATGGGTTTGCATTCTTGACGAGATTATTTAAAGATAGATTAAGCTTCCAAATGAATCGATGGAGAAGAGTTACCTCATTTATCTCTCGAGCAAATCGGAGAAGTTTAACAAAAGTTTAGTGGTATTCTTTTAGGGTCTTCCTTTTTTCGGTTAGCTCTAAAAATTCATTCATTTTATCCTCTCGAAACCCTTAGAGGACAAAACCTTTCATGAAGGTATACTTTCATGGCATCTCATAACTGATTCTAGTTCCAGTGGTTAGATTGACAACAGTGCTTCCAACTAATTTGGCATTTCTTACGATTTTTAGACGAGCAAGAGTGAACTTGCTTCTTTCATTGTATCCATGAAAAGTTCAAAACTATCAAATACTTATCGTAGCGCCATATCTAAAGGCACATCAAAAAGATTCATCATGCACATTACTGCACATGAATCTGAGATCTTCATTTTTTGAGAATTACACATCTGATGCCTTGGGATTGACATATCCAAAGATTATCAAGATTAACACGTCTGAGACGATTAGTTTTCTGAAAATTACACATCTAGTATCTTGGGATTAACACATCTAATAACATGATCCTCTGGGAATTACACATCCGAAGTTAGATCCATGTTTTTCTGAAAAAATTCTATAAACAAAGTTTCAGTCTACCCTTCTAGTCATTCAGTCTCTCACTAGTTTCTTAATTTGATCGCCCTATGTTGATCGTATAACCAGTCAAAAGAACCGGAAGGTATCTAGTCTACAAGCCAACGCGAGTAGAATAGGCAAAAACATCTGTATATAGCCGCAAACGCACCATCTTTAGAAACGCGTTACTTTTCTATATTTTTAGTGTGCATGGAATCTAAATATGTAAAAGTGCTCTAAATACGACCTCCTATCACCTAAATTCGAATTTCTATTTTTGGAGATACTTCTCTTAATAGAACTATTCTTGTCTTCTTATTTCTTTTAGGATTTTTGGAGCTAATATTTTTATTCTAACACTTTCCTAATGTTTCGAGCCTTATTGTCTCACTCTTCTCTAAGTGCACTCTCTTTCCTTATTGAAATCTATATTAAAAGAGACACATACATGCATGGCTTGGGAGGGACCTTACAGTAACCATACAAATTCTGAGAGACAGAAGAGGGAAAAAAATAAGATTAGTACTAATAACTCAAGTTTTCCTAATTGAACTAATGGCTATGGAAGCTTAATGAAAGTGGCTTAGCCTCATAAATCAACATTTAGTCAAGCTCGTGGTGGATCAAAACATACTAAACACACAATCTAGACATAGTCTAAGTGCTAATTAAGAGATTAGCACTATGACACAACAAGAATATAAACAAATAGCATAATCACCTTGCATTAGAGTTGATCCAAGTACATCCTTTTATAGCTCTCATGGAGCTCCCAAAGGGCCAAATCACAAGCTATGCGCACCCTTGTGTCATCCATGTGTCAATAATTGCCCACACTCCATATGTCTCCTTGTGCTTTCCATGTGCTACCTCTTGGCCATTGACTTCACCTCTTACAAGTGACCATACAAATCAAGCTTAGAGTTAGGATCCTTAGTCTTTCTTCCTTATGCTCTCCCCCTTGCTCTACTCATGTTGTATCCTCACACATTGCTATTTAAACATCCCTCTCCCCCATGGATGAAGAGCGCCTTCCACAATCCCTAATCTGGAAAGCCCTAATCCACCAACCCTTTGGCCGCCAACTTCGATCTAACACTCGAATCCTTTGGATCGCCGATGCTTGCACCTAGCACAATCTGAAACATCTTGGCTCCACTCTAGGCTGCCCCACCCCCCCCACCCACCCACCCACCCCCAAAACAAAACAAAAAAAAACCCAAGTAGGACGTCTTACAGATCTTAGAGAAGGGGATAACCTTATCCTCAACATTGACTCCACCATCCCCTCCGAATGATGGGCCTCCATTGCTTAGTACCCTCTGTCCCTCCACCCCCCCCTCTCCACGTCTCTCTCCCAAAAAAGTGTGGGTGGCAATCCTCTATCAACACAACCTCCCCCTTGTGATTTTTGGCATCCAGGAAGGATGCGTCCCAATAGCTTTTGGGATCAGCGGTCGTGGCCATCTACAATGCATATTCGGTATGGACCCCCTTCAATGAGGACTCGCCACCAAATGACACATCAACCCCTCCCCTCTCAAGGTCACAAACAACCCCTCATGGTATTTGTGGCTTTTAAAGAATCAGCCCTCGCCCAGATTCAGCAAGTGGCAATGGAGGGATCCCATGGCCCTAGTGGGACACCCACGTTTCCTCTTCTTCAAGTACTCTGCTCGGCTGTTACGGCTGATCTAGCTACATAGAATCGACAATACTGTTGGGATGCCCGACATTGGCGAGCCCTGGACATTTCCCTCTTCCTAATTTTACCGATTTAGTTTTATATATGAATTGCATTGAAGTTTGAAGATTTAGCTCTCGAAGAAGCTTTGGGACACTTTTCATCCAAGGAAGATTACACTCTTCCCAGGACTAGTTGCCCATGAGTAAATAGTGGTGGGCAAACTAGCTCGCAATCCCTAGCCACCCCACCTCCTGTGGCCACACCACTTACACACCCAATATAAAATTGCCTATTTCACAGATTCAGCTGTCTTTAAAACAATCTTTTAATGAAACCATAGTATCACTGATCATAATCCTCCAAAATATCCAAGTTGAATTCTAATTTCCAATCATTCCTCATCGGTGTACCTATGGCATCATTGACAACCAGAACGCTCACCACCTGTCCACTCAGGGGCCTTTTCAATAGTTCCTAGCTTATAGTACTCAGAAATATATTCACTTATAAAAATCCAGATGGACTCCTCGTTGAAGATCAACAACAACAGATCCATATAAAAGAGCCATGGACTCATCCGTTTGAAAACCAGCAAGGACAATCAACCAGATCCATGCCCGAGTTCAGAAAACAACTCTAACTCCTTGTTCCATTTTCTTCCTTGACGCACGCGTCTTTATGACTGCCCAAAGGCACAAGAGATATGGTAGCGAATGTTGCACTTGTGGACCGGCCTTTTAGGTGGTCACTTGCGTGGGCCACGAAAGCAGGACTGGCACTCCTCTAGAAGGAGAGTGGAGAGGGTTACTCATTTCAGGATCTCTACTACTATGGCTGCAACGAGTCCGGCAGTACATTGGACCCCTCAGACTCACAATGATCAACAATGGGAGCTCATTAGCAACATTGCTGCCTGGTATATTTGGCGAGCCCAGTGCAATGAGGCCATTGAGGGCATAGATGCCCCGCAAGCGAAGACCATTCGCTCTATTTGGACAAACCTCATCCACATCCTTTGAGGGTGCTTGGAACGCCTAACAGGTTACTTGCAGAGAACTTAGCAGCGCCATGCTACATTCCTTTGTACTTGGAGCTAAGACCTGTCCTTGTCCGAGGAGACAGCAGTGTCATTTGGTATTATAGGCCCCACATGCCCCCCCGCCCCCCCCTTTCTACATTGTGCACTCTACCTCATGGGATGAATGTACTCAGCTTGTGAGCTGATGTTCTCTTTTATGCTAATAGCCTTTCTTTTCTTGGGGGAGGCGAGAGAAACAATCACCAAGTAGTCCCACCAACTACCAGACAAAGTGAAGTTTGAACACTTGCTTTCAAAACAAAGATTTGGCTAACCACAGCTGAATGAGACCTATGCTGTCATTCTAGTGCTAAATTATGCACCTTACCTTGCCATCGTACTCTTTTCTAGATAGAACTTCAGGGGCAATGTAGGCAGGTGTTCCCACAGTCGATTTGGGTTGAGAGTGCAATAAGGATGACTGCAAAAACATCAACAGTCCTTCCTTAGTTAAGACCACTCAGAATTAGGAAATTTCTCACGGCATATTATCACTAAAAACTGTGCATCCACAACTCCCTTCAATTGTAAATTACTTTGGAGTATCCGAAATCACAAATTTTGAGTCGGGGAACAGGGCTTCCATCAAGTAGAGTGTTCTCCAACTTCAGATCACGATGACAAATTTGCTGGCACATGACCACATACTTCGTCAAGTCTTGATGGCTTAAAGGAACCATGTATAGAATCAACTAGTAAAGTCAAAGATGAGATACCATGTCATGTAAATAGCTCACTCCTGATATCAGCTGTTGAAAGAAGAACCTAGCCTGAGCCATGCAGAAACCATACAAAAGGAATTCGCATTAGGATACTACCTAAGCTTTGATTAAGATAGAGATTTAGATTGGAAAAAAAAATGGATAGTTACGTTGAATTCGTAGTTATAGGAAACGGAACTTTCGGAGCGTTGAAACAGGGCCATCTCACATCAACAAGGATAGTGCAGCGAGGGTGATGGGAGAGAGAGAGAGAGAGAGATAGTCCAATGTAAACTGATCCCGTCTGAAACCTGCTTGCTCACTCCTTTGCTCTCAGCCCAATCATTCATGCATGCCTCTAGTGCAGCTCCATAAATTTAGGGCCAAATCTCAATCATAATAGTGCAGTAATTATGTGAGTTCATTGGGGTCTTTTGCTTTATGGATAGGGATCATGGTGTTTTGCTGGTCCATGATTCCGGAAAGCTATGACAAACAACCTCATTAAATAGCTTGGCCAAGACACATGCTGAAGTCTCACAGACATGAGAAAAAAGCCCAAACTGAAGCTTTTCATGATCTTTGGCTCTTCATTTTTCAGATTATGGGTGATACAAAGAGAGAGAGAGAGAGAGAGAGAGAGAGAGAGAGAGGGGGGGGGGGGGGGGGGGGGGGGGGGAAAGAAACGGAGAGGAAAGGAAATGGAAGGTATGATAGAAGCCTAGAAGCATGTTACTTGATCTGAACTGAACTTAAAATCTAGAATTGTAAATGAGAAACAGCAAGTGTTGTTAGGAAATTGGCTGCAACGCCAGAGAGAGAAGGGCCAAAAAAGGGGGAAACACTAGTGAAAAGAACTGAAACACATTCAGAAATAAGGACACCCCAAAATGGGTGTTTCAGCCCAGACAGCCTTCATTTTGGGGTGTTTCCTAAACTATGATTGAAATGGCTTGTGTGCACCTGCATTTGAAACTTTAAACAGGATTAACACTAATAAAATGCCCAAACATACCTCATCCTCGCTAAAACGCCCTGCGTTGCAGATGCGCTCGAATAACTCCCCACCTGCTGCATACTCCATCAAAATCGCTAGATGTGTAGGCGTCAAAAAAACCTGCAAAGCTCCACGCCACACTTTCACCCTACTGTAACGTGGAAAGTTTAAGGAGAGTATCACTGAAAAGAACTTGCCTCTTTGAACCGTATAATGTTCGGATGACATAAGGATCGATGATTAATAATCTCCCTCTGAACATTCTCATCAATCTAAACCAAACCAAATGGCATCAAATGCTTCAAAATAGCTGAAATGCTGTTGAAATTCTACCAAATTCTTGCCATGGGAAGAAGAGATGTGCGTGCTCAAGGAAAATAAATTGCAAAGGGCATGACATGCAATAAAAAGAGAATGCAGAGAGAACAACCTTCAATGAAGATCAGCAATAAACACTACAAAAAAAGCTAGGCTTTTGGTCAAGAAATCACGAGCTCACCTTTGTACCGCGCTCAATATACTTCACAGCAACAAGTTCCTGGGTCATCTTGTCAAGCAGCAAATGTGCAACACCAAAATTGCCTGACCCTATCTTCTTGACTATTTCAAAACGTTCCATGGTAGAAGCAGACATAATCTGCAATCAAGCAAAACTGAAGTCCATAATGCATACTCATATGAGGGAGCTAAATAAGAGCTCCAAACTCAAACTACCAGTCTAAAGTGCAAATAGTGATCGCATTAACCATTTTGAGGGGTAGGAAATAGGCTATAAAAACCTGTAAAATCATCACAATGATCACTATTGGAAAGTTGGGCAAGGCAAAGAGCAAACAAATGAAAATGAGAGTTGGTAGTGTCAAAATGAGCAGCGGAAATGAGACAAAATACTGAGCAGAATATACAGAAATGCAAGAGAGGAGAAGGCTGTATAAACTCTGCTATATACACCTGAATCCGGTACAACTGGTGTGGGGGGCAAGTGCCCAATATAAATGGGCAAAGGGGCAGCAGTCAGCCACTGCAAAACAGGCCGACATGCCCCAATATAAGGCCACGACTAGGCCTGGCCCAGTTGGCAGCAAAACAGCCTAGTCGGCTGGCCCATGACCAGCACCACCTGGTCGGCCATGACCAGGCCTGGTCAGCCAGCAACAGACGGGCCCTCCTGGCAGCAATCAACTACAGCCGACCAGGGAAAAAGCTACAGCACCCCCACGACTGGAAAATTTGGGAACACAATGGGGAAAAATGGAGAAAGCTCACACTCTGGCGGACACACCCACAACAATGGCCCTCACTCCCTACTAAGTAATATGGTAGGGACAGGAGATGACTGCTAACAACCTCTCTCAACTCCCAGATGTGGAACCAACCCCAATGAGCTGGGGTACTGCGGAGCATCTGCTGAGGTAGAGGCTTCATGAAGAGGTCCACCGCATTGTCCTCCTTCGAACAAAAGATAAGCAAGATGTCACCACCCAAAATCTTCTCACGAACAAAGTGATACTGTATCTCTATGTGCTTGGTCCGGGCATGGAGGACTGGGTTCCAAGCAATAGCTATACAACTCTAGTTGTCCCACTAGATGACCATGGGTTCCTTCAGTGGAAACCCAATCTCGCCAAGTAACCTCCGCAACTACACCACCTCGCAAGCGGCTCGATACTCTGCCTCAGTAGAAGACAAGGCAATAGTTGGCTGCCAATTGTTGCTCCAAGAAATCGCTCCCGAGCCAACGGTAAAGCCATATCCTGAAGTAGATCTCCTCGTGTCTGGATCATCAGCAGTGCAACATTTGTACATTATTAGAACCCAATAGGATGATAATTGTCGTACGCCGTGACCCCATTGTACATCCTCAGTCCAGGATAAGTCAGGCACGAGCTACGTAAGTCATTCCTCAGCCTTAGCGGGTCAGTCAGTCAGTCAAGTCCCTTAACCCACTTGGAGAGAATCATTCATGCATGTAGAGTCAGTAGAAGCCTTAGGGTTTGCATCAAAAAGCACTCTGCATCCTGCATAATATGCATTCATATGCCTATGCATCATTTAGAACATCCCAGAAGCCTTAGGGAATTTACTAGGATTTATCTGGTATTTTTTCCATATTTTATGGTATTTATTTGGCATTTATTGTCATTTATAAACATAAAGTTTATTAAATTATGACCAGCCAACTTGACCAACCCCTATCTAGTATAAATAGGCTTGCATAGGGCTTAGTTTCTCATTCGTCTTCAGTGTGCTGAGAGCTTTCCTCCTCAGCCTTAGGAGTACCTTTGCCTTCAGCACTAGACTAGTCTCATCCAGCCCTTGGAGTACTTGAGTTTGCTTCAGCCAGCCCTGGTTCTCCAACGCATGCAGTTCAGCAGTCCCTACAGCCATAAGTGCAGCCATACAGTACATCTACAGGCCTAAATCGGCAAACACATCTGCGTTTTCTGCATATAAACCAGCCGCCTGCAGATCAGTCCCCTATAGTCTACGTTTACAGATCTACAGCAGCCTACAGTCTGCGTTTTCTGTCCAGCAGCAGCCCTACAGTCTGCGTTTCAGTCCAGCATCAATCCTACACCAGTAATCAGCCATACAAACCTGCGTTTGCAGATTTCCAGCAGTTTCAGCCTTGATTCATTAGTCTACATCAGTATCCAGCATTCAGTGCTTCATCCAGGCATACACCAGTCATCTGGTAAAGGTATTCCATCATTCATAAGCATTTACAGCATTCTAACATAGCTTAGAACAGTCCACCGCCTTCTTTTCTCAGCCTTAGGTGTGCAGCCCTTCCTCATGCCCTTGGGAAGAGTGCATAGGCTCGAGATCAGTTCATTGAGGTGTTTCTACAGCCGTGTACAGTTCAGCCAGGCTTCAGATCCTCCGAGATCTTGCGTTTGGCTTATCTACAATCCACAGTCATTCTCTCTAAAGTAATAAAGCAAATACTATCTCGTTATCGGGATAGGGGGGCCTTCAATGGGTAATTCGGGACCCAATCTGGTGTACAGTTCTCATATATATCTCTCTCATCTCTTTAAAGTTTGAAGTATTAAAGTGGATTGCTGAACTCACGAAACTCAGGATACAGAAGACGGTGCGAGCATTTGTGTAACAAGATCTTCCAATACAAAGACTTCCGTTGCATATCACATGAACATACCACTGCTGAGAAACAAAGAACCCCCTCTGGGTATGCAAAATCTCCAATCCCAAAAAGAAATGAAGTAAGCCTAAATCCATCATCTCAAACTCCTCTGACAAGGCAGCCTTCATCACAGCTATGTGCTCCACATGACCGCCAGTGAGAATAAGATCATCCACATATAGGATAATCAAGGTGACCATACCACGTTCCCGAAAGAGATACAAATTTGGATCTACAACTAATCTCTAGAAACCCTTTCTAAGAAAGAAAGAATCAATCTTCTGGTTCCAAGCCCTGGTAGCCTATTTAAGACCATACAAGGCCTTCCGTAACCTATAAACCATATCTTTTGATCTCGGAACCTCAAAGCCTAGAGGTTGCTCAACATACACCTCCTCCTGCAAGTCACCATTCAAGAACGCAAATTTCACATCCATTTGATACACTGGCCACCACTGAGAAGAGGCAAGGGCAAGAACTGTCTCAATAGTGGTCATCCTAGCTCTCAGTGTAAAACTGTCCTCATAGTCGATGCCAGGCTGCTGAGCATAGCCCTTAGCCACAAGTCTGGCCTTGTGCTTGTCCACGGACCCATCGGACGTATACTTGGTCTTGTAGACCCACTTGACACCAATGACTGACCGTATTGACGGCCTCGGAACCAACTCCCAAGTTCTATTCTTCTCTATGGCCTCAAGTTCCACTTGCATGGCTTTCCTCCAAGTCTCTTGGGAAAGAGCTTCCTTAACTGAAGTAGGCTCTTTGTCCCGAATGATACGAGACATCAATGCATAGGTCACCTGTAAAAGCTCCTCTGATTGACTTTTATCACGAACTCTATGCGATCTTCAAGGTTCATCCTCCATGGTCCACTCGGAGGGATACCCCATAACACCTGACTCATGAATGGTTTCTAGTAACCACTTTGGTACCCGAACAGAACACGAAGCCTCCTGCTGCTGCTGCTGTGGCACATCTCCAACCTTGAGCTCAACCTCTACAACTGACTGAGGCTGGCTAGTTGGAACAATAGCCTGGGAATCATCCTCATACTCATCTGGTTCTCCAAGAAGTGGTGGCTCCTCAACAGTGGGAGCTAGAACATGCTCATCAAAGACATCTCTGTTGACAACAACGTCATTCCACTCTGGGTCATATAACCTGTAGCCTTTGGAAAGAGAGTTATATCCCACAAAAACAAGCTTCTGGGACTTTGAGTTAAGCTTCCCCCTGTGCTTCTTTGGTATGGGAACATAGGCATCACTCCCAAAAACACAGAAATGGGAGACATCTAGTTTCCTACCAAAATAAGCCTCAAATGGAGTCATCTTAGGCGCTGAGGTCGTCGGAGATCGGTTGAGGATATGGACAATCGTAGCCACAGCCTCTCCCCAAAGTGAACGAGGAAGATCACGATGCTCCAACATCATCCTCACCATCTCCACCACAGTCTTGTTCTAACTTCTTCTGCTCAACCACTTCATTCTCTAAAGACAACCCTGTATTGGCCAGCTCCTGCTTGATGCTGCACTCCGCACAAAAGCTCCCCTCCTTTGTCAACCCGAGCAGTCTTCACTTGCAATCCAGACTTCTTTTCCACCACAACATACCAATCCTTGAACCAAGCAAAGGCTTGGTCCTTCTGTGAAAGAAAATATACCCATGTGAACCTGCTACAATCATCCACAAGCAGCATGAAATACAAGGAACCTCCCAAAGACAGGGTCTACATAGGTCCACAAAAGTCAATGTGTACCAACTCCAGTGGTTTCAAAGCCTGCCTAGTAGCCTGCTTCTAGAAAGACTCTCTATCTTGCTTCCCATGAATGCAAGAACTGCAATGTTCCTACTTGCTGCCAACATCTGGCAAGCCATCCATCATCTGGTCCCGAAAAGCCCGCCACAGCACATCCACATTCAAGTGGACAAAACGGAAATGCCACAAATCACCAAGCTGAGTACCTGTAAGAGAAGAGAGTACTGAGAGTCTGTAAATCCCATTCTCCACTCTGCCTTCCCAAACAACCTGGCATGTTGCTTTGTCCTGCTCCTCCTCCAACTCTGGTCTTGGAACTCCAACCACAATGAAATCAATCAAATCATAATCCTCCAAGACAGACTCCATCATTACCTTCCAGACATAGTTGTTCCTGTCCAACTGTCAACACCGGGAATGTCGGGAGAGTGGGGATCTTCACATGTTTCTTTGCCATCTCGAGCAAATATGCCAACTCGGGGGTTCACATGGTCTTGTGAAGGGAGGGTGGGTGGGAAAAAAAATATGAAGAAGAGGGTTAACCTCAATGCATCGCAGCTGTCTCTAATGTTCTCACCATCTTCAAAGCTTCAAGCCACCTGGAGCTCTGATACCATGTCAAAATGAGCAACGGAAATGAGACAAAATACTAGGAGCAGAATATACAGAAATGCAAGAGAGGAGAAGGCTGTATAAACTCTGCTATATACACCTCAATCCGGTACAACTGGTGTGGCAGGCAAGTGCCCAATATATATGGGCAAAGGGGCAGCAATTGGCCACTACAAAACAAGCCGACATGCCCCAATAAAAGGCCACGACTAAGCATGGCCCAGTCGGCCAGCAAAACAGTCCAGTCGGCTGGCCCACAACCAGCACCACCTAGTCGGCCATGTCCAGGCCTGGTCGGCCAGCCAGACGGGCCCTCCTGGCAGCAATCAACTACAGTTGACCACAGCCTACAGCTGTCAAAATACGCAACGGAGATGATAACCAAATCTGAGACCACAAGAGCAAGTAGAGTGCAGAAAAATAAACAGCACAAGAGAAGGAGAGAGATAGGCATGTAACTCTGCTCTATACACAAGATCCCGCAGTGAAAAGATGATACACTGATGTGGGGGCAATGGGGCCATTTTATATGGCCCCATAATTGCAGTCGGCCAATGGAGAAACAGGCCGTCAGCCTCACGACTGGGTCCCTCCAGTCGGCCAGCCAAAAAAATCCTCTACGACCCCAACAGAGAAAGTCGGCCAGCTCCATATGCATATGAGTGCAGTCGGCCAACTTCTGTGTGATCCTGCCAGCATAGGGCAGCCACCCACACCATGGAAAAATAGGAAAAAATACAGGGAGTGAGGAAAAATGAGAAAACACCTATAGAGGCTGGGCACACCCACAACAGAGGCCCTGGTGTCTGATAAAGACAGGAGATGACTTCTAACAACAGCACCCCCACAACTGGAAAAACTAGGAAAAAATATGGACAATGGGGAAAGATGGAGAAAGCTCACACGCAGGGGGGCACACCCCCAACAATGGCCCTCACTCCCTACTAAGTAATATGGTACAGACAGGAGATGACTGCTAACAAGTAGAACTAAGGAGAGAGAATACCTTCTCTTTAAACTACATTGACACACAAAAGCTTAGAAAAACAGAGATGAGAAAGAGAGAAAGAAGAATAACAATGGAAGCCTTGATTCTCTCAACCTAACCTATTATATATTGCTGTGGGTAAGACTGCAGCTGTCCTCATTGTTTAGCTTCTTAACAAAAGCATTAACAAACTCAAGTGTTGCAGCAAAAAACCTCTTATCAAGAACCTCCTCATAAATACCTACCACTCATGAGAATCCTCCTGTACAACTACTGGTTGAAAGACCTCTTGATGAGAACTCTCTTCATAGACTCCATTCCGAAAGTCGTGATGCATACCATCCAATAGCTACCTACTCAAAGGGAGCATAAAAACTCTCTTGCAAAATCCAAAGCTACTAGCAAATGAAAAAGGCATAAAGGTGGATGTGGCTCCTCTGAAACTCTAACTTGAGCTTGAATCATCCTGTACTTCCTTGGCTATGCATGCTCAAGCAACATCCACCAACTCCATGTCAAGTTTGAATGGTTGGTAAGAGCAAAAATTGCAGCCAATGCTAGCCTCTTCAGCTTTTGCAACTAGTTTTGGTCTTGATTGTGGTGAAGAAACAATGCACATAGGCTAAAATGTCCTTTAATTGCACCATAACTACTGAAGAAACCAGCAATGAGGTCGAATACTCTCCACTCAACACCTCTAATGGCTTTGGTGATTCTTCCTCCTTTAAAATTATCCTTGCCCCTTTGCTGCTCTTGTTGTGTCCTTGCTTTGAACCTCAGTCCTTGCTAAATGACCACATTTGAGAGACACTTCTGCATGAATAGACGCATGCAAGGAGGGCTCAAGACATGCACAATCCTTTCAAATTGCTCCTTGGACTGGCTTCTCAAGCACAAGGCTCGCCAAGTCATTGAGAGAATCATCCCCCCCACGGATTCTTCAAGGCACGGTAATTATTGTTAGTCCACAAGTATGAACTCTTTCACAATAGCTCTACAACAATTCTCCCAATTGCGGATGGAATGATGCAGGTATCATCCTCCCACCAAAGGACAGTTGCACATATCGAAGCTGTCCAGATGATGTGGAGATGGAAAACATCCAAACCTCTTGAAGCGACAAGGGTGATTGACACCTTTGTTAGAAGTCATCTCCTGTCTTTATGTAGAGGGCCTTTGTTGTGGGTGTGCCCGCCCTTGTAGGTGTTTTCTCATTTTTCCTTACTCCCTATATTTTTCCCCATATTTTTTCCATTTTTTCTTGGCCTAGGGTGACAGTCGTGCGCTGGCAGCTGTTGTTCTCTTGTTTTTCTCTGGCCGACTGTACCTGACCTTGGGACAGTGCTGGCCGACCCTGTTTGTGTTGGCTGACTGGCCTTTAGAGCAGGTCGTGCAGAACTGGACCCAGTCGGCTGCCTCTGGAGCAAGCAGACTGCTGCCTGGGGTCCATATATAATGGACTCCCCACTCCCTTGCCATTAAATATTGTATTCGGGATCTTTTTGTGTATATAGAGCAGAGTTACACGCCTCTCTCTCTCTCTCCTTCTCTTGTGCTGTTCCCAGATTTGGTCATCCTCTCCGCTACGTATTCTGACATGGTATCAGAGCCCTAGGCTCTTGATAGTTCTTGGGATTTGTGTGAGCAAGAGGGGGACTATTGTGTTGCTGATTGGTGGACTGTTCCGGACGAGGAGAAGCAAGAGGACGGCAGGCTGATTTGTTGGATAGCCACTTGCAGGTGTAAGTTCTTCTTTGTTCCCACCCACCCACCCTTTTTCACATTACATCCCCGCAATGGTAGATTTGTTAGAGATGGCCGAGAGGCATGTGAAGATCCCTACACTCCCCACGTTCCCGGTGGACCGTCAATTGGACGAGAACAACTACGGCATATGGAAGGTTATGATGGAATCTGTTCTTGAGTCTTACGACCTTGCTAATTTCATCGTTGTCGGGGTTCCACGGCCGGTGTAAACCGGCCTCAGTCTTCAGACGAAACCAAAGGGCGGTGCAAAAACAAACTTGCACACAAAACACTTCAACACCATCGAGGACCTAGAGAAGGAAAACAAATAGGGGGAGCTAGAGTGCTTCTGCAAACAGTACACAGACACACCAATTGGCCCCAAATCGCAGTGGCGCCCCTTGCGGTATTTCTTTAATTGAATATAAGAGCTTTGATTACAATAAGGCTAGAAACTCAGCCGTCACAGTAGAACTCCTGAAGCCTGCAAAGACCCTGCATCATGGCTTCATATCCACTCGACATCCACAAGCAAATCCAGCCATTGTTCACATCAAAAGACTCTCACCCATGAGTTCTGCATATACACAAGCTTTCTCCCAAGATCAGGGCTGCCACAACCATCCATATATGGCCTCTCACCCTATGAACAGCATCACACCTTGACACATCCAGTGCTTCTGCATCACAACAAAGACTCCCAAACTATCTCCCAAAAGAGAACTCGCATCACAGCACAGCATACCATACAGTCGACACACTTGTACCAACCCTCTCTACCTTCCAAGGGTACTATCCATCTCTGTCATGGATTCCCTGTCCCCTATCCAATCAATAGCAAGGTTGACCAAACATGTGTCCATTCCTGTAGCTTTTGCCTGCATGTGACTTATCTCCTGGAGAAACCCAAATACATGTTTCCTCAAGAAACCTATGACCTGTTTCCACATGAAAAACTTAGGCCTGTTTCCCTTTGAAACTTTTGTCCTGTTTCCATCCAGAACCATTCATGACACCATTCAACAACAGTGTCAACAACGGCATCCATCTAGTTACCTGTTCCCTCATGAAACATCTGGAAACATAGAGATGCCCATAACTGTAGGTCCCTCTATTCCTTTCTAGCAGGAAGAAAACAATCTGCTCCATGAGCACGCAGCCATGCGAGCTTGCATCACTCCCATGCCAAGAAACACTTTCAATTGACATGTACTTGCAGCCGGAAACCCAAGCACATAGCTGAATTTGCAGCCAACCAAAAACAGCCCATAAACAGTTTCAAAATTGCTCATGTTCGTAGCCACATGCACTACCACGAAACAGTCCATAAACCCTTTCCAAAACAGTCCCAAACCAAAGCAAAGAGAAGCTGAAAGTTCCATCAGTTGAACGCCATCGACATGATGTCTATGTTCATGAAAAACCAGCCCCTGACCGCCTTTATGTCCAGTGAAACCAGCCCCCTGGCCACCTAGGAGAAAAGCGTGCACTCTGTCCAGCGCTGCCTGCAGCCGCTCATTTGCCAAGAGAAAGAGAGAGAGAGCATGACGTACCTGCAGCGGCTGTTCAGTCCACCTGCAGCCAGTCCAGCAGCCACCTAACACCTTCCCTTCTGCAACCATCAAGAGCCTGCAGAGCCTGCAGAGCCTGCAGTCCTTGCAAAAGAGAACCAGCCCACGTGTGCTCCTCTGTCCAGCATCCGCCTCTGTGCAAAAGAGGAAGCCAGCGTGTATGAGCAGTCCAGTCCTTCGTGTGCCAAGCGAAAGAGAGAGAAAGCGTGTGCCACAGCTCCAGCCCGCCGCCTCCTATTCAGCCCTCCGCCTTTGCACCAAAAATAGAGAAGCGCCCGCAGCCGTGTGCTTTTTCACCCATCAAAAGGCGCCTGTAAGCAGCCATGCCATCTGCTCGCCTCCTTTCCAAGTGTGCGAGAGAGAAAGCCCCAGCACATGTATACCAAGAGAGAGGCGCCTGAAAACAGCCCGCCAGCCCCTTCTTTTTTCCAAAAAGCAAGAGAGAGAGAAAAATAGGCGCATCCTCCAAGAGAGAGTAGCCTCCAAAAAAAGAGCTTTTTTGGGCCACCAAAGGTTATAAAACCTTTTTAATTAAAATCTCTTTGTCCCTTCACACTTGGGGTCGTCCACACATGGGTTTCCTTTTCAACTCCAAACTAATGCCATTCACACCGTCCACCATGTCCCCGTGCACACCTGCTTACTGTCCAGAGAAAAACACAGGGTCGTGACAGCCTGAAGTAGAGGAAGGGGAGTTACCGTCAATCCATAAGGACCGGGAGGCACAGGCACATAGCTGTGGGATCGTGTCAACGCCAGGGTCCGTTCATTTATCTTCCTCCACTGCACACCGCAGATAATCAATCATGTAAAGCATATGACATTAGCCAGAGGTATATGGCAGCATTTGGCTTCTCTTTACAACAGGGTATCGCCCATGAAGAGGATTTCCTTGGAAGTACAGATGCAGGTTATGAGCCCTGCAAAGTCATCGACTATGCGGGATAGCAAGAAGTTCTCCAGGTTAGGAAGGAGATATCATCGGAGGACATGGCCATAACGTTGCTATCGCATTTGCCCTCTCAGTACTCACATTTTACTCGTCTTTGATTACCAGTGGCAGGCTCAGCACCATCACGTGGGAGGAGCTTGTGCCCATGGTCTTGGACTAGGAGGAACGATTCACGAACCCTCCTCAGGGTGGAGGTTCGGAGGCCTTAACTCGCCAACAGTCGAAAGGCCGTAACACGGGCAAAGGGAAGGCTTCATCGGAGAAGTCTTCTGAGAAGAAGTCTGACGCTGACCGCGAGAAACTAAAGGTAGAGAGGACCTGTAATGATTGTGGCGAGAAAGGCCACTATTGGAGGCAGTGTCCCAAGCGGAAGACCGAGAAGGGTGAAGATTCCTTAGCAACAATCATGAAGACTCCGGCTTTTGTGCACTTGGAGGTGATGGACCCCGATGTTTCATTTTCTTCAGGCAGGGAGGAGGTTGGAGAACTCGCCGCTACAGATACTCAGGAGTGGATTCTAGACAGTGGTGCTTCCAGGCACATGACTCCTCCTCGTTCAGATTTACAGAATCTCTGTAGGTATTCTGATCATATTCTTACTGGGGATACATCCACTATCCCAGTTCACAGTTGAAAGAGTGCACAGAGCGGAAGCAGAGGGCACTAGAATGTGCTGAACAGAGAGTGCAAGAGAGAGAGAGATATGGAGCAAACTATGCTGAATATACTGAACCAAAACAATCCCAAGCAAGAGACAGTGTTAGTCTCATAAGTGAGGGAGCAAATATGTACAAGACTGAATGAGAAATGAGAGGCCAGCACCCACTATTTATAGTGGGGAAGTGCTGGCCGACTGGAGCTCATAAACAGGACGACTCGAGCTGTTGGACATGGCTGACTGGAAAAATGCCAGAATGGCTGGGAAAAATCCCCAAAAAATAGTAAAAAAAGGGTGGCCAGCCCACAAGCAAGGGCCATACAAAAGGGGACTAAATGGGCACCATAAAGGGCAGAAACTAGGGATGAAGGTGCTAACACCCCCTCTCAGCACCAGATGCTGAACAAACTCCGAGAATCCAAAGATGAGGAGCCAAGGAAGCCTGAGAAACCGGCTTGGTGAACAAATCTGCAGCATTCTCCGCGGAAGGACAATACTCCAAATGCAAATCTCCAGCAAGAACCCGTTCACGAACATAGTGATACTGAATCTCAATGTCCGAAGATGAGGAGCCAAGGAAGCCTGAGAAACCGGCTTGGTGAACAAATCTGCAGCATTCTCCGCGGAAGGACAATACTCCAAACGCAAATCCCCAGCAAGAACCCGTTCACGAACATGGTGATACTGAATCTCAATGTGTTTCGTACGAGCATGAAACACAGGGTTCTTGGCGATGGCGATGCAACTCTGATTGTCACACCAAAGAAGAGTAGATCCGGTAGGAGAACAGCCGAGCTCCTCCAATAATCTCCGCAACCATATCGCCTCACATGCAGCATAACAAACTGCACGGTACTCCGCCTCCGTAGAGGAAAGCGCCACAGTAGGCTGCTTTTTACTGCTCCAAGAAATGACTCCAGACCCAAGTGAAAAAACACAACCAGTGGGAATGCCGTGTATCTGGATCTCCAGCCCAGTCTGAGTTAGACCATCCAACAAGAGTGCGTCCTTGGCCATAAAAGATGCCAAAATCCAGAGTGCCACGCAAGTACCGAAGAACTCTAAGAGCACACCGCCAATGCTGCTGACAGGGTTTGGATGAGAAGGAACTCAATAAACTGACTGCGAAGCATATGTCCAATCGGGAGTAGGTCAACCATACCAAACAACCGACGAGAACCCGATACTGTCCCAGATCAGTCCCTAGAGAAGCATCAAGTGAAGAAAGCTTCTCACCAATATCCATAGGAGAAGATACTGGTTTGCACCCAGTCATCTGAAATCTGTCGAGAATCTCCCGAGTGTACTTCTGCTGAGAGAAGAAAATGCCCTTCGAGGTCTGCCAAATCTCAAAGCCAAGAAAATAGTGCAAGAGGCCCAGATCCGTCATCTCAAACTCTGTCTCCAAAGCATCCATAACAGAACGGATCCACACAGAATAAGAACCTGTAAAAATGAGGTCATCAAATAGACCACAATGATAACAATCAACCCCCTCTCAAGGAGGATATAAAGGTTCGAATCTGCATGAGAACGGCGCAGGCCGAGCTTCTAAAAGAACTCATCAATCCGCTGGAACCAAGCCCGCGAAGCCTGCTTTAGACCATATAAAGCCTTCTTCAGCCGGTACACATGATCCTGTTTGCCCGGAACAACAAATCCTGGCGCGGCTAATCAATATAAACCTCTTGTGTAAGCTCTCCATTCAAGAAAGCCGACTTGACGTCCATCTGGAAAACGGGCCATCTATGATATCTTGCAAGTGCAAGAACGGTGCGAATGGTAGTCATCCAGGCCGTCGGAGCGAAGGTCTCATCGAAGTCGACACCAGGGCGCTGAGCATAACCCTTGGCAACCAACCTCGCCTAGTGCTTGTCCAAGCTGCCATCAGCTCGGAACTTTGATTTGAAAATCCAACGCACACCAATCACCTTACACTGCAGAGGCCGAGGCACCAAAATCCAAGTGCCATTCCGTTCGATAGCATCCAGCTCTGTCTCCATAGCATGACGTCAAGACTCATGTGAAAGAGCCTCGTCTACAGAAGTGGGGTCAGAAGGACCATTAATGATTGTAGACATAAGAGCATAATTAACAAACATGTTGCCCTCATGAATTTGTTTCCCTGTAACTCTGGAAGTGCCATTCCGTTCGATAGCATCCAGCTCTGTCTGCATAGCATGACGCCAAGACTCATGTGAAAGAGCCTCGTCTACAGAAGTGGGATCAGAAGGACCATTAATGATTGTAGACATAAGAGCATAATTAACAAACATGTTGCCCTCATGAATTTGTTTCCCTCTAACTCTGGAAGAACGCCGAAAAGAACCAGGCGGAGGAGCAGAAGGAAGCTCACATAACCCAAAGTCACGAACTGTTTGATAATACCAACCAGGTACAGATCTGCTCGCCAGAGGAGGAGCAGGGTCATCATCATCTGACTGAGAATCCTCAGCTGGAGGTGTAACAGTAACAGCAGGAGCAGGAGGAGGAGGAGGAGGAGGAGGAGGAGAAGGAGGTGTAGGAAGAAGAAGCTCACCACCCCCCTTTGAGGATGTAGGAGTCTCGTCGAACACCACATCACGGCTCACAACTTTACCGGCTTGAGGATCATAAAGACGATATGCCTTGGACACAGTGCTGTATCCGAGAAAAGTCATGCGCTGAGACTTCGAGTCCAACTTGGAGCGGTGCTCCTTAGGCACATGAACATATGCGGTGCATCCAAATATCCGGAAATGAACAACAGAGGGCTTCTCACCATGGAAAGCCTCATTGTCAAATCCCCACGGATCTCCTCGTGATCGTTCTTGGTTCGAGACTCGAATCCTGTAAACAAACGAATAAACAAACAACAAGGGGGTGCAGGCCTGACTCACCTCCCAACCATGACAGAGACCACAGTCTTGGCTGTCCCCACCGAGCCACGAGCTGAGCTAACTATGTTGACGTTCCGACCAATCTCCTCCTCGCGACGTCCCATACCGACACGAAGCTACCCTCGCGGGCCTCGAGACTGCTGCCGGCCTCGGCTGCGTAAAGCAGGTGCACGTCTGCACTAGATCCAGGCTCCAAGACCATAGAGCTCTCACAAACTCGCGAGACTCTCTATATCCCAATAACTAACCTTGGCCACCCTTTTATAGGCTCTTGGCTGGTCATCGGGCGTCCACACTTGGACGCCCGCCCGTCCATACTTGGGTGCCCGCCCGTTAGTATATCCCTAACTCAGCTCGTCAATCAGCCTGCCTAGTTCCAAGCTTCCCAAAGCCTCGAAACTAGTCTTGCGTGTGTGTAGCACACGGTAGATACACGCTGTGCACATGACATACTCCCCTTCCTCTAAGAGCTCACTCCTGAGCTCACTAATAAGCCAGGGTAATCTCTTTGAAGAGTAGTCAATGTCTCCCATGTAGCGTCCTCCTCAACACGATCCTTCCACTTGATCTTGTATTCCGTGATAAGCGTATTACGCAATCTTCGTTCACAAAATCCAAGAATCTTTTCAGGTTCGTGCGGAACAAATGTCATGTCCTCGACATCTATAATTTCTTGAGTAACTAACTAACCTGCTCCACCCAGTACTTCCTTAAGTCTACTGACATGAAATACAAGATGAACTTTCACATGAGAAGGCAAATCCAATTCATATGCAACTGAACCAATCTGTCGTGTAACACGAAATGGTCCGTATCTAGGGGATAATTTCAGAGATCTACCTGTCCGTAAAGTCTCGGAATCTTTCGGAACTCGCAAATACACCATCGTTCCTTCAGAGAACCCTCTAGGTGAACGATGTCTATTAGAATAAAACCTGTCTCGGTCTTGAGCACTTCTAATAGATCCCTTCGCAACTTGTAACATTTCTTGCATATCTTGCAAAAAATTACGTGCTGCATCATGCTGAAGTCCTGAGAATCCTACTGTAACACGTGATCTAGGTTGAAAACCATACATAAGCATGTAAGGACTAAAACCTGTACTCGTATGCTTAGTACTGTTATACGCAAATTCTAACATAGGAAGATAATCCTCCCATGAACTTTGTCTTTTGGATACATATGCTCGAAGCATATCCTCCAAAATCTGATTCACTCTTTCAGTCTGGCCATCAGATTGAGGATGATCAGAGGAACTCAAATTCAAAGTTGTTTCCAACTTCTCAAAAACAAGTTTCCAAAAATCACTCGTAAACTTAGAGTCCCTATCACTGACTATGTCCTGCGGGTAGCCCGTACAGTCTAAACAATTGCTCGATAAACTGCCGTGCTAATTGCGTAACTGTAATAGTCTTCCGGGTCGGTAAAAATCTAGCCATTTTTGTCAAGCGATCTACCACAACCCAAATAGAATCGTGGCCTTGATGTGTTCTTGGCGATCCGGTAATAAAATCCATGGAAATACTTTCCCATTTATTACCTGGGATTTGCAAAGGATGCAACAACCCAGCCTGTCTAAAGCGTTCAGCTTTATTTGCCTGACAAATTTGACACTTGAGAACATAATCTTCTACATACCCTTTCATCTTTGGCCAATAAAAAGTGTGTTTCACTAACGATAGTGTCCTGTGTACCCAGGGTGTCCAGCAGAAGGGCTGTCGTGACACTCCTTAAGAATCTTAGACCTAATGTCCGAGATCTGTGGTACACAAATTTTGTCATTACGGAATAGTAAACCATTCCGAATCATCCACTGGCCTCCTGCAGCCTGAATGATAGACTGCTCAGTCATCGAGTCTTGGTCAATCAATGAGCTCCCGTCTTGGATATTCTGCTAAAATGGACCAAAATAACTATCAGTCCTGCAAAGCCCTCTCAATGACTGAAATAAGTTAGTAGAAATCTCGGTGAACAACAAAGAATTCACCTCTCTAATTCGACTAAGCGCATCTGCAACACTATTCATGGACCCTTTCCGATAACGGATCTCAAAAGCAAAATCTTGCATTAACTCTGCCCAACAAGCTTTCCTGCCTCTCAAATCATCCGCATCAGTCAATACCACAAACTTGGAGCCATATAATAATGTCTCCAAACCTTGAGAGCATGAATCACAGCATAAAGCTCCTTCTCAAGGGTTGGCCAACGAGATTGAGTGTCGTCTAGCTTTTTACTTTCAAAAGCAACCGGTCTACCATCTTGAAATAAAGCAGTCCCGATAGCAGTCACTGGCATCAGTTTCAAGAACATAAGGCCGACTAGGATCAGGCAATGCTAAGATAGGTGCTTCCTTGACTTTATCGTCTGAAGGCCATATCCAAATCGTTATTCCAAGTGATAGGCTGATTTAACTTACGTCCACGACCTTTCAATAAGTCGGTCATCGGTAGTGTGAGCTGAGAGTACTCCCGTACAGATTTCCGAAGAAAAACAACAAAACCGAGAAAAGAACGAAGTTGTTTCATTGTTCGCAGTATAGGCCAGTCCAGAACCTTCTGAACTCGGTCATAATCAATGCTCAATCCATCTCTAGTGATCTTGTGTCCCAAGTAAATGATGTCGGTCATAAAGAACTCACATTTACTCAACTTAGCATATAGTCGATTCTGCCTTAAAATAGATAAGACAATCGTGAGGTGTCTGACATGATCCTCAAGAGTACGACTATAGATCAAAATATCATCTAGGAACACCACCACAAATTTTCCCAAATGTTCACGAAAAAGATCGTTCATCATTTGCTGGAAAGTGGCTAGAGCATTGGTTAACCCAAAAGGTAATACGAGAAACTCATAATGGCCATACCTAGTCCGAAAGGCAGTTCTTTCGACATGCCTTTCATGAATACGTATCTGGTGATAGCCAGTACGTAAATCTATCTTCGTGAAATATTTCGCTCCTACTAATCGGTCAATCAGGTCATCTGATCTAGGGAGAGGATAACGGTTCTTAATGGTCAGCTTGTTCAATCTCTTGTAATCTATACACATTCTCCAAGTATTGTCCTTCTTTCTCCTAAGCAACACAGGTGCACCCCAAGGTGATTTACTTGGACGGATTTGGCCCATCCTCAAATAATCTTCGAGTTGTTTAGCCAACTCATCTTCCTCAACTTGGCTCATCCTATAAGGTGGAATACTGACAAGATGAGCACCAGGGATCAAGTCAATACGATGATCTACTGCCTCTTCAGGTGGTAAACCCGATGGCAGTTCCTTAGGAAATATATCTTGAAACGAATCAAGTATCTTCTGTAATTCTTTGCTTTCAAACACACTTAATTCATTTATATCCATGGAAGGGATGAGAAAAGAAGAAAGTGAAATCAATACACAATGGAAAGCAGTATACAAAGAAGAATCCATTATATTTCCAAAATCAATTGTATTTACAAGAGGTCCCTGAGAGGGATGAATACAATCACCTAAAATACTATACTTGGTGTCCCTATGCTGAAAAGAAAAAATATGACTAGACCAATCTATCTAGACTTCAAGAGTCTTAAACCACTCAATCCCTAATAACAAGTCTACATTTTCCAGATGCATTACATAGCATTCCAGAATATCTTTGTAGTCCTGAATCTGGATTGAAAGCATCTCCACCTTGCGATCCCAAACTTGCCTTCCCGCAGGTAGACGTACCTCATAGGTATGGTCGCTGAGTATCGTATCAAGACTCAATTTCTGCACAAGTTTGTAGTTAACAAAGTGATGATGCGAACTGCCAGGGTCTAAAAGAATGTGAATTTTATGGCCATTCACTTCTCCATAAACTCGGAGAAGATCATGCAAGCCAAATACTTTAGAATTGAACAGACAATCAGAACAAGTACTAGGGCGAGAAAGTACAATAATTGACGTACCTGTCAAAGACAACTGGTTAGCTGCCTTTGGCTTGGGTCCTGCGATTGTCTTGGTACCCTTTTGCTTTGGGCACTCGTTACGCATGTGTCCTTTTTCTTCGCAGATAAAACAATGTCCTTCCTTCTTGAGCTTTAAAGCCCTAAGGAGTCGTTTCTTCTTCACTGGTGTCGAACTTGAATTCTTCGAAGGTTGGTCCGAAGACTTTCCTTCTGTCGTGTTAGACGAAAGCTTTAAAAAAAACGTGCTTTTCTTGCTTTTTTTTTTCCCCTCCAGGATTAGCCGACCGGCGTGCTGTCTGCAGGCGTCATCAGCTGCTGCCGTCGCCTGATGTGCTGCCGACGCATGCTGTCCTACCAGCGCTTGCTCGCCTGTCTCGACGGCTGTTGACCTCCAACCTGCGCCTGCACAGTCCGCGTAAGCCAACCGCGTTAGCCTGGGCACCTGCGCTAGGCTGGTCGCCTAGCTGCGTAGGCCAAGGCGCCTACGTGGGCCTGGCTGCCTGGTCGCCTAGCTTGGCAGGCTTGGCCGCCTGGCTACGCAGGCACATGCGCCTGCCTGCCAGCCGCCGATAGCCAACCAGCGTCTCCCACCAACGCACAAACCTGCCCGCATATATGCGATCTAGCACTTCTCTTGCTCTCTCTCTCTCGTTCGAACCAGAAAAGCATCGTGCTTTTTCTGTTTTCTGCTTCACCCGACTTGCTCATGCATATGACTGCACAAACGACTCTCCTCTTCTTTGCAACGCAATCAACCCTTCCATCTACCATCTCCCATCAACATGGGTGTCTTTGATGAAGAAAAAACACATACTATTCTGAAAACAGCAGTATGCACAGAAAAAACAGCAAGCTTTTTAACACATACCTTTCTCCGACCTCTTCTTCTCTATCTACCGACTTGCTCGTTCACGAGGTATGCTCTGATACCACTGTCAAATCCCCACGGATCTCCTCGTGATCGTTCTTGGTTCGAGACTCGAATCCTGTAAACAAACGAATAAACAAACAACAAGGGGGTGCAGGCCTGACTCACCTCCCAACCATGTCAGCTGTGGGCGAGCCCACAGTCTTGGCTGTTCCCACCGAGCCACGAGCTGAGCTAACTAGGTTGACGTTCCGACCAATCTCCTCCTCGCGACGTCCCATACCGACACGAAGCCGCTCTCGCGGGCCTCGAGACTGCTGCCGACCTCGGTTGCGTAAAGCAGATGCACGTCTGCACTAGATCCAGGCTCCAAGACCATAGAGCTCTCACAAACTCGCGAGACTCTCTATATCCCAATAACTAACCTTGGCCACCTTTTATAGGCTCTTGGCTGGTCATCGGGCGTCCACACTTGGACGCCCGCCCGTCCATACTTGGGTGCCCGCCCGTTTGTATATCCCTAACTCAGCTCGTCAATCAGCCTGCCTAGTTCCAAGCTTTCCCAAGCCTCGAAACTAGTCTTGCGTGCGTGTAGCACACGGTAGACACACACTGTGCACATGACACTCATATGGAGTTTTGTCGGGAAGAGCAGCAGTAGGAGACCTATTCTGAATGTAGACAGCAGTGGAAGCCGCCTCAGCCCAGAAACGTCGAGGTAATGAAGAATGCTCAAGCATAGCACGGGCCATCTCCATAATGGTCCTATTCTTCCTCTTAACTCCATTCTGTGATGGAGTATATGCTATAGTAAGGTGTCTCCGAATGCCATGTGTCTTGCAATATTACTGAAACTCCTGGGATGTGAACTCACCCCCTCCATCGGTCCTGAGAGCCTTGACCAAGTGACCGGTCTCTTTTTCCACCTCGGCTTTCCAATCACAGAAGTGATGAAAAGTCTCATCCTTGGTATTCAGAAAGAAAACCCAAGTATATCTGGTAAAATCATCCACCATCACGAGCATGTACGCCTTACTCAAAGACGCGGTACTCATAGGACCACATAAGTCTACATGAATGAGAGCAAGTGATGTCGAAGATCTCTATGTCGCCTCTTTCGGAAAGGCCGCTAGATGTTGCTTCCCTTGTAAACAAGAGGGACAAGCAGAAGACGGAGCCTTAATGGTTGGTAATCCATCAACCAACCCAACCTTCGAAGCTCGCTGCAGAAGCTGATAGCTCAAATGGCCAAACCGAGCATGCCATAGATCAGAAGAAGCACCAGAAGAAAGCAGAGCGGTTAATTTGTAGAGGCCACTATCTTGGACTCCCTGAGCCAAGATGCTACCAGTCGCCTTATCACGAATGGTAATCTCATAACGAGAAAAGATCACCTCCACACCCTGAGCTGTAAGAGCACTCACTGACAAAAGGTTAAAAGCCAAATCTGGAATATACAGAACGTCAGAGAAGTACCTCTTGTCCTCGTCAGAACGGAAGATGGGGATAGTGCCATGACCATGCACTGGCACAGAAGAAGAATCACCCAGAGTGATCTCGCTTCATCTGGCAGCGAAGTCCTCGAACCAATCTCGATGGGGTGTCATATGAGCAGTAGCACCGCTATCAACAATCCAAGACCGTGACTGAGAAGTCACAAGAGCAAGTATACGCCGAGTACCTGCTAAGAGAAGAATTCCATCATCCTTCTTGGGTTGAGACAGCGCCGTTGAGGAAGAGTTCTTTGCTGCTTCATGGGGTGACTTGTGACCCTTCTTGCCACAATAATGACATTCAATGTCCTTATTCTTTGAAGATTTGTTGTCTTTATCCTTATCGGAATCCTTGGAGTTCTTGTCAGAATCCCCTTTTCCTTTCTTTTGTTGAGTCTTCCCTTTATCTCGTGCTGCCAAAGCTCCATCAAGACCACCGGAGGTGCCAGTCCGCTCCTCAAAGCAAGACTCAATCTGCATGATGGAGGGGAGAACTTCCTCCCAAGTAACTAGAACAGGATGAGGAGAAGAAACCAGAGACTGAAAGTATGCATCAAACCTCTCTGGAAGTTTGGAGAGCAGCCGATTAGCCATATCCTCTGTGGAGATGTCCTTGCCACAAACAGCAAGCTCGTCCCGGAGATCTTTCATCTTCGAGATGAAAGCAAATAAAGATGGAAACGCAGAAACTGATAAGTTCATAAGTTGCTTTTCCAATGCCAAAATCCGACCCAGAGACTTAATCTCATAGAGAGATGCAAAAGCCTTCCAAACTTCATGTGCAGCATCTGCTGTACGCACATGAGAGAGAACAGCATCCTAACAGTTCAACATCAAGAAGGAGAAAACACGTCGATCATTCGACTGCCAAATATTAATCTGTGCCTGAGTCACACCACCGGAAGCAAGGGTGGGAGGGGTGGCATTGGCTGGTGTAACAAGCCAATCCCAGAGATCCACGCCACGCAAGGCCGATTTCACCTTCACCTTCCATAGGGTGTAGTTGGAACCATCCAACTTGGCAGACTCAGCAAACATATGAAGAGAAGTGGGAGCAGCCATCACAAAAGCTTGGGCTCAATCTCAAGAAATGCACAAACTCTGAAGAAAAGTGTCCTCCACAGGTACCAAGAGTGCCACCAAAGCTTGCAACACCACAAGCCCCCTCTGCAAAGGGAAAGGACCACTGGAGAGGAAAACGCAGCAGTGAACAAGTGAGAGGAAAACGTAGCAGTGAACAAGTGCTGTCCTATAGAAAACAGGCCGCCTGCAGTCCAATCTCCAAGTGGGCAATGAAACGCTGATCAACAAGAGCCAGACGGCTGAATCGGTGAAGCCAATCTGAAGAAAAAACGACCAGCAGAGTGCTGTCCAGAAAACGCAGGAGCAAAAGCTATGGATCTGGAAGAAAACGCAGAGGAGAGGAGAAGGTGCTGAAAACAGGGCTGAATCTGGGGCAGCCGCCCCGAAAGGTTGCTAAATCGGGAGCGATGATACCATGAAAGAGTGCACAGAGCGGAAGCAGAGTGGCACTAGAATGTGCTGAACAGAGAGTGCAAGAGAGAGAGAGATATGGAGCAAACTATGCTGAATATACTGAACCAAAACAGTCCCAAGCAAGAGACAGTGTTAGTCTCATAAGTGAGGGAGCAAATATGTACAAGACTGAATGAGAAATGAGAGGCCAGCACCCACTATTTATAGTGGGGAAGTGCTGGCCGACTGGAGCTCATAAACAGGCCGACTGGAGCTGTTGGACATGGCCGACTGGAAAAATGCCAGAATGGCCGGGAAAAATCCCAGAAAAATAGTTAAAAAAGGGTGGCCAGCCCACAAGCAAGGGCCATACAAAAGGGGACCAAATGGGCACCATAAAGGGTAGAAACTGGGTTGAGGGCAGGTTGGAGATAGTTCTCAATGGCAGAGGGGGAAAGCATTCCTCCCAAGTGTTGTATGTTCCCTCACTTGGTTTTCATCTGCTGTTGTCAATGCATCAGGTTTGCAAGACTGGCGTACGGGTGGAGTTTGATGAGCATTTTGTTGCTCTCCGAGACAAAGAGCAATAGGCCAGGTAGTGTGGGAAGGCGGAGTGGAGAATGGAGTTTACAAGCTTTCAGCACTCTCTCTCCCAAGTCCTCAATTTTGTGATGAGTGGCAGTCTGGTAATGGCCACTTTAGTGTGGATACGCTGCAGGTGCAGGGTTTCCGGGACCAGATGGTGGATAGCTTGCCAATTGATGGCAGCAGTTGGCAAGAACTTTCCAGTACTGATGTTGGTGGTTCCTGCGTTCGTCAGTCACAGAAAATTGAACACGTAACTTTTGCTCTAATGTCTTGTAGTATTCGGGACAAAGAAACTCCTGTAGATGAGGATGTTCTTTCCACGGGGACCTCTTGGAAAGCCAGGCAAGTGGCAGTTGATTACTTGCAGAAGGAGGTGGATGTTGCGCACTCTCCACGCTTTGTGGTTCTGGATTCAGAGGGGGTGTTTTACAGGTTTCAGAACGCCTTGCGAGGTCTTCAGCAGGTTTCCCGGACTTAGCTTTCCACCGTAACAGGTGTTGGTCCTTGTGAGCGATGTGATGCCTTTTTGACTCGGAAGCAAAATGGTTCATTGATTTGGTTGATGGACACCAGATTGGACGTGAGCTTCCTGATGAGGATGCTGAGCTCATGGTTGTAGATGACTCTTTGGGAGGCAGGATTGCGTATATTGTGGTTTCTGCAACATAAGAAGGATCTTGGTCTCTTTTACACAGGAGGGGGATTGATGGATGGAGTCCGACTCCACGGTTGGAGTGACTCGAATTGGGGAGGAGATCGAGACACGAGGAGATCTACTTCAAGCCCAGGAGCAGTTTTATGGAGCAGTAACAGGCAGTCATCTTTTGCCTTGTCATCGACAAAGACAAAGTACCGAGCTGCTTGTGATGCTGTTTGTGAGGTGGTGAGGTTGCAGAGGTTGCATGGCAGGATTGGGCTTCCACTGGAGGAACCCACGGTCATCTAGAGGCACTTTGTTCGTGAACAGATCGTTGTTGATGACATCTTGCTAGAGTTCTGTTCGACGGAGGACAGTATGGTGAACCTCTTCACGAAGTCGCTATCTCAGGATTTGCTCAGGCGGAACCCCGGCTCCCTGTGGTTGGTTTCACAACCAGGAGCTGATAGGGGGTGTTAGAAGTCATCTCCTGCCTTTATGTAGACACCAGGAGCTGATAGGGGGTGTTAGAAGTCATCTCCTGCCTTTATGTAGACACCAGGGCCTTTGTTGTGGGTGTGCCCGCCCTTGTAGGTGTTTTCTCATTTTTCCTCACTCCCCGTATTTTTCCCCATATTTTTCCCATTTTTTCTTGGCCTAGGGTGGCAGTCGTGTGCTAGCAGCTCTTGTTCTCTTGTTTTTCTCTGGCCGACTGTACCCGACCTTGGGACAGTGCTGGCCGACCCTATTTGTGTTGGCCGACTGGCCTTTAGAGCAGGTCGTGGAGAACTGGACCCAGTCGGCTGCCTCTGGAGCAAGCAGACTGCTGCCTGGGGTCCGTATATAATGGACCCCCCACTCCCTTGTTAGAAGTCATCTCCTGTCTAGTTTTATACACCAGGGCCTTTGTTGTGGGTGTGCCCGCCCTTATGAGGTGTTTTCCCATTTTTCCCCACTCTCCGTATTTTTTCCCATTTTTCTGAGGTTTGGGAGGGTTGCCAGATGATGCCAGGTGCACTCCAGTGCTGGCCGACTGGATGTTCATCGGTCGTGGGCTACAGGGCTGCTGGCCAACAGGATTTCATCAGTCGTGGGCATCTGTTTGCTGGCCGACTGCATTTATGCAGTCGTGGGACCTATTCAGCAGTCGTGGGCACTTTATCTACTGGCCGACTGCCCTCCCAGGGAGGTATATATAGGACCCCAGCCCCCATACCTTATTTGTATCATTTCTCGGGATCTTCTTGTGTATATAGAGCAGAGTTACACGCCTACATCTGTCTCTCTCTTGTGCTGTTTTTCTGCCTGCGTTTTTGCTCGTGTTCCCAGATTTGGTCATCATCTCCGCTGCATATTCTGACATGGTATCAGAGCCCTAGGCTCTAGATAGGTCTTGGGATTTGTGTGAGCAAGAGGGGGACTGTTTGGTGGCTGATTGGTGGACTGTTTTGGGCTGATCGGGAAGAGGAGAAGCGCAGGCTGATTTGCTGGACAGCCACCTGCAGGTATCAGTTCTTCTTTGTTCCCAGCCACCCACCCTTTTCAGGATACATCCCCACTATGGCAGATCTGTTTGAGATGGCCGAGAGACATGTGAAGATCCCGACACTCCCCACGTTCCCGGTGGACCGTCAGTTGGACGGAAGCAACTACGGCATATGGAAGGTGATGATGGAATCCGGTCTGGAGTCCTACGACCTCGCCGATTTCGTCGTCGTTGGTATTCCACGGCCGGAAGTAGAGGAAGGGGAGTTACCGTCAATCCGAAAGGACCGGGAGGCCCAGACACAGATGTGGGATCGTGTCAACGCCAGGGTCCGTTCGTTTATTTTCCTAAACTGCACACCACAGGTAATCAATCATGTAAAGCATATGACGCTGGCCAGAGGTATATGGCAGCATTTGGCCTCACTTTACAACAGGGTATCGCCCATGAAGAGGATTTCCTTGGAAGTACAGATGCGGGTTATGAGCCCTGCAAAGTCGTCGACGATGTGGGAGCATATTAACAAGCTACAGGCTCTTCAGCAGGAAGTTCTTCAGGCTGGGAAGGAGATATCGTCAGAGGACATGGCCATCACGTTGCTGTCACATTTGCCCTCTTCGTACTCAGCATTTTACTCGTCGTTGATTACTAGTGGCAGGCTCAGCACCATCATGTGGAAGGAGCTTGTGCCCATGGTCCTGGACCAAGAGGAACGATTCACGAACCCTCCTCAGGGTGGAGGTTCGGACACCTTTACTGGCGAACGGTCGAAAGGCCGTAACTCGAGCAAAGGGAAGGCTTCATCGGAGAAGTCTTCTGAGAAGAAGTCCGACGCTGACCGCGAGAAACTGAAGGCAGAGAGGACCTGTAAGGATTGTGGCGAGAAAGGCCACTACTGGAGGTAGTGTCCCAAGCGGAAGACCGAGAAGGGTGAAGACTCCTCAGCAGCAATCATGAAGACTCCGGCTTTTGTGCACCTGGAGGTGATGGACACCGATGCTTCATTTTCTTCAGGCAGGGAGGAGATTGGAGGACTCTCCGCAACAGATACTCGGGAGTGGATTCTCGATAGTGGTGCGTCCAGGCACATGACTCCTTCCCGTTCCGGTTTACAGGATCTCTGCAGGCTTTCTGGTCATATTCTTACTGGGGATACGTCCACTATCCCAGTTCATAGTGAGGACAGGATGGAGATAGTTCCCGATGGCAAAGGGGGGAAGCATTCCTCCCAGGTGTTGTATGTTCCGGCACTTGGTTTTCATCTGTTGTCAGTGCATCAGGTTTGCAAGACTGGCGTACGAGTGGAGTTTGATGAGCATCTTGTTGCTCTCCGGGACAAAGCAACAAGCCAAGTGGTTTGGGTTCAGCACTCTCTCTCCCAGGTCCTCAGGTTTGTGATGAGTGGCAGTTTGGTAATGGCCACTTAAGTGTGGATACGCTGCAGGTGCGGGCTTTCCGGGACCAGATGGTGGATAGCTTACCAGTAGATGGCAGCAGTTGGCAGGAACTTTCCAGTACTGATGTTGGTAGTTCTTGTGTTCGTGAGTCAGAGGAAGCTCAACAGGTCACTTATGCTCTGATGTCTCGTAGTATTCGGGACAAACAACCTCCAGTAGTTGAGGATGTTCATTCCACGGGGACCTTTCGGAAAGCCAGGCAGGTGGCAGGTGCTTACTTACAGAAGGAGGTGGTTTCTCCAGGCTTTGTGGTTCCGGATTTAGAGGGGGTGGTTGACAAGTTTCATCAGGTTTCCAGGACTTGTTTGTGTACCATAACAGGTGTGTGTTGATCCTTGTGAGCAGTGTGATGTCTCTGTGACTCAAAAGCTGTATGGTTCATTGATCTGGTTGATGGACACCAGATTGGACGGGAGCTTCCTGATGAGGTGGTTGAGCTCATGGTTGCAGATGTCTCTTTGGGAGGCAGGATTGCGTTTCCTGTGGTTTCTGCGGCATGCGAAGGATCATGGACTCTTGTACACAGGAGGGGGATTGGTGGATGGAGTCCGACTCCACGGTTGGAGTGACTCGGTTTGGGGAGGAGATTCGGGCACGAGGGGATCTACTTATGGCCCACGAGCAGTTTTACGGAGCAGCAGGAGGTTGCATAGCAGGCTTGGGCTTCCACTGGAGGAACCCATGGTCATCCAGAGGCACTTTGTTCGTGAACATATCGTTGCTGATGACATCTTGCTAGAGTTTTGTTCGATGGAGGACAGTATGGTGGACCTCTTCACGAAGTCGCTCTCTCAGGACTTGCTCAGGCGGCACCCCAGCTCCCAGTAGTTGGTTACACAGCCAGGAGCTAAGAGGGGGTGTTAGAAGTCATCTCCTGTCTAGTTTTATACACCAGGGCCTTTGTTGTGGGTGTGCCCGCACGTGCTGAGGAAAGCGAGTCAAAAGAAGAACATTAAGAAGAAAGAAGGATCTTGAGAGGGGGAGTATCGCCGTTGCTTCCCGTGCTTCTTGGAGTGACTGTCCCGCATGCAACCCTTGCAAGAATGGGAGCGTTGCAACTCATGTTGTTGTTACATGCGAAAGCTCTGGGAGTCTTCTTTCAGCCCTAAACACATCCTAGAACATGTTGATGCAAAAACACAAACAAAAGAGAGAGAGGAGAGAGAGAGAGAGAGAGAGAGCTGAGTATTCAGTATATCATATAATACAAAAAGGTACAAGTATCCTTGCAGCCATAGGGTGCCTTCTGGAAAAGGTAGAATACCTAATCAAATCCTAGTCTATGACTAATCCTATGATCCAACCAAACAAGGGGCTGAATACTGAAAACGATGAGCAACAATGTCTTTTATAGGCTTCGAAATAACTGCATGGACTGACCGACTACTGGTCGGCCAGATCCAAGACAATAAATCACTTTATATGCTGCAGCTAACTGGTACTTCTACTCTATAAATTGGCCAACAACAAACCCAAGGTCCTCCATCAGATATCCCTTGCCAAATCAGCAAAACACTGGTCAAACATCTGATTCTGCTATGTCTTTATCTTGTTGCCTCTTCAGGACTCACTTTGAGGTATGCATGTGCATGTCTTGCACATGACATCCCCCTCTGCTATTTAGCCCTGTCGGCTGCCTGTCCAGCAGCCCTAGGGCTGGCCGACAGCCCCTTCCAGCTCATGCCATGGCTGGTGGGCACAACCAAGGCACGGGTTGAGGCCAAGTCTTCACCTCCACACCTAATCCTCCACCGTACTGCTTTACCACGGCACTCACGGCATGGTGGATTCAAGCTATGCTCCCCCCGGGCCTCTCCGCCAACACCCGGGGTACCCTCACCAACATATCTAGTTTCTAGAAATTGAAGTGAGTGCAAACACTTGTGAGGTGCATATAGCTTGAATATGAAAATGAGGCGGATCACTTACAAGGATGTGGCATGACTCATGCCCATTACAATATACTCATAAACCATTATACATGAACTCATGCTTATCCACATAGCTCCAAATGTCCGCCAAGGGTGGTTCTACACCTCCCCCATGCCCACAATAAGAGTGCAAATCTTAGCCCTAGGGTAGCCCTATGGGCTAGCCCCATCTCTACATGCAAACCTACATGCCTACAGAGGTCTGACATCCAATTGCAAACCAAATACACATAACATCTGACATCATTCCAGAGAGAGACTCGCAGCACGGACTGGCATTGCCTCATGTGCACGACAATGCACACCTAACCTTGGACGCATAGAGTGGAATCCTCACTAACTCGCCCCGGATTAGGCTCACATGGGACCAATTTTCCACTCCAGGTCCTGCACCTTCTTGTTCAGATATGAACACGTGGCATCCAAGTGCGGGATGCACGTGACACATGTCAACCAAAATGATGACTCTATAAGAAGCTCCCACAAGACCAGAAACAGATCACTCAAAGCGCTTGTCCTACTCATCAACTTGCTGCTCATCCTCCTGATTACAACTATTGGTAGAATCCAAGTTCTTATCCTTTTCAGGCTTGAGTTTCTGTATGGGAGATGGAGCCAGCCAAATGGAGAGAATGGCTATCTAGACAGCTAGATGCTCCAAAAGATCATGGGCTAGGGCGGTACCCTTTCTCTCCATATTTGAAAGAGTGAAACCGGCCTTCAGAAATCTGACGAGCAGTGAAACAATCACTCGCACATAAAACACTTCATCACCCTTGGGAACCTGAAAAAGGAAAACAACAGGGGAGCTAGAATGCTCCTGCAAATAGTACAAGGACACTGATTGGCCCCAAAACGCAGTGGCGTCCCTTGCGGTATTTCTTTACTTGATCAAAAATGAGTACAAAGTACAACTCGTCGAATCCTTTACCAATAGGATCCCTTTTAGCTTTTCACCCAAGACTTTCCAAATAAGAACTCTTGTTACTACAGCAAAGCATTCCATAGAGAAGGCACACCTATACGACACCTCCTTGCTTGAAAAGGTCTTCTCCATCTCAACCATGGATCCCCACGAACCCTTTCCCAAACAACAGTAGGGCTGTACCAAACCATGTCCTTCCTATAGTCACAGCATACATGTAACCTTGAGAAAACTAGAACCTGTTCACATGAATCCAGAGACATGCTTTCCACACGAAACCAAAGACCTATATCCGATAAACCAAAGACCTGTATCCCATAAACCATAGTCCTGTATCCTCGATACCAAAGTCCTGTTTCTTCTCGAAACACCAATGTCCTGTTTCCATGACAGATAAATCCACATATACACTATCAATCACGATGCCAAAAACTCAAAGAGAGAAAGATAGAGGATGTGTCAAGCCATCCCTGAATACACATAAGTCCAAGTCGAAGAGCTCTCTTCCAAGAACATCATCCTGTGCATCCTAACTTGATCCTCTATATCCAAATCTCGTAATCAAAGTTTGCTTGCGAAGAGAGAGAGAGAGAGAGAGAGAGAGACCCCTTGGCTGCTAGCCCCTCGGTGCCTCCTTCAGCTCGCCTTCTTCCTAGAGAGAGAGAGAGAGACCCACGCTGACTGCTTCCACACATGCAGCCTCTACCTGAAACCTGCCTGGTTTGATTTTTGCTGACAATAGTTCATGCTCAGCCACCTAATCACCTACCTAGCCCCCGTTGGTAATTGCCCGCTTGGCTGCCCCTTGCTGCCCGGCTGTAATCCATACATAGCAGCAGCACCTAGTGGTAGCGGCAGTAGCACCCCATGCATAGCAGCGCCCATGCACAGCAGCAGCAGCTCCCGACGACGGCAACGGCAACACCCAACGGCGGCAACGGCAACAGTCCGCAACAGCGACGGCTGTACCCGACGGTGGTGGCGGCAATGGCAGTACCCGACAGCAGCACCTGTACCCAACGGCAACGGCGGTCCTATACCCGGTGGCCATGTGCAACAGCACTCCAGCAATAGCAACGTCCATGCATACCGTTTCACCATGCACCACGCCATGGCCACCTCCTCCAATCCACCACCTTTCGCTCTTTTTAAAGAGGTGATGTGCTTTTCATTAAAAAACGCTAGAAGCAAAGGTTTAAAAAACGCATGCTTTTCAAAATTTTATATATATATATATATATTAAAGCATCAAAGGTTTAAAAACCTTATGAACAATAAAATTTCCCTTTTTGTCCCCTTTTCACACTTGGGCTGGCCACCATATAGGTTTTCCTTTTCATACCCAAACTTGATGCCTGTCCACACTATGCATCCCGTGCCTGTGCCCGTGCCCGTGCCCACCTGCTTGTTGTCCAAAGGGAAAAACAAAGGGTCGTAACAAAGAGTCCGGACTCTTGGGTGGACTCCCTACTTACTAAGAAGTACGATCAAAAAGTGAAAGATAAAATGAATAGATATGATTTCAAGGGGGGAGAGAATGAGAGAGACAAAAAGTTCTATTAACATCTGCAAAAGGCCAATATGACCCCAATACATAAATGCCGTGGAATTCTTATGCCAAATTCAGTCCATACAGAAAAGGAACGTCAAAACCAAACAAACTAAGAAAAACGCCCTAGTGTTTATCTATTGTGTCACTAGGAGATGCAACAATAGCAAAACTATTGAAAACATATAAAATGTGGCCTGCATGTATGCATAGATATGAAAAATGCCTATAGCTTAAAAATATGCAGTCTTACAAGCCCCCCATATTGTCTAAATCTTCTTTCCTAAACATTCTACAACCTGAAATCCCAAAAACATAACGACTATTATGGAACACAAATTGAGATAACCATGAGGTTTTGGGTCCAAATCATGTGCATGTGGTACATGGAATGCTTGATGCTCATGTATGTGTTGGAACAGGCATATGTGTGCTCCTTTACTGGCTGCTCTAATAGCAAACATGGGAGAGATTCAAATCTCCACATACGCTCGTTAGTTTTTTCTTCTTTTCTTTTCTAAAAATTTTTTAATCTCCTTGAAGCAAGGAGGGGGAGATACCCCCGCGGTAGAGCTTCCGGCTCCATGTATGCCGAGGCATGAGTTCCAAACTCGAACCCCCCCCCCCCCCCCCCGCTCCAACAGGGGTGGGGCCCACTCGATAGAGGGATGGGGATAAAGAAACCAATGTTGAAGCAACACACACACGCACACACACACATGCATGCATGTGCGAGCATACACATGCAGGTGCACGCATACACAAACAAGCATGTGTGCACGTGCCCTTGTGCATACACACGCACACACAATGGATGGGATGGGCTGATAGTTGCTCATTTGTCACCTAAATCTCTGCAAAGACTTGGTAAATTCTTCAAAACAAGGCTTGAGGTGGGCAGAGCATACCTTACCAGAAGCTATGGTGTGTGAAGAAGAATCAGGATATACAAGCCAGCAACCAAGGTGTGGGCAACCAACCTCTACTGAAGGCTGAAAGGTTGTGTTGACAATCGCCCAAGTCGCGAGCAGAGGATCGAGTGAGGTCTATCAAATGGCAGAGTTGAGCATTAATGATCAAGCTTTTGAGCCATTATGAGAGCTAGCCATATCTGTCTGTTGTTCTGTTAGAAAATGGCCCATCTTCGTGAATGGGGGAGGACCCATCACCAGCACGCTTTTGCACAGCGATTACCTTTCCGTCCCCCACTTGCTGCCACCGCGAACCCGCATCTTTTTCTAAGGTTCGGGTACAAATACTTTGGATCTTATCTTTTTTTTGGCCTCCTTTTAGAGGCAAGGACGCGTTGGGCTTTAGGCTACCTTTGCATTGCGCATACCATAAAGAGGTGCACACGGGTTAGCTTTCACATCTCCTACTTTTAGATGTCCCTCTCTCTCTCTCTCTGTCTCTCTCTCTCTCTCTCTCTCTCTCTCGTCGGATAGATCATATTTGGTCTCTTAGGATTGTTCCTACGATATTAAAAAGGGCTTCTTCTTCTTCTTCCTCTCTCTCTCTCTCTCTCTCTCTCTCTCTCTCTCTCCACTTGTTTTTTCCCTCTCTTTCTTTTGGTCTACACACCAAGAAACAAATGTAGGCAAGCCTAGACTACTTTAGTATGTTAGTATGTGGTGGCATAGAAGTCATTTCATGTAAATAGCACTAGCAATTATGGATATATTGTCAATGCAAGTGCTCTAGGATGTGCGGCATGTGCTCCCTTGCTTTTGTGGATTGGATTGTACGGTGCATGCTTGTGTACAGCACTGGCAATTATGGATATATTGTCAATGCAAGTGGTCTAGGGGATGTGTGACATGTGCTCCCTTGTTTTTGTGGATTGGATTGTATGATGCATGCTTGTGTATGTGTGTGTGTGTGGGGGGGGTTGAGAGACTATCAAAGAGTACAATCTTCTCGTTTAAAAAAAATATCCTTGGCCATATTAAAAAGGGACTTGGTTTAACAAGTATCTTTGTGGCCTACCCCGCACCCAAAATATGGGTTCAATCTAATCAAAACTTTTGAATTTGAAAGGATGATGGTTTTTGCATTGATGTGCATAATTTTAAGAACCTTCAAAATTCTTGATTTTTTATAGAATAACTCCCAATTTTCATGACACTATAGCATAACTAGCTCATAGAACGAACCCAAATGCAACCTTCCCTCTCTTATTCATGCATATATTTCCTTTAGCTTGAACCATGCACCAGGTATCTTCTCAAAAGGAAAAAGTATGTGGAAATTGTTGGCATCATGGAGGATCAAAGATAGTGATCTAATTCATGGTTGAGGCATAATGACCATGCTAATTAAGTTAAGTAAAAGAGATTAGCTTAAACACAATAGGATTAAGGTAATGGCAACATAATGATGAGAATGAGATAGTGTAATCTTCATTAGAATGAGTCTCTTTTATAGGCTGAGTACAAAGTGATTAGGCTCAAGCTAATCATGATTAAGAGCTCCATGATTATCTCCACAAATTCCCTCCACATGCCCTAGATTCTAGATTCTAAAGTCAACAAAAGGGGCTCCATTAAATACTCATGGCTCCTAGTACACATCATGGATTCTTTCACCTTTACGGGCATAGTTTACATCTACTGCAAGGCTTTTAACCTTTGAACAAATGACCTAGGCTTAATTCTTTTACATCCATAAATCCCATGTATATCAATTTACCTAATAATCCCCCCTTCAAATTGATGACCCCAACCCCTAGCAGTAGTCCATGGGATGCCTCATGACTTGTCCACCCTTATGACAATGTACATGACCCCAACCTGGAACTCACTCTAGTTTGTAGATTTACAAAGCAAGTGGAATTCAGAAGGCATATAACGAGTACAATGGATTAGGATGTTAGTGACCTAAAATAGAAGGTCCAATCAGATTCAATGACAATAAGGTTGGCCTCATCTCAATATTGTCTTCACCTTCTTCTTAGTTGTCTTCTTCCAGGAGGTTGGCGGAGATCTTCTTCTTGATGTAACAGTCCTTCTCAAACTACCCTAGCCTGCCACAAAAATTGCATTTACCATTTGCTTTCTTTTTAAAAGTACCCTTTGTTAATGTAGACCCTTTGGATATATTCTTTGTGTAGTACGCCTCATTATGGGGGAGAAGAGATGAGTATTCTACGTTTTTGCTTTATCTTTTTCTCTTCCTCCATCAAGGATGCAATGATGACCAAATTTGGAGATGGTAGATTGGTGAGTGTAGTGATTATGTTTCCACAGTCTTCTTATGGTAGACTTTTAAGCAACAAAGCAATGCAAATGTCTTCATCCATATGAAGCTTAATACCTGCAGGTTGAGTGGTGAGACTCTTCATGTGGTTTAGATGTGCAGAAAGAGAGTCTTCTCTATTCGTTTTGACCTCAAATAGCTAGATTAGTAGGCTAATCTTGGAACTCTTGTCTTGAACACCATAGAGTTTCTCCAAGTCTTCCCATGCCTCAAATGATGTGTCCTTTCCATCAATATGATGGATGAAGTGATCACTAAGTCCCAAGGCAACGATAGCAAGAGCCTTCTCATCCTTGCCCACCCATATAGCTTCACCTCCCCTTGTTGTAGGTCTCTTCTCTTCGCCACATGCTATGTTCCATACACCCTTTCTCATGAGAGTAAATTTAGTTTTGGTTTGCCATGTATGGAAGCAAATGCCATCGAGGGAAGGTCTTACTACATAGTTTTTTCACCTCAAAGCAGTGAAATTGGTTGTTGAATATCCTTGTTTAAACTATCACCAAAAATTAAAACTACATATTAATGCAAGTAGGCAAAAATGAGTTGACTTGAAATGCTTGATTGAGGTAGAAAATCAAAGGGCTTTTGAAAATTAATGCAATAGGATGAAGGAGAAACTTCCTAACATTGATTTTTTGAACCCTCAAACACTAATACTAGTGAATAATTAGGGCTAATAACTCACTGTTATGAGATTAAGTAGAAAAGAGCGTGACAAAATGGATCTCACCCACCACTGACTAAATTTCCACAAAAATTCATGAGTGGGTGCCTCTTGAACCCAATAATAATCCCACGAAAGGAATTTCACCAATTGCACTTGTAGGCGTTGATTTCTATGTTTTTCTACTAATTTTTAATGCCCATTTTTTACATTTTTGACAACAATTTCAAGTAAATCCGACTAAATCCCTATAGTTGTAGATAGAGCTTGATGTCACCTTTCTTTTGAACCAAAAATCTTTGAAAAAGGTTGAGTATAGGTGAGAATGGAGCAAAACACTACAAGGTGGTTTTTCTACCTATTAGTGATAATTAGGAAAAATCTTATAAATGCTAGTAATTATGCATAAATATTGATAATTACATACTCCTATAACAAGGCTCTAATACCAAATGTTGGCATCATGGAGGATTAAAGATAGTGATCCAAATCATGGTTGAGGCATAATGACCATGCTAATTAAGTAAAAGAGATTAGCTTAAACAACATAATGATGAGAATGAGAGAGTGTAATCTTCATTATTAGAATGAGCCTCTTTTATTAGGATAATTACAAAGTGATTAGGGATCAAACTAATCTTGCTCAAGAACTAATAATCCTCCATGATTCTAGCCTTCACATGCCCTAGATTCTAGCTTCCAAAGTCAACAAAAGAGACTCCATTAAATGCTCTAGTACATAGCATGGATTCTATCACCTTTACTGGCATAGTTTACATCTACTGCAAGGCTTTTAACCTTTGAACAAATGACCTAGGCTTGATTCTTTTACATCCATAAATCCCATGTACATCAATTTGTCCAATTGAAATAAGTTAAATTTTATGAGTATGTGGAGTAAATCAACAAGGGGTTTCTTTTACTTGAGGAAAGTTTCCTTGATTATATTATTGCTTGGAAAAATCGTATGCAAACACTCTCACACTTTTTTATCGATGCGCTTCTTTTAGGAAGTAGTTTTGTTTCTCTCATTTTGGGAAGGATTTTAATAAAATTTAACTCTAAACCTACTAAAATCTACCTTTTTTAGAAAGGATTTTAATCAAATTTAAAATTGACTCTAAACCTACTAAAGTAGTTTTGTTTCTCTCATTTTAAGAAGGATTTTATTCAAAATTGACTCTAAACTTACCAAAATCTACATTTTGGGATTTTAATCAAATTTAAAATTGACTCTAAGCCTACTAAAGTAGTTTTGTTTCTCTCATTTTGGAGGATTTTAATCAAATCCAAAATTGACTCTAAACCTACTAAAATCTACCTTTTTGGGAAGGATTTTAATTAAATTTAAAATTGACTCTAGGCCTACTAAAATATACCTTTTTGATACTTATATAGAGTGGTTAAAGTCCTTTTTTTTAGATAATGGTGAAAAGACAAAACATAGTATAGATATATATTAGTGATATTTATGCACTCTAGCATGATTTGTGATCCTTGGCTTTTTGTATATATAACGTCACAAGGGTAAATGGTGATATATGTGTAATTAATATCATTGTCAATTGTTACAATGTGTTGTTGCTATACACAATAGTGATCTCATTCTAGTGGTGAAGCTTCTCTCTATCCAAAAGTGTCGATACATTTTCCATAACTTGTTTCATAATGGATCCATGCATGAATACATGCAATCTCTTCTTTATGGAAATATCATAAGGGTACTTCATGTGTGCTATGAATCATTCTACAAGCTTAGCATGCCTAAATATCTTCTTTTCTTTTCTTTACTCCCCTTTTTTATTTGCAGGAGGAGGCGGGGGCGCTTCTTTCTCTTTGTTGACTAGCTAGTAAGGAGAGCACCTCCACCTTGCTAAGCTTAACATGGTGTATTGCGATTTGTCCTCTATTTGACTCAAAATCCTTAAGGTAGACAATATACACATGTTTGCAAAGTCAAAACAACAACTTGAGAATTTGTCCAACAAAGTTCTCACAGTGCAAGATGGCTTTATACCAATCCACGGTGTAGATAAATATTTGTGTCCTTGAATGGTGGCTTATAATGGTGAGCTCTGCATACTTGTCCTCCTTTCAAACAAACCTAGAGCCACCTTCTTCCAACTCAATTTCAATGCTCTCCACATTATGTCCTTAGAAGCAACCTTTAGACCTTAATTTAGTTATCTTACATTGTGATTCACTCAAATATAACCACATTGTGATTCACTCAAATATAACCACATGTGGGTGCTCTTCTTTAACAACTTTTGAGGAACCAATATGAGTTAACCCATCATTTACCAAAACATTTGTAGGTAGTAAAGCAGATGAACCCCCATCTTCACAACTTGGCTCCAGAGGAACTAGCAAAGCCTCACATATGCGGTTAGATGGAGACCAAGGGTGGGAAATGTTATAACCACAAAATCAAAATAATTAAACTTACAAGGGTTCTCCTTCCATACGCTAAATCTGTTTTTGAAGTAAGGTGCTAGAGTTGCATCCGAAGCACTTTCTTTGATAAGCTTTCCATAATTATGAACCTCCTCAACCATCCATGCTGCTCAAAGCTTCATGTTGCTTCTAGGTTTAGCTCTTTGTGTTGCTTATTTCCCATTTGAAATATGGAACATCTTGCTCTAGGACACTACTTTCAACATATTTTTTTTGTATACTTGTAATGTTTTTCTCAAATTATGAACCTCCTCAACCAATCATGCTTGAAACTTTACCTTGCTTCCAAGTTTACCTCTTTGAGTTGCTTATTGCCCATTTGAAATATGGAATATCTTACTCTAGGTCACTACTTTCAACATGTTTTTTTGGTATAATTGCAATTATATATATATATATATTGGCAATGCTTTTCTCAAATCATCAACCATTGTCTAGAGGTTTCTTCTTTAGGAATGTTTGGTATCATCATGGCTGCAATGTGTAGCTTCACTTGTGTCAAAGCCCTCAAATTCCTTTTCTTCTCACACTATTGATGTCACCAGACATGTGATGGGTTTATCATTTTACATTTTGCAAGTGCATGCCACTGTGTTTCCCATGCTACTTGCTTGTTTTAAATTGACATAACAAGTGTTCTTAATGACACATGACTTTGTAAATCCTCGAAGGATGGCTCGATACTAGTAATAATTTTGCTTTAACTTGAAACTTATAGTAGTGCATCAAAATGAGAAATTAAGGTGATGTAAGGCTTAAATGCAAACAAGCACCCTTGTTTTGATTCTACCATAGGTTTGTTCAATGTGGACATGCTACACCATGACCTAAAGAAACATCAAACTTAAATACCGAACTTCCTTGGATGTGAAGTACAAGTCATAGTCTATAGTTGAACTCACTTGAGCTATGAAATTTACCCCAATGAGTAATTCTAATGTCCCATCAACATATCCGTTGATCAAAGTAAGGTATTTACATAAGTGATCTATCATTAAATATCCATGTCATGCCCAAAAATGGTATTAAATACATTAATGAAGTTGCATGACTTGACATGATGATGGGTTAATTATCTACTTTCACACTTGATCACAAATTATCACATAGTGATAAAATAAGTTGAAGTATGCCCATTGTAAAACTTCAAACTCTCTTCCTTATAAAGTGTGGCCATGGTTAGAAGGAAGGGATCCCCTCCTACCCATAGGCCATACAATTGAAGCTTTAAAATCTCAGAGGATGACTTAAAATAACCACAAGATTAAAGAAACACATCTTCCATCCATGTGATCACCAAAATCAATTGCCAACCAATCAATTGAGAAGAAATGATAAGCCCAACCCATGTGAATGTGCACGTGGCAATGCATACATCCAAGCATTGTAATTAAGACAGATGGTGTCAACCTCACCACAACTATGCTAGGCATGCATACATTGACCACTTGAATATGCCTCCGATATAAATTTTAAAAAACTTGGTGTACTCCACTTTATCATGCCCAAGGAGAATCAAACTACTAGGGGATTGTTATATAAAAAAAAGAAGCATAAGTAGCCTTAAACTATGGAATTTGGGCCTTTTGTGTAACATGTGTGTGTGCGTATGCATGCACATGCTTATGTATGTGACCTTTGAAGGTCATGGTTGAAATGTGGCTTTAGCATGTGAGTAAGATGAAGAAAGAAAAATAACATTTTGGTTTGACATCATGTAGAATATTGAAATATTTATGATAAGTTGTGGGTTTCAACCTTAATATAACGAATTCGATTTGGTATGTATTACACACTTTCTTGAAAATTGCACTAAGATTTTGCACAGGAGCCTTCTTCTTGCAATATTCCTTCAAGAACTCATAAATTTGGCAATCTAGGGTTTCAATCTTGAAGAAATAAGGGCTCTAAAGATTAATATTTGAAAAAGTATCCTCCCTAAAAGAAAGATAATACAAGAAATCACTCAAAACTGATTGTTGAAATTTATGTAAACCCTAGTTTCAGGAATCAAAGAAAATTTCAAGAAATCAAGATCAAGAAATTCAAGAAATCAAGCAGTAAAGTGGATTATAGTGATTAATACAAGCTTAAAAATAATTAACATAAATTTCATTGTTAATCTTCTTAAATCAAGAAATTAGTAAATTTGAAAACTATATAAAAATCAATTCCAAAAATGATTAAGGCTCAAATCACTCTCTAATCAACACCAAGATCAAACTAAGAGATAATCCATAAAATGGTTGAAACTCCTAAATTTGGCAAGGAAATACAAGAAACACAAAAATTTAGGGTTTCTCTAATCCGAGATTAGGAAAACCTAAACTAGGATCAAAAATCAGGCTTTGATACCAATGAAAGAAGGGAGGAAAGAGAGAGACTCATTAATGTGGAGCCGAAAGACACCAGACGTCATTTACATAGAAGTCTAGACATGGGTGAAGGTCACCATGGAAGCTTGGGCATGAGCTCCAAGAAGACATAGATAACAATATCATAAAAGGGGTAAAGGGTACAATATCCATGAGCCCTATGCCTAATATAGCCCAAGGCCCCCAAAAGTACACATGTAAATGACCTTAAGCCCAAGTGTGCTAATGGATGCGTCACTAATCAAATGCACACTCTCCTCTAGAATGTCACCACACGATCAACTAGAGTGTCCACATGATCTGTAGGAAAGACAATAGGCATAAAAGTGTCGATGCTCCGTATGCTCAGCTGAAATCATCACTACTCTCATGCACTATCCCTGACTACTCAAATACATGAACTCTATCCACACAAACTCTACAAGGAATGCTATAAATACAAGGATTAGTGGTCGTAATAGCGATATCTCCACAAATAGAAATCCTAGAAGAATAACTTGATGCATCTAACACTAGGAACTCAGGGTCTATGATCATAGGTGTCTCTATCACTCGTATATGCAGAGTATCACTAATCTCAAGTGTGCTGATGGATACATTAATCCCAAGTGTGATAATGGATACATCACTAATCTAATGCACACTATCCTCTAGAATGTCACCACACGATCAACTAGAGTGTCCACACGATCTGTAGGAAAGAAGTACACATGATCTATAGGAAAGAAGTACACATGTAAATGACCCTAAGCCCAAGTGCCTAGGCCCCATCCACCATGTTTCCTGTGCAGTTTCAAGTGCAATGTTGAAGATTAGTGAAGATTTATTTCAAAATTAGTGCATAATTAAAGATTCAAGTACAGAGAGTAAGATTGGTGCAAAGTTTCACAGTTGTGATGTTGGAATTAGGGTTAGGGTTGCAACAATGCACACACAAACAAGATAGAAAAGCTTGAGAGCACACAAATTCACTAGATTAGAATTAAAAAATGTGTGCTAGATTAGAATTAAGATTGGTGCAAAGATTCACAGTTGTGATGTTGGAATAGGGTTGCAACAATGCACACACACAAGATAGAAAAGCTTGAGAGCACACAAATTCACTAGATTAGAATTAAAAAATGTGTGCTAGATATAAAAGATAAGTACACACCCCAAAATGAGTAGATAAGAGGGTGTATATACACACGGGGGAAAAAACCTCCTAGTGAGGGAAAAGTATCCCGGTGGTCCTAAGTGTGTTCACACACATCACTACCATGCAATGCTACAAATCCCCCCTGTAGTGATGATGTGAACATGTACAGGGTATGGCCGATCAATCCTGAAAAGGCAGTAAGCCCAAAGCTTTATGAAAAGCTTCGATTTTTTCAAAAGGAAGAGCCTTCGTGAATGAATCTACCATGTTGTCATGTGCAGGCACATAGACCAAGTTGATCTCTGTTTTGCAGAGAGTCTTTCCCTGACATAGTGGTAATGCACCTCAATGTGCTTAGTGTGAGCATGAAATACTGGGTTCCTCGCGCAACTGCTAATGCGCTCTGGCGGAGTCAGTGAAAAACGTAGTACTGGACGACTGTCCAACACCCAAATCAGCCATAAGATGTCAGAGCCATACACACTCAACTATAGCTATAAAAGCTGCCCTGTACTCAGCTTCACAGCTGGAAGGCTGCTTCTTGCTGAGCCATGATATACATGAATCACCAAGGCAGCGAAAGCAAAACCCACTATGGACACTCGTGTGTCATAACATCCAGCCCAATCTGAATCACTGAAAGCATGCAGCTGTGACTCACCCCCCTTTGGATAAAATAATCCAAAATACCGAGTGCCCTGTAAATAGCAAAAAACTCACTTAACAGCCTGCCAATGCTTCGTACCCATGCTATGCATAAATCTGTTCAACTGTGAGACCGCATACTGTATATCTGGTCTCGTGTTGCACACATAAAGAAAGGATCCAACATCCTGCTGATACAAATTAGCATCAAAAGAGTCTCCTGCATCTTGAAGATCAAGTTCAGTACCTATCTTCATAGGTGTAGCCACAAGTTTACAGTCTTCAAGATTGAACCTCTTTAATAGCTTATGTATATATTCAGACTATAGCATAATAATGCCATCATTGCGCTGCATAAACTGAATACCCAAATAGTAATGCAAGGGCCCCAAATCTGACATCTCAAACGATGACTAAATCTGATCTATATCAGGTCCCGTGAATAGCATGTCATCAACGTATAGAACAATGACCAAAAATATGTCCTTACTCCTCTTCACATACAGGGTACTCTTTGTTGGATTGTTGCAAAAATCATTTGCAACCAAGTACATGCATGAATCTTCTCATACCATGCTCTAGAAGCCTGCTTAAGGCCATAAAGAGCCTTTTTCAACCTGCATACTTTAGACTCTTCTCCTTTCACAGCAAAACTAGGAGGCTGCGATACATACACCTCCTCATGTAAATCACCATTCAAGAATGCAGTCTTAATGTCCAACTGATATACACTCCACCCATGATGTACTACTAAAGTAATGAGACACCTAATGGTAGTCATACAAGATGTGGGTGTAGAGGTCTCATCATAATCAATGCCCTTTTATTGGGCATACCCCTTTGCAACAAGTCTGGCCTTGTAGTGATCAATGCTACCATCTGCTTTGTGTTTTAACTTGTAAACCCACTTAGTACCAATGGTCTTCTTGCCATGAGGTAGATCTGTCAAATACCAGGCGTCATTCTTGAGTATAGAGTTATACTCATCCTGCATAGCATGCATCCAATTATTATCATCCTGTGCTTCCTCAAAGAAAACAGGTTCCTCCTCATTACATAAAGTAGAAATGAGAACACGATCCACATGAGAATAATCTGCATGATGATAATCTGCTAGGTAAAGGAGCTGCCAACTTGCTATCACTCAATGTTTGCACAAGCCATTTTGGCATACGCCTAGATTCTTCTATGCTTGCTCTCTTCTCATCCACTGCATCCTCAATAATTGCCTCATCAAAAGGTTGATTTATAGGCTGATTTTGCACTTGCAAAGGCTGAATTTTAGCACTTGGTTGAGCATTCAATTGCTCTACAGATGTCTCCCCTCCATTAAACAAAGGTAGGAGCAAAGTCTTGTGAACATACATTCTGTTGTTTTTTGCATGAAAGCATGGGCTGAACTGAGTTTTCGACAAAAACAACATCTCTATTTACTAAAATCTGATTTGAGGCTAGATGGTAGAGTCTATATCCCTTGCTTTTTGAACTGTATCCCACAAATATGCATTTAACTACCTTATCATCAAGCTTACTGCGTTGTTGCTCAAGCACAAGAGCATAAGCAAGACAACAAAAAACACGCAAATGAGCCACATAAGGCTTCCTGCCATGCCAAGCTTCATAAGGAGTTTTAGACTGCAAGGCCTTGGTAGGACATTTGTTCAACACATAAGGCTTCCTGCCATGCCAAGCTTCATAAGGAGTTTTAGACTGCAAGGCTTGGTAGGACATTTGTTCAACACATAGTTACCTCTAACCAAAAACCATGAGGTAAATCTTAGGCTTTCGCCATACATCGTGCTATCTCCATGAGAGACCTATTCTTCCTCTCAGCCACACCATTTTGCTGAGGTGTGTATGGCACTGTACATTGATGCCTTATGCCTTTTTCAGCCATATATGCATGAAATTCCTTGGACATATACTCCCCCACTCGATCTGAACGAAGAGTGCCAACTTTACATTCACATGCATTTTTAGCCATGGATACAAAGTGCCTAAAGCACATAAAAACCTCTGACTTCTACTTTAATGGATACACCCAAATATATATGGAGTAATCATCAATAAAAGTGACGAAGGAGAGATATCCCCCAATAGATGGTGTCCTCATAGGACCACATATATCACTATGTATAAGCTGTAATTTCTTAATAGCTCTCACAGATCCATCCTTTGGAAATGATGCCTGATGCATTTTACCAAGAATACACCCCTCACATACATGTCTAGTAGGGGTCTCAAGAGTTGGAAACTAAGACACCATATCATGCCTTTGAAGGCATAACAAACTGCCATAATTCAGATGGCCAAATCGTGCATGCCATAATTCTGCATCACTCATAGCACAAGTTGTAGAGACTGAGCAAGCATCATGCTGCAACTTCTCAAATACATCCATCTTGTATAGGCCATGAAACAAGGTACCTAAGAAGGCAATGATAGAATAACCATGATTTCTATCTTGAACTGTACATCTGTCATCCATAAATTTCACCATCAAGCCTAACAAGGCTAAGGCTGAAACTTACAAGTTCTTCTTAATGCCTGGCACATATAAAAATTTAGAAAGAGTAAATGTGCCCCTATTTGCAGTAGTGAGCACAACTCTACCAACTTCTTTGATAGGATACGAGAAAGCATTTGCACATGTGACAGTTCCTGCACTTAAGACAGATTCCAGAGATGAGAACAATTTTTTTTGTGAACTAATGTGCTTACTAGCATCATTGTCAAAGTACCAAGCATCTGATTCTACCACTGACATGGATACATCTCATCAACAGAAGGGTTATAACTACAATGTATAGTCTATGCCCAATCATCTTGAGCAAAACTTACAGATTCCTTCTTCTCTGCATTGGTGTAGATGCGTCAGCCACATCCATGCCCGATTCTTTCTTTTTCTCCTAAAAGTTTTTTCTTGCACTCATTTATGTAGTGCCTTGGTTTCTTGCAATAGTAACACTTGCCCTTCTTATCACCTTCTTTCTCTGCATCCTTACCTGAGGATTCTTATTTTGGCTTATAGCCACCATGCGAAGAAGCTTTACCTTTGCCTTTCTGATTGGAACCAAAAGCTTGGTGACCAACTCACACAACAGATCTGTTTTGCCTAGCCTGCTCTTCTTGCAAAAGTACTGAAACCAGCTCATCAAAGCGTGCCAAAAATATTATGGCTCACCCTAACCCCCCTTGCTAACAAGAGATTACCTAGTGAACCGTAACTATCGTGAGAATCTTTCCAATGGCCAAGCTCATAATCCTCGAGATCTCCAAGCTCTACAACTCCTTGGAAGCGATTCCACTGCGGCTCCCGTGAGCGTTGTCACACCGCCGTATTGCACTACGTGTACTCGTCCCTCCTCTCACCTCACATCATACACACATACTCCCTAGCATGAATTAGTGAGAGAGATTAGGAAGAGGATTAGTAAGATCAAGACTCTATTGCACAATGGTATAGTATCCTTGTATTATGAGAAAGATTCACTTATATACATGGCCATAAGTATTCACACTCACTTAAACTATGGCCAGTTGGGCACTTTAGGCTCATGAGAGGCCTAATGCTATTACAATGACTACTCTCATAATATATCCATGAATTACATCACTTGGGACTTAACTTGTTACCACACGCTCTTGAGGCGGGAATCACATAAGTATTCCGTCACACCATTATGGGCACATGTCCAAGTTGTAGATTTGAACACCGTTGCTTTATGTCTTGAATGTGTGACCTTTTGGTGTATCTACCTTCACTCCTTGATATAAGATAATGGTAGTAGCTCTTGTTAACCCTAGAAATGGGTTAACAACAAACAGAGCTTGATTCTTTTCTACTTTAGAATGACAAACACCAACAATATCACACCCTCTCTGCAAGCCATGGAAAAAATCATCTGAAAGTTCAATAGAGAATTTGTTCCAAAGCTATCCGAGAGATATAGGCTCACAAAAAACCAATATAATGACAAATAGTTGATGTAGTTGGAATTCTGTTTTTTGAAATGCAGCTTTTTGAAGACACATATACCACTCCTCATCATTCTCCAGCATTCCTCTGGCTTCACATGTAGCTATAAAACAGGGATACAAATGTCCATTCACTGTTTTATGGCTTCACATGTAGCCATAAAACATGGATACAAATGTCCATTCACTGTTTGTACATCCTCAAAAGATTTACAGCCTTTACACACTGTAAGTAACATACTGTGAGTAACATGCATAGGTAAAATTTCTCAACAACACTCGGGCTAACATTATACATGCATCTAATCATATTTTCTCTTTTTCTTTTAGTCCATGATCAAAGCGTTGTATTCCACACCCACTTGCAAGGGAAATCAACATATAGCAAGCTATTTGCATTCGCCTGAGTAGCTCTAAACCATTCGGTGAGAGTAGTTCTTTGGTTTTTGTCATAACTAATTACATTACACAAATCATCATGGTCATTGAATATCATATTATTTTGCATCGAAAGATGAACATGTAACCTTTGTATATCAGGATTCTCATCATGAAAATCATATTGGTATAAGCACCAACATACCTCTGACATTGTAGACACATACCGTGCATCGAGATATTGACTAATCTCATCAATAACCCCATGTGTATCTTACAACTCTATAGTAACTCTATCATGTCCTTTGTATACATACTTATACAAATACTTCACTGTTGTAATGGTAGAGCATACTTATATGTTAATATGGGCTTTGTATCTCATAGAGATAAAAGGGTTATATGGAACAAGCCATTGACTATCCACCCTATGATCCTTTACTTGGATGAAACTACCATCGTATTGCCGCATGTAAGTTGGAAACCCATTGACTATCCACCCTATGATCCTTTACTTGGATGAAACTACCATTATCTCGCAATATGTAAGTTGGATACCCATTGTCATCAACGATAGTAGTCTCACAAAACTTTTGAGGATAACGATGTTTGCAACTCCCGTCTCGCCGTTAACCATGCAAGGAGAGCACATATTTAGTTCCCCACATGATCCATGGACATTACAATGACTAATTATAATGTGTAACTCAGGAAGCATCACCTTATCAGGAAGTTTAGCACATATCAATCTCAGGTAGTTTACAATCACTTTTCAATATCAATAATATATGTGCATGTGGCAAGCCTCTTTTTTCAAATTCAATAACAAAAATAAACCCTTCCAAATGATGCTTTTTTTTTACCAATAAGTGCATCATATCCTTATGCTTCTCATAGAAGATCTGTGCCATTAAGTCAGGTTGACGATCTTGGATAGCTTGACTCGGCAATAAAGCATTGCTTATTTTATCCCACTTAGGATTACAAGTAAAGGTAATAAAGGTTAGGCTAACAATTTCCATTGAATCCTGATACATGCATATATCGAGGCCCCCCAGTATATGTAGATGGTAGAACTATCCTATGTCTAGCAATGCCCCTAGAGACTCTATTGACCCCATCGCTATATTAACCATATCTACAAGCCCTTGGTATACTTCAGCACATGCAATGCTTTCTGGTAATTACGTATCCATACTAATCTTGATTCTTCCATGCTACTATATGCATCAACAATGTACTGTTGTAAAAGTCGACCATTGCACAGAAGGCATGTATTTGTATCTTTCCTTATTTGTAATCTATATGTATAATATTGTCGTTGAGTTATAGTCCCTGTCTCCTCATTTGAACCTTATCTATTTCTACTATAAAGTGGAATTCCAACATGCCAACCATCCTCTCCTCGAGAAAACTGAAGAACATAGTCTCTGTCTCCTCATTTGAACCTTGTCTATTTCTACTATAAAGTGGAATTCCAACATGCCAACCATCCTCCATGCAGGCTGCAACCTTCGTTCAGAACTTAAGCATGCACAATCATGTGCCCCCTTGTAGCCAGCCAGTCACCCTCTGAAACCCCCACCTTGCATCTTGCCAGGTTGTGTGTGTGTGTGTGTGTGTGTGTGTGAGAGAGAGAGAGAGAGAGAGAGAGAGAGAGAGAGAGAGAGAGAGAGAGCGAGGAGTCTCACCAGCAAGTGATGAAGCTCTCTACAAGCGTTATCTATAGGCGTGAGAACGAAAAAAGAGAACGCGTTAGGCACTTAAAAGCCTGCACAAAAACAAAAATAGAATTAGAACAAAAAGGAATGAGACACGTGAAAGGAATGAGAGAGAGAGAGAGAGAGAGAGAGAGAGAGAGAGAGAGAGAGAGAGAGAGAGAGAGAGAGAGAGAGAGGGAGAGGAAACTTACTATAGCAGGTGAGGTGAAGACGACCAATAGTAACAAAACATGAAGGAGAGGAGATAGGAGCCTAAGCGAGGAGTGCGTATTCAAAAGAAGGACTAGTTATCCTTCGGATAAAACTCTTGGACTCACGATGTGTCATGGGAAAAATTAAACGATTCTCAATTGAAGAGATGTTTTGTGATGGTCTTAAAGAATAACAGCTTACACAACTTGATCATTGTATCTAATCCAGAAACATTTGATCAATGTTGTAAAGAAGCAATATGTTTAGATGACAACATGATGGAAGATGATCATGCTACGAGATATTCCTCATCTAAACCAAGTGAAGCAATGGCAAAAGAAAGATTGATCTTGGAATTGTCATTCCCTGAATTTTATGCAGCCTTGCTTAAAAGCTTTCAATCAGCATCTCTAAAAGAGGATGAGATCCTTCAAAACCAAACATCCTTAATGCCTCTCCAAGTGATGAGCAAAATGCCTTGTGTTCAGTGCAATCACTACGACCATCCTAATCCCTATTGTGCGTACAAGGCATCTGTTTTTTTGTAATGCATATATTATAAAACCTTTGGTCATAACACTACCCAGTGTCCCGATTCATCTATAAATAACTCAAAACCTCCATCTGTCGTGCACCAATCAAAAATAGTCAAAAGGATAGAAACTGCTCAGGAAGCAGTTAATCAAACATTTCAGTGTTTCTGTCATCGTGGATTGTACAAGGTGGTAGATTGTACTATTTGGAATACTTCCATGCCCACAGTCATCAACACCTTGCAACCCCTGTGTGAACGTTATGGCATCAACCACATGTTCCAAGATTGCCCAAGGCGAGTTGCTTCACTGTAGCCTATCTCACACAGAATACAACTCTAAACATCTTAAGTGTATAAAATGGGCAATTGTCCACGGTACCCTTGAATGTGCTTACGCGATTGCAAGCCAAGGCATGAGAAATGGTCAAAAAGAACACAAAAGATAATACTTCAAAATGGGTAGAAGAACATGCTTTAAAGCATAAACCAAAATAAAAAGCAAAACCTTCTAAATCCAAGAAAGACAAGGGATAACAAACTATCGAAAACCAAGGTTGAAAGAAAGGACAAGGAAAAGGAAAATGTGGAAAACATAAACCCAAAAGAGCCAGAAGCTACACATGATGCAAAAGCATTCACTTCAAAGGCCACCACTCAAACCACAACACCCACATATGCGACACAGGATACAAAAACTCAGATTCGATCTTGTCGCAAGGGCAAACATAATGAAAACCTGACGATCCAAAGAAAGTCAGAAGATGAAACAAGTTCTGATTCGTCACACAGTGCACTTAATAGACCAATCACAAAACTAGAACCCGCCTAGGAATGTTCTTCTCTCATGGTGAAGCTAGCATAGCATCAGCACTTGGACCTTTAAAGGCTAAACATGAGTTATACCAAGACATAAAGAGCTGCATAGGACAGGACTGTGAGAATTCACAAGTTTTCAAACAGACCTCAATTAGAATTGTCAGAGGATTGAGTATACCATTGTACACTCTTGAAAAAGCTAAGAGCCAAAAAGAGGATGAGAGTGAATGGGAATATGAAATCGAAACGGGATCTAAAGCTAAAACACAAATTGAAAAATCCATGGTTCCTCTTGAAAATTCTATCATGGTATGGTTAGATTTCCCTACGGCAATGATGTTAAGCACAAACGTGCGTTGATTAGTGCTAGTCATAACATCATGATAATAGACACTTGGGTGTCATTGGGACAATCTAAACTCATCCCTACAGACAATGGTCTTGCAGCCAAAAGACAAAACATTGAAGTTCCAGGTTACTTTAGCTATGCTACTCAAACAATCGGTGGAGATGTGGAATTTAGATTCCATGCACAACAAATCCCCTTGAGTATGATGTCATCATTGGTGGAACTTGGATACATGACTCGTTGTATTCACTTGATGAATCCATGCAAACAGTCACCTTGAACATTCCTACAGGCATTGTGCAATTGCTCTTACGGGAGAACAAGACCTTGGAAGAGTTGGAACTTCCAACTTATCTTACTTAAAATATCCCAAGAATTATGGTTGGATTGGAACTTTCCAATAAAATCACCACAATTCAAGCATTGCTTTATCTAGCACGAGAGTAGAATCTCATGACCCTCGAGTTATGGGATTTGTTAGGTCAACCAACACTCACGGCTCATTGTTGTGAAAGAATTCCATTTACATAAGACTTGAACATGCCATGTCTGGGGTACTTTGAACATATAATGTATATTGAAACTAACCCCCTTACTTGCAAGTTTTTTGTGATTATGTGTTGGAAGAAGATTTGATCTTGGGACACAAATGGATTATTGCTGCCCAAGAACCACTGTGCTTTGCTATAGCGATTGCTATAGCGATAGGGTCATCATGATGATCAAGGACACAGAGTTGACAATACCATACTGCACAAAAGAGGATCCAACCCTAATGGATTTATATGATGTTGAATGCAAAAATTTACAAGCCTGTTCCAAGAAAAGCCCCTCTACACAAACGCTAGATACTACATTTATAGTTATCTTTGTATTAATCAAGTAAGCATTTGAAAGGAGAATGTTTGCAAAGAAGTAACATGTGCAATCTATGTTGTCTTTCTGTAAGTGTGCATGCTTTCAAGTTCATTGATGTTTTTTTTAGAATGACAATTATTTTATTGTGATGTGAAGACATGAAGTTAAATAGGAGTTGGATGGCAAAATTCTTTCAATTTATCTCTCACACTGACACTACCCTTGCTGGTAATATTGAATTGATATATATAAATCTACTTATATTGTGTGGATTAAACGGTTGACATTGAGGTAAAGCCACTGTGTTATTGTGTAGATCCACAATATGGAGTGCCCCATCTATTGCTCAAGGGGTGGTTCAAATTGCTGAGATGGCTATAGGGGCTCAGTGAGTTCCTATTTGTTTTTTTAAACATTTGGATAAGTAAATGTTTTGCTTTTGACTTGCTTTCATTTACAGTGGCATTATTTAATTTTGTTGCTTGGCTATACTAAACGTCACAGAGAGAGAGAGAGAGAGAGAGAGAGAGAGAGAGAGAGAGAGAGAGAGAGAGAGAGAGAGAGAGAGAGTTTGACCTCAAAATCTTATGTAAATAATTAGTGTAGTGTAGTGTCTTATTTGATATCATGGGTATATTGCTTCGGATAGATGTGGCAAGGAGATCATTTTCATTTATTTATGGGGATGGAAAAGATATTGAAGGTATTTTTGTCAACGTTTGCTATAATATACTCATCATTGTCTACCATAATCTATTTAATTTTCATGGCTCAATTGTAGACCCCCCATATTGGGAAAGACAAGTAACAGCCTCTCTAATGATCAAACTATTAGAAAGCACATGTATATTACGATATATATAGAAATTTGCTTTTTATGTAGCTTTTTCATGTTGTGTAAAAATATAAATTATTATTGATACATTTTTTTGCAATAGGAAATATCTTTATTTTTTTGAATCTAGATTATTGCTAGGTTTGTATGGTCGAGACACTTGCAACAAGAGCTTTGGGCTCCTTGGAATTTACAATATAAGATTGAGGATCAGCTTCATGTACATGTAAAGTTTGTAGACTATAAAAAGCCTAATAAGTTAGATTTTTGGTACATAGGCATTGGACATTACAAAATTTTTTGATTTGCTATCTACAAGCCTGTTCAAATGCCATTCGTCTCAAATATTGATCCATCAAATGAGTTTTGTAAGGTTTTATCTTTTATCTTTTTTTTTCCTTTGAAAATTATATCTTTCAATAGCTAATGTTATTATCTTAAATGTATTTTTTGGGCAGATGGAGGTGAAGAGCATAGGCTTCCAAGGAGAGAGAATCTAGTCGCCCGAAGATTGTTTTAGTGCTTCGCTAAGGTGTGTTAAGATTTTCACCACTATATTGGGTTGGAATTCTAGATGTATATTTATGCCAAGTTTGGTACTTTATTCAAAGAAAAGTAAGTGCTTTAGGAGCTCCTACATGGATATATATGGCAAGCATGGTGTGTTCATATATATATATATATATATATATATATATATATATATATATATATATATATATATATATATATATATATATATATATATATATATATATATATATATATATATATATATATATATATATATATATATATATAGGTTGCCAAGTTGAGGACCATGAGGCCAAAAACGGGCTTAAAATATAAGGCTTATCTCTACTCTCCCCCCTGAGGACAAGTCTGTGTTTTTATGCATGCAAGAATACTCTTGGCCATCAGGGGGACGAGTCATGCCATTAGAAATATAAAAAAAGTGTAGATTGGAGAATTCATGTGCAGAGTTTGAATCTAGTATAGAAATGAAGTCGTGCAATTTTTGGTACAATGTTAATCAAACCTAAGTGTAGAGTACAGATTTTATCAAGATGTGGATGCAAAGTATAAAACTACAGAGATCTTGAACTTAGATTATACAACCAACCAACTAACCTTGTTGGGAATCAAACCCAATCCATTGGTGTAAACCAATGTGCTCCATATACTATAAGGTTTGGGGTGTTGGGCTTTGAAGAAACAAGTAGATCGCTAATCAGTCTACATGAAAAAGAGGGGTGGCAGTAGGCTAAGGGTGCAAGTAGTGTCCATGAAAAGTCACAAACAAAGGAAGGAAGACAAGCTATACAACCAACCAAACAACGGAAGGAAGATAAGCTATACAACCAAACAAATTGGTGTGCATGCAAAGGCACAAACAAGGGAAGGAAGCCAAGCTGGTGTACATGCAAAGGCATATACAAGGGAAGGAAGCCAAGCTGTACAACCAAACAAGATGTGTTAAAACAAGCCATGTTAATACAAGATAGCAACAAGCACAAACACAGGACAACTCTTGACAAAAATTAGCATATGCATTGATAGGCAAGTGGAAAATAGGTGAGGATCAAGTCCAACAACCAACATATGTGTTTATATTGTGCACATGCATCTCATAATTTGAGATGATGTTGAGGATAGTAGAGTAGAGATTTCGAAAGGAAAGAAAAACCTCATAGTTTGAAAGACATTAGAATAAAGATTTCATTAGCAAAATGAATATCTCAAATACCATAGTGTGACATCTAGTTTCAACCACAAATCAAGCATCAAATAGCTCTATGAATTATGCAAGCATCAACACTCATAATAGAGCATATAGAGTTAGCCTCACATGCAGGCTTGCAAAAAGAGAGTCAGCCCTATACACAAGCTATCTCAGAAAACCCATATTCACCTTTTAATATTACAACTCAATTTTAAACTTCAAAAGGAAATAGTAGCACAGGAATACAAGACAAACCCTAACTATCATGCCATCATTGAGTTTGAGAAAACTCTAGGCTAAAGAGCTTCCCATCTTTAACTACAATAAAAGGGGGCATCCTGGGCAGTTGTAGAAAGCTAAATATATTGCTTGAAAGGAGGAAAAGAGTCACAGCAAACAGTCTCAAGAGGCCGACATGCAAGAGATCCCTACAACAGTTAGTCTCAAGAGGCTGACATGTAGGAGACCCATGTTGGAAGAGAGCCAATAGTTGTCGTGAATCGGCCATAGAGGGGCAAGATACACAAGAATAGAAGCCCTCATACTACATCAAGAACTAGCAGAAGTGAATCCGTCATGAACCAGCCATAGAGGGGCAAGAGACATGAGCACAAAAGCCCTTATTTATTGCAGCAAGAGAACCAACATAAGTGCATCAAGCAAGGGATGATCATAGAAGCCACCATGAGGGAGAAGCCTAGCATCAAGCAAGGCCAAGCACAGAAGCTACCATGGGGGAGAAGCCCAACATCAAGTGAGGGATGAGCATAAAAGCTGCCCGTGAGTGAGAAGCCTAGCATCAAGCGAGGGAGAAGTGCATCAAGTGAATTGAGGAAGAAGTGAAAAAAATTCAGTGAAGAGGAAAAAAAATTCAAACCTCTTTTTCTCCACTACCTGCTAAATGGATACATAATGCCCTTTCCACACAATGCATGGTGATACACAATGGCCTCTTCACACATGCGGCGGGTAGCCGCCGTTCACATTAAAATTTTTAAACCTCTTCCCACTCTTATTTTAAACCGGTCCTTTTAGTACAAGGGAAAACCTTCCATATTGTCTTTCTATTACCTTTACACACATTTTCCTTATATAAGATATGATGTTTACACTTGGGAATTGCTATGAGCACATGCTATATTTGAGTTGTTTATATGTGCCTCACACTTTGAGCATTTGGACGTTTGTATGGCACCGAGGTGCAACATTATAAATGTATGCCATGCAGGCAAGCTATGTGCATATCATGATTATCAAATGTTTAGTTTGGATGAGCAAGCAACATTATCATGCTATTCTGATGAGCGTAGGGCTATTAAAATGTATACATCCTTACATCCCTTTGTATGGGATTAAATGAGGATATATGGTGTCTACTTAGATTTCATTAGTCGATTTGGTACCCTTTGCACATACGAGTACTTCTGGGAGGAGTGGTATGCGTGCAAGTATGGTCTTGATCCATATCATTCCGCCGAGGATCATGATGATGTTCGTGATGCAACTATGGATGATTATATGGGTGATGATGATCATTCATGAGGAGAATTCATAGAGCCTTATCATACCATGTTTCTATTTTTCTTATAGTTTCACCACTATCATAGTGGTGCTTGCATGGGCCTCGATAGCTTCTATGATTCACCCATGACATTGATTAGCCATCGTCTCATTGGTTCTTATTTACCTAGACCGATTCATTCATTGTATTATGATGGGGATGATGATATTGTATTACACATACACAGATGATGATATTAATGTATCGCACATACATGCACATGATCATAGTGATATACTTGCACATGATGCCACTGACACATATGCACATGATGATGATGTATGTGATAGTGATGTGTGTGAGTCAGATCATGTGCGCATGATCTCGAGGGTGGAAATGGAAACGAGCATACTGAGCATTGATACTTTTATACCTATCGTCTTTCCTATGGATCATGTGGACACTCTAGTTGATCATGGGATTCTGGAGGATAGTGTGCATTTGATTAGTGATGCATCCATTAGCACACTTGGGATTAGTGTATTCATCAACACACATGATGCTCTACATACGAGTGACAGAGACCCCTATGAGCATAGACCTGAGTTCCTAGTGTTAGATGCATTAGGTTATTCTTCTAGGATTTCTATTTATGGAGATATTATTGATACGACCACTACTCCTAGTATTCATAGTATTCTTGGTAGCATTCGTATGAACAGAGTTCATGTATTTGAGTAGTCAGGGACAATGCATGAGATTAGTGATGATTCCATTAAGGTGAGATATCATAGGAGAGGCAAGATTGTGCATATGGATCTTGAGAGCTTTGTATTTGATTTGGACATTTTCTTAGATCTAGTGATTAAAGAGGTTGACCTAGCTTGGGATATAGGTTACACATGGATACCATTGATGGACACAGACCATGCTCATAATGATGACTTAAGAGATTGTGAGGATGTCATGGTTAGTGATTTGGTGGATGATGCCACTTTCATCTCATGTGTGGATACCAGTGATGATGATGCTTATGGTGATCCTATTGATTATGCTTTTGCTTTGGAGGACCACACATATGCAAAGGGTTTCACACATGCTTCACACGAATCCCATGTGTTCATAGAGTTGATTGGATTCTCTCACAATCAACTTAGTTTGGGCATGTCTCACACATGTTACCATTGATTGAATTCACTCACAATCAACTTAGTTTGGGCATGTCTCACACATGTTACCATTGATTGAATTCACTCACAATCAACTTGACCCAAAATATTCTTTTCACTTATTGGGTCACCCAACAATAAATTAATTACCATAACATCCCTCTTGCTTAGGTTGCATTTGACCTCAGTTGCATATTTATTTAGCAAGTGAAGAGAGTCAGGATATAATAGATAGAATTTCTCTCAACACTAGATTGTGATACGTTATCCATCATAGATAAATATCACTTGAATTATCCGTCACTCACGAACATCAAAAGAGTATCCTTCACATACACCAATACGAGTATCTTTCACAGACACTAGTATCTTTCAGAGACTAACATGAGTATCTTTCAGAGACTAACATGAGTATCTTTCACAAACACCAACATGAGTATCTTTCACACAGACATCTCATTAATCTTATTTGAAATAGAAAAGAGAATAATTTGAAGAAAGTATTTTAAATGAGGTGTTAAAGTTTAGAGGTTGAATGTGAAATAATAATAAGTTACGTATATTCTTTGGTGATCAATCGAAAAACATATGTGCATTATTGTTAGTTCACTCATGTCCTGATAGTGAATGGTCTAATATGTATTTTCTTTTACGTGTAGAAAGTACATATCAATCATTGAACTATCTTGACCAATATATTTGAATTTAGCTATAGTTTTGTTTCCCTCTTGCTTGGCAAAAAGGTCACCTAAGGACTCTAAATTCTTTTTTTCAAAAAAAAACACAATGCATAAGTTTGAGTTTTAGGCTTACCTCTCTAGTAGTGGAAATCATGACCCTCTTGCTTAGGTTGGTTGCCGTTGTCTTCGTCTTTAATTACGTTCATGACCGCAACTTGACTCTTTCTTTTTTCTGGGCACTCATATGCATAATGTCCTTTTTTGTTGCACCTGTAGCATGTAATCATACTATTGAAATATACAAGTGAATAGGGTGTGTGCGGGAACAAGCCCTTGGCAAGAGGCTGTAAAAGAGAATCTGTAAATGTGAAAGAACCTGTGAAAAGGTGAGAAGAATCTACTAAGAGAGAATAAAGGGTAGCATGAGAAGATTTAGGAAGTGTGGAGATATTTTGGGAAGTGTGGAGATATTTTGGGAGAGGTGGAGAGAATCAAGCAAAAGAGGTGGAGTGAATCAAGGAGAAATCAGTGGGATTAGATGCTTGGATGTAAACTCTATAAATTGAGGCATTGGCCTAATGAGAATTTGCTGGCTTTTGATTATCCATGCCTACATTAAGCTATTTGTTAATTACTCACTAATCACATCTTAATTATCATCTAATCACTTTGTTAATGATGTTGATTCTAGCATTTGATCCACCATAGCTCATCACATTGCTATAATTTCAACATGGTATCAGAGCCAAGCCTAGAATCCATCAAGTTTATGAGCCCATTATCTAGTTAATTAAGATTAGTAGATAATTAAAAAATAATTAAAATTTTATGAGCCAAGCCTAGAATCCATCAAGTTTATGAGCCCATTATCTAGTTAATTAAGATTAGTAGATAATTAAAAAATAATCAAAATTTTAGTTATTTTTAAACTCACCTCTGTACCCCCAGCTGGTGGAGGAGCTCTAGCTCCTTGCACACTCAACATTAAGCCAAACCCTTCTAGCCCAACATAGCCAACACCCTTGGACTCCAGCCCATGCAAGAAACTTGTCAAACCGCCGGCGCATTCAGGAGGAAATCGCATTTTTTCTAGCGTAGTTTTTTCTAAGAAATTGTCTTCATCCAATCAAATTGCTCTAATTCCTCATAGCTCCAGGGGTTTTCAAGCATGCTCTACAAGCTGGTGAAGTCAGAATTCAATTTGATCAAGTCTACAGTGAGATCAAAGCTCTTCATCAAATCTGCAAGTGACTTTGGTAAAACAGAGATTAAGCATTCAATATTTGGTCAAATCTTGTGTTTATTGGCTTAACCCTCTACTAGACTCATTGTCATTGATGGCCTTGAAAGCATTTGAGCTCATTTGAAGTCTAATGCACCAGATCTGGACTCCCCGCATACTCTGTTTTTTGCACACAAAATAGAGGATTAATTTGTTAATGATTAATCAATGCTAATCACTATATTTTGTTACAATTGAGGGTTCAAATTAACCATTAGGTATCTGATACAAATCTCTATAACTTTAGATTGCAATTCGGAGTTCGTTTGATACTCCAACCATGCCGTACAAATTGGTTACCCTTGATTTAATGTATTTTTTGGTAAAATTGTGCTGATAAATTTGTGATAATCATCATTTTACATTTAACCCTTGGTTAATGCCTGTAAATCTCACTCAAATTCAAGATTATTCACAGCCAGAGTTGCATTTGGGAATGTGCATAAGAATGAATGCTATACGCATTATATATTGGGCACATTACATCAGTGTAAAAATGGGATCAGACACTACCCTTGTTCAGAATAAGGCAAGAAGTAAGACCTTCCGCATAGATTTGGGTTTGCATTGCATAATGACACAAGATAAACATCAAAAGCCCAAAAGAACTGTCAATAAAACATTTAAATATGTTGCTCACATGGAGCAAGAAGACCTGATGGACAAGCTCATGGCCCCAGCCATGAAAGAAGAAGAACATCTCTTTCCAAGAGGAAGATCCACACCAAGAAGATCTAGAGGAAGCATTGAAGGAAGACGTGGACACGAGAAGAGAAGCTGCCACAAGAAGACTGAAAGAAAAGGAAGACATGGACGCGTGAAGAGAAGCTACCCACGACAAGAAGACTGAAGACAAGAGAAGATGTGAGGCTCCAAAGAGTAAGGAGCCATGTGAAAATCTCTGAGAGAGAGAGAGAGAAACCCCACAACCCAATGTAACCTGCCCCAACAAAGTAAAACCACCTCTGAGCCACCGATGATGTAGGCCACGTGGTAGATAGATGTATGTGTGAGTACTTTAGTCAAGGTCGCGGGCACTTATAGTAAGCCTTGGACACATAGAGAGAGAGAGAGTGTCAAGGACTATGAGTTTAGGAACTTGAGGCACTGGTCGCGGGCTATCAAGTAAGAGAGAAACTTGGTATAGGATCCAGGTGTGCTAAGTTAACTTGAGGGGAGGAGTGTAGACACTGGTCTCACGGACTATCAAGTAAGAGGGAAACTTGGTATAGGGTCTAGGTGTTCTAGGAGTATTCACTTGAGGGGAGGTGTTAAAATATACAAGTGAATAGGGTGTGTGTGGGAACAAGCCCTTGGCAAGAGGCTATAAAAGAGAATCTATAAATGTGAAAGAACCTGTGAAAAGGTGAGAAGAATCTACTGGGAGAGAATAAAGGGTAGCATGAGAAGATTTAGGAAGTGTGGAGATATTCTGGGAAGTGTGGAGATATTCTAGGAGAGGTGGAGAGAATCAAGCAAAAGAGGTGGAGTGAATCAAGGAGAAATCAGTGGGATTAGATGCTTGGATGTAAACTCTATAAATTGAGGCATTGGCCTGATATTAGCATTTGATCCACCATAGCTCATCACATTGCTGTAATGAGCTATGTAATTGATCCACCATAGCTCATCACATTGCTGTAATTTCAACACATACAAGGATTTCGATCTCCATTGTTGGTCTTCTTTGCAGCTTCAGTTTTCTTCCCATTCACTTGTGGACCATTTTCCTTCTCTGCTTCATCTTTGTGCTCATCTAATCACTTTGTTAATGATGTTGATTCTAGCATTTGATCCACCATAGCTCATCACATTGCTATAATTTCAACACATACAAGGATTTCAATCTCCATTGTTGGTCTTCTTTGCAGCTTCAGTTTTCTTCCCATTCACTTGTGGACCATTTTCCTTCTCTGCTTCATCTTTGTGCTAAAACTTCTCAAAATGTTTAGATCGAGAAAACTAAGGAATATGAGAATCTGCCACTGTAGTGTCCCTTGGAAATCCATTTTTCTTCTTGCAATTTGTTGCTAGAGAGATGGCATTGCTAAGAGAATTAGGATGAAACATGTTCACTTCTCCTCTGATAACTAGCTTTAGACCTGCTATGAACTTTCTCCTTTGTTCTTTTTCACGCACTTTCTCTATAGCTTGAAGTTGCAATATAAAGTTTGCCCTATCAACATAGGATGATATGTTCTCATTTTGAGCTGTCTAAAAATATCCCATTATTGTCTGGCTTTACTCTTATATGACGGAGGTAAGAAATCCTTATTGATCAGCTTCTGGAATTCTTTCCATGACTTTGGTTTGCATTTTCCTTGTCTAATAACATTCCATCAAAGAGCTGCACTGTCTACTAAATATTAGTAAGCACATTTAACCTTATCCTTCTCAGAAAAATTTTCTCTAGAAAAATAATCATAAAGCTGGCTCAACCGTGCGAGTATGACATGTGCATCCTTTTTGCCATCATAATCCTAAAAAGTAAAAGCCTTTCTGCTGATCTTGTTTCCAATGAGGCATTGATTTCATTGGACCCATCAGTCCCATAGCCAGATACAGTGAAGCGAGATATATAATTGCTGCTATGGACTATTGCACCACTAAGTGGGCTGAAGCTCGGGCTACCCATAAAGCTAATGCACGATCGACTGCTAAATTCCTTTCTGAATCAGTCATCATATGCTTCGGTTACCCCCTAGAGCTCATGTGTGACAATGGAGCACATTTCACTAATGAGGTAATCCAATTCCTCTTACAAGAGTTCCTTATCACTCACAAAAAGTCCTCCCCTTATTACCCCCAAGTGAATGGCCAAGTTGAGAGCATAAACAAGATTTTGTATGCCATTCTAACTAAAACTGTGGAGGCCAGCTTGCTGCAACAATTAGGAACAAAGTGGCCAGTAGCACTTTGGGCTTATAGAACTTCCTACAAGGCAACAACCAATGCCATTCTAACTAAAACTGTGGAGGCCAGTTGCTGCAACAATTAGGAACAAAAGTGGCCGGTAGCACTTTGGGCTTATAGAACTTCCTACAAGGCAACAACCAATGCCACACCCTTCAGTTTAGCTTATGGTACTAAAGCGGTCATGCCAATGGAGTTCTTGGTCCCCAGGTTATGAATCACCATACAAAAAAGCTCACAAGAAATGTCTTAGGTTATCACCTTTTTGAGCTGGAAAAGCTCGATGAAACATGCCTTCTAGCTGTATACATCATGACTGTCAAAAAGCTAAGGCATAAACAATGGTTCGACGACCAGGTAAAAGATAAACAAATGAATAAGGGCAATATGGTCCTCCTATTAAGCATAAAGATGCACAAAAAGAAAGCTTAGAGGCTTAGGACCCTTCCTAGTCACTGAGATAACCCCACAAGGTGCTGTGTGCATTGGGAAACTGGATGGTGTCGAAATGGCTGGCTATTTCAATGGTAGCAAATTAAAACGCTACTATGGCCCACTCCGGAAGCCACCTTAAGAGCCATCCCCATGACAAGAAACAACAAAAAAGGACCATGAGGATATGAAATAAGCCACCCAATAAGAGGTTAAAGCGTGGCAAGCAAAGCTTTGGTAAAAACAAATCATGGTCAATATGGCCCAAGTGGTTGATCTTCTCGAAGAGGAAGAATGGGAGGTGAAGCCTCGATTGTGGTTATAGGAATGACCACCTCGACAAGCTTCATCCAAAAACTAGCTCTTGTAGATACATGGGCTAATTACAATTTGATGTCTCACAAAACATGGTGTTCCCTCGAGGAACTTGCACTAAAAGATACCCTTGCCAGTCACAACAGTGGCATCTCAGGATGTTTACTACTTAGGCATAGTCACACTTTTATTCCACATTAGAAATAATCCCTTGGAAGGGAAGTTCTTTGTGATTCCTGTAGGAACAATGTGCGAATAAATACTCCTTGGAAGGGGTTGGATGCGACATAACAGGTGTAACATCAATTGGGATGCAAGGATGGCGACCTTATAGCTGGCCTCCGGCCAAGTTACAGTCCATGAGACGAATGAAGAGCCTGTACCGGCTACTCCCACATGCCAAGAAGTCACCCCTCCATTTTCCATCCTCACATCCCCACAAGTCCATCCCACTCAAGAAGAGGCCGCTGACACTTCCAACCACACCATTGTCTATCACTTAACTAGGATAAAGAAGGGCTGATTTTAAGAATGAGAGAGGGGAAAAGCCTTTCGACCAAGGACCCTCATTAGCACCACATCAGTAGTAGCAGCCCACTCCCACAACTCAACAATCACCCAAGCACTGACCCGCCACAAAAACTAACCATACTAATACTTCTAACCAAACTAACACACGCACACAAGGCATGCCACTCCCCATTGGGTGCCTAAGAAGCTTCTAATGACAGCATAGGGCTATTATGAGGGAACATCTACATTGTGGATCCGTTCGACGATCCAAATCCCACCATCATCCACCGGTACCCCGAGCTCCTCATCCCCCTCATCGGCAACCAATTTGCCAACCACAAGCCTATAGGGTACAAGACATACGTTGGCCCAAACGCTCTCTGCGGCCCCATATTCTCAATCAAACCCTCAACCGTGCCCAAAACCAACCCCCAGGTGGATCCCCAAACCTCTCCTACAAGCCCAACACTTCTATGAGGGCAATTGGCATATTTGGATCCCCAAATCACCCCAACTCAAACTCCCACCTCATGTCCCTCAGCAATCACTGACCTTTCAAGGTGGCCTCTGCCCACAAAGACTGTCCAAGACAAAGGAATGTAGAAGCTTCACAATGACACTCTAAACCCCATTCTATAGTCGACGAGACGATAGAGCTTACCACTGATATACCCTCAACATCGGCAACTCCTCCACCCGTTATGGTAAGGCTACCTTGGAGTACTCCACAACCACTCCCAACCTCTTCCGTCTTAGGGACTCCCTTGTCTTCAGCCTCTACACCACACCAAAAATCGAACGTCCCCACCTTGCCATCACCCAATTCAAACGACTCCTAACTTTGGCAAATTGGGCACGCAGTTAGTACAAAACCCGCAATGGGGTGCTGCCGCATATCCCAAAGGTAAAAAACTTGACTCAGGGTGCCCCACAAAAAAAAAACAAAGTGCCACGGGCATACAAAATTTGCCATGGCTATACCATTTGCCACGGTCACACCAAGTAAAATTCTTGATTTGCCCACAATCGTTTCGAATTTTCCATGGCTGCACCAACATTCACTTAAACTGCCACACGACCGTTCCAACTTTTGATCAGCTTGTCAGCCGTACCAACCCACAAAATGAACTGCCACAACTGTTCCATCATCGAACCCAATTGCCATGGCTGTTCTGAAAGTGCCACGGCCGCACCCAATTTTTCTCACAATGCCCCACGGCTGTACCATTGCCCCAACTAAAGTGCCACACCTGTTCCCTCCTCAGCCAAAACTTGGTACACCCATTCCAACAAACAACTGGCACGCCCGTACCAAATCCAAACCTAGTTGCCATGCCCATTTGTAGAGGATGCCACTCCTGTGTCCTTCTGAAAAAGTATATATATGGGTCCCACCCCCTCATTTCCTCATTTTTAGCTCTCTATGTAGCCAAACTCTTACAATTTTTTCTCTCAAGCCTTCCTATTATCACACCCTTTCTCCCCAATGGTTGATACCTTGGACTCCTCCCTGCAGGTCCAGCACCACCCCGCCCTCAGGAGAAAGCACCCAATGGGGGGCCGCTTTGAAGAGTATGCTTGCCACCCCACATAGTTATCCCACCTAGGGGAGCCCCTCATGAATCAGGTGGGTGGACACACCATGCATTCTCTCATGAAGAAAAACCATAGTGGAGCACAAGCCCCTCTACTTTAAAGGGTTGTGTTATAGGGCAGTGGTAGCAGTGCTTGCAGTCGTCAAACAAAGCTAGAGCAGCTCTGGGACTAGGAAGTTTGCCCACACTGGAGCCATGGGGGCCAGACTTGTATAACTGCTATACTTCACCGAGACATATGATGCCAATCTACATACAGGGGAAGTACTTGACAATGAGGACCATCCACAAAGAGTACACCTGAGCGTGGATCTGATAAGGGATGCCCTGCAACTCCCCAGCATGGATCAACCTTATGTACAGCTCACAAATGCCCCCAAGCTGACCAAGGGCACTTTACAGGGGCACAACCAACAAAGATGAGGTTGAGTGGCCAAATATTACTCAAGAAGATCTGGTCATGCCTAGCAAGAGCCCTCCAGTTTCTTTTGACCACTGACACTGGACAGATTAATTCAATAGATGTAGCATGTCCACTCTGGGACATATTAATTCAGCAGATGTAGCATGTCCACTCTGGTGAGGGTGCATCAGGGGTAGATGGTGAATTGGGCAAAATATCTACACAAAGAGCTATACAGAGTGTGCTCCAATCCGCAAGGGAAGCTCACAATAGCCACTCTTCTCACGAAGGTACTTTAACATGCTGCTGGGTGGGAAGAGCTACCCTGCACAATCCAGCTCAGTGGCCCTGACACGGTGCCCATATCCATGCCCCTGTCGCAATTCTCTCCCCAATCACCACCCACAAAGTGCCACCACCCAGAACCTAAGGGCAAGGAGCCAGTACCCCCACCGTGCCCAGTCAAGGCCCTACACAAAAAAGGAGTTGGAAGTTGAGAAAGCCAGAAGAAAGGCTGCAGAGGAGGAGAGGCAGAAGCAGGATTTCTTTAATCAAAATCTGTATCAAACATTGCCCCCAGAAAGCTTCATAGATTTCCCCCCTCACTTCACAAAGGTAGGACCCTCCTCCCCTCATTCTTCTCATCTCAACACACTGGAGACCCTCCGCTAGGCGAGGTCAGGAAGTTTCAAATCAAGCCAGGCATACGCGAAGAGTGTGCATATGGCCCATGGAGCAGTGCCAAATTTTACGCTTTGATTTTCTCATACGGCTCAAGATTTGATAACCCAAATGATAGATTTCATATACTGCAGGAGGTGGCCATTGTTTCACAAAGAGAGATGTTGCTGGCAAAGGCTCAAGAGCACCAAGTCTCTGAAGATTTATACACATCTACTTTGAACAACCTCCAGCTATGTAGAACATGCTCGATGAGAAGGAGTAGCAGCTCGAGCAGGCAATTACAAGGATCATAGAACTCCAGCATAACAGCTCTAGCATGCTCTCACAAAGCTACACATAGGGCCCACCAGGAACTCTTTTTAGCAGAGGCCATTGTGAGAGACTCCCAAAATAGAGCTCAAGCTGTGGAAGAGGCCCTTACTAAGACCCAGATGGATTTCTAGAGATACAGGGAGTGTTACCATATTATAGTAGTGATGTGTGTGAACACACTTAGGACCGCCGGGGCACTTTTTCCCTCACTAGGAGGTTTTTTCCCCCGTGCATTGTATATACGCCCATTATCTTTTAGGGTTGGTTATCTTTCATTTTTGGCACTCATAATACACTACAGTGTTGTGCTCAAGCTTCCTCATCCTCTTGAAGTTGTGTGTGCATTCCTGCAACCCTAATTCCAACAATTGGTATCAGAGCAGGCTTCCTCCTCTCGGGCAGCATCACCGGCACCTGCCGCTTCATCTCCTCCGATTGCAACGAGGTTTCACGAGCGTCTGCAGGTTAGTATATGCCGTGGGACGGCCCGTAGGGCTCGTTCGTTTCAGAATTTAGATCTGAAGTCATTTCGCCCTCCGTTTTTGCATTCCAAGTACTGCGCAGGCAAAATCGTCCTACTGTGCAGATTTTCTGTCAAGATTAAAATCTGCAGGACAGGTGCCCATTCGTCTGTTTTGGGCTGTGCTACATAGCACAGGTCGATTTTATACAGGTTTACCTCTTACAGACAGCATTTACATCTAGTAGTACAGTCATTGGCCATGGCTGACAACAATGATGTATTCCGCATGTTGGCTGCTGAGGATAAGTTGGATGGCACCAACTATCCATTGTGGGCATATATGATGCGACATGTATTGGTAGCAAAGGGGTTATGGAACATTGTGCAGGGTATTGATGCACGTCCTATTGTGGCTGGGAATGCTGCAAACACATCAGAAACAGGTACTGTTGATGATGGTGCAGGCACAAGTGCTGTAGCAGCTGTTCGAGAACCACCACTTTCAGCAGAGCAGATTCGTTGGGATGGTAGAGATGCGCAGGCTCATGCCTTGATTGCGCTGTCTGTCAAACGTACCATTATCCCACATATTCGCTCCTGCAGGACTTCTAAGGATGCTTGGGATGTACTTGCCACATTGTATCAGGCAAGAAATGAGGCTCGTGTTGCTTATCTCCGAAAACAGTTGGAGAGTGAGCATATGAACGAAGGTGATTCTATGGATAGCTTTTTGACAAAGATCAAGGATTTCAAAGAGTAGCTCATTTCTGCAGATGAAATCCTGTCAGACAGTTCACTTGTGCAGACTGTTTTGAATGGTCTACCAGATTCTTATCAGGGTTTTGCTTCCACTCTTCGCTTGATGATGAAAGGCAATCCCAATGCCTTATCATTTGAGGAGTTAGTTTCTGTTTTGCTGCAAGAAGACCAGTCAAGGCAAAACAGGAATATTATGCGTGTCGCAGATCAAGCTTTCGTTGCTAGTCAGAGAAGCGGGAAAGGTAAAGCTGGCTTTTCTTCTAGTAAGCAGAAATCTGCAAATGCTGCGCAACCAAAGAAGGAAGACAAAGATGAGAAGAAGGGTGACAAACAGAAGACATTTTGCAAGTACTGTAAGGGAAATGATCATGTCATCAAAGCGTGTCCTAAGCTGGCTGCGAAAGAGGCTAAGAAGAAAGAGGCTGGTATGGCTGTTGCAGATGCCTCTCCTTCTAACAATGAATCTGCTAATGTTGTGCTAGATACAGAATGGGCATTCAATGCGCAGTGCAGTTATGACCCATCTTTGCATGACACATGTATGTCTGCAGTAGATTCAGATGTATGGTACTTTGACAGTGGTGCCACTAAGCATATCACCTCGCAGCGCAGTTTATTCACTTTCCTTGAGTCTGCTCCCACAGGGAATACTGTCACTTGTGCCAATAACTCCTCTTATCCCGTTGAAGGAGTTGGACAGATTGTGCTGAATGTTGCAAATGGCAACACCTTTACACTTTTTGATGCATTGTATGTGCCAGGGATCAAAAAGAATCTGCTGTCAGTCTCCGCATTTGCCAAAACAGGTTTGGTTGTAAAATTTGTGGATGACAGATGTACTGTTCATGATCTCTCTTGTGGTGACATCATTGTAGCATCTGGTTCACTATGTCGAGGGCTGTATAAGCTCAATATGGATGGCAAATGTGTAGAGGATTCAGCATGTGCTATTATGGATACGCAGGCTATTTCAGATGCAAAACTGTGGCATGCACGTTTTGGTCATCTGAATTTTGCAAGTTTGCTGCGCCTGCAGAAATCTGAAATGGTGTCTTCTTTGCCTAAGCTTGAGGCACCTGTCAAGCATGTTTGTGAGGGCTGCATATTGGGTAAAATGCAGCGTGCTTCCTTTCCCAAAGATGGATCAGTGAGAGCTGAACGCAGATTGCAGCTTGTTCACAGTGATGTTTGTGGTCCCATGCAAACTCCATCATTTGGAAACTACCTTTACTTCGTGACTTTCATTGATGATTTTACCAGGCATGCATGGGTATATCCTTTGAAGGCAAAGTCCGAAGTGTTTTTGTGCTTCAAACAGTTTTTGGTTATGGCTGAAAATGTGTCAGAAAGTAAGATGGGCACCCTCCATTCAGATCGAGGGGGGGAGTATATGTCTTCAGAATTTAATGCATTTCTGGCTGAGCGTGGGATAAAACACCAATGTACAGTGCCGTATACACCACAGCAAAATGGTGTGGCTGAGAGAAAAAACAGGTCTCTCATGGAAATGGCAAGATGTATGGTTAAGAGTCAAAGTCTACCACATGGTTTTTGGCTTGAGGCTGTCATGTGTGCCACTTATGTACTAAACAGGTGTCCCACCAAAGCATTACAGGTTGTCACTCCATATGAGGCTTGGCATAGCCGCAAGCCATCTGTTGGCCATTTACGTGTTTTTGGTTGCCTGGCATATGCATTAGTGCCTGTGCAACATCACAGAAAATTGGATGACAAAGCTGTCAAATGTATTTTTGTTGGATATAGTGCTGAGAGCAAAGGCTATCGTTTGTATCATCCACAGACAAAGCGCATTTTGGTTAGCCGTGATGTTGTATTTGTGGAAGATGCAGTTCAGCCCTTGGTTTCATGTACTAAGGAGACAGATATCAGCTCACGTGATGTCTATGATACATTGTTGCCTCTTTTCAGTGGTGCACAGTCAAGTGCAATACCTCATGAGGCAGTTTTTCAGCCTATGCAGGTTTTAAATGATGGCACAGATCAGCCTATATCTGATGCAGATGTGCATGATGCACTTGAGGATGAGAGACAAGAGATTGAGGGCTCTAGGAATATGCCTGGATGGCTGGTGCAGACTTTGCGTGACAGCAAGTTGGATGCCCCTTTGTCTAGTCGCACTCGTTCTGGCTCTCATGGTGCCTCTTATGCGTCAGATTGTTATGCATTGGCTGTTTCTAGTATGTGCGATGAAAGTGAGCCTGTTTCATTTGATGAGGCACAAAGTTCAGAAAATTGGATGGCTGCTATGCAAGCAGAATACGATGCTATTATGAAGAATGGTACATGGTCTTTATGTGACTTGCCCCCTGGCAAGAAGGCCATTGGCACTAAGTGGGTATACAAATTGAAGCGTAAGCCTGATGGCACAGTGGATCGCCATAAGGCTAGGCTTGTTGCAAAAGGTTATGCTCAAGAGAAGGGCATTGATTTTGATGAGACTTTTGCTCCCACATGTCGTATGACCACTGTTCGTAGCATCTGTGCATTAGCAGCTCATAATGGTTGGAATGTACATCAGCTGGACATAAAGACTGCGTTCTTAAATGGAGATTTGCATGAGGAGGTGTATGTATCGCAGCCTCGTGGTTTTGTTCAAAGAGGGCAGGAAAACAAAGTGTGCAGGTTAAAAAAGGCTTTATATGGTTTAAAGCAAGCTCCACGAGCTTGGTATGAAAAAATACATGCATATTTGATTGCACATGGGTTTCAGAATAGTCCAACAGAAAGCACTTTGTATGTTAAACGTGTGGATGGTGTACATCTAATCATTGCTCTCTATGTCGATGACATGCTGCTCACAGGACCAAATGAGAGTCATATTGCTGATTTTAAGGCTGATTTGAATGCCTCTTTTGAGATGTCAGATTTGGGGCATTTGCATCATTATTTGGGGATACAATTTAAGCAGTGTGATGGAGGTATTGCTTTGTGTCAGACAAAGTATATTGAAACATTGTTGCGGAGATTTGGCCTTGAAGACTGCAAGCCTATTGCTACTCCAATGGAGACAGGTTTGAAGTTGAGTCTTCATGATGCTGGAGATCACTTTGATGTCACACTCTATCAGACAGCTGTTGGTTGCCTCATTTATGTATGCATTACGAGGCCAGACATTCAGTTTGCAGTCTCACAGGTGAGCAGATTTATGCATAGCCCAGGCATTAAGCATTGGCAGGCAGTGAAGCGTATCTTTCGCTATTTGAGTGGTACTCGGCATCTTGGGTTGTTTTATCCCAAGGGGGGATCATTGCCGCCAGATTTACATGTTTTTTCAGATTCTGACTGGGCTGGTTGTTATGACACACGCGTGTCCACGAGTGGTTTTTGCTTCATGCTTGGAAGCTCATGCATATCATGGTTGAGCAAGAAGCAGCCTACTGTGGCCACTTCTAGTTGTGAAGCTGAGTACAGGGCAGCTTTCACAGCTACGGTTGAGTGTGTGTGGCTCAGACGCCTTATGGCTGATTTGGGTGTTGGGCAGCCATCTGCCACCACCATCTTCACTGACAGTCAGAGCGCATTGGCAGTTGCGCGGAACCCAATGTTCCATGCTCGTACGAAGCACATTGAGGTGCACTACCATTATGTCAGGGAGAGACTCTCTGCAGGAGAGATCAGTTTGGCTTATGTGCCAACACAGGATAACCTTGCAGACCTTTTCACAAAGGCTCTGCCTCGTGAAAAGTTCGAAGCTTTTCGCAAAGCTTTGGGCTTACTCCCTTTTGTGGATTCGTCCACATAGCTAGACACTTCCCTATACATGAGTGCTAGCTCTTGTTCACCGCATCACTCCAGGGGGGATTTGTTACCATATTATAGTAGTGATGTGTGTGAACACACTTAGGACCGCCGGGGCACTTTTTCCCTCACTAGGAGGTTTTTTCCCCCGTGCATTGTATATACGCCCATTATCTTTTAGGGTTGGTTATCTTTCATTTTTGGCACTCATAATACACTACAGTGTTGTGCTCAAGCTTCCTCATCCTCTTGAAGTTGTGTGTGCATTCCTGCAACCCTAATTCCAACAGGGAGGTCTCAGAGGGGACACCATCCACGAGAGATGGAGGAACACCTGGACACAACATAAGCCAACCCACCACCACCACCACCACTACCACCACCCCATCTAGTTCATTAACTAAAAGGGTGGCCAAGGTTAGTCATTAGTTCATAGAGTTTCGCGTGTCTTTGTGAGAGCTCTATGGTCAGAAGCCTGGATGGGCAATAAGTATCGGATACTCATTGGTGGGGTGGCCAACCATGTGAGACATATGCACCATTGTCTAATCACACTTCAAAGTTCGGGTGTGTCGGGTCTTGATAGTAAATGATGTTCCAACATGTATCTTCTTCCGCGTCTACAAGATATACACCAAACATCAAACTACCATGACTATTTATGTTTGTGTTTTCCTCACAGCTCTAAGTTAGGCTTTCAACACTTGGGAAATAATGATATTTGAACATATATTTTATCTAAGCTAAAAGTCATTCACTATGGTCATTCTAAGTTTATACTTGACAAGGATATTCTTGTGTAGTAGTGACTCATAAAGTTTCTAAAGTGTTTCTAACTATTCTTTATGGTCTCTTTGCTCTCTCCCTCTTGCTTGGCAAAATTGGCACCCATGATGTCACGAAGTTCAATGCTAAGGATTTTCCCTCCTAGGTCTTCAAACTATAGTAGCCAAAGAGATACCTATCATCCTCTACAAAAGCTCTAGCAAGAAAACTCGTGTTGTAGTGTTTTAAGGTGGTATGTCACTCTTGCTTGATAAGAATGTAGTGATATGATAAGGTCACATACACACACTCATAAGAGTGTGTACATACACTTGGGGAAAAAAACCATTAGTCTACATCCGCGCATCACTACCATATAAATGGCTACAAATCCCCCTTGTAGTGATGATGTGAACATGTATAAGGTTCTTGTAGTTGATCAATCCCCAAATGGAAATAATCCTAAAGCTTTGTGAAAAGCTTCAAACTTCTCTTGTGAGAGAGCATTCGTCGTGAACATAGTTGCCACATTGTCATGTGTAGTTCTCTTGCAATGAGCCTCTCCTTGACATAATGATAATGCACCTTAATGTGCTTTGTGTGAGCATGAAACATTAAGCTCCTCATAAACGGCTAATGCACTCTCACTATCACTAAAGATGAACATGGGGGATTGCTCTCCAACACCAAGATTTGCCAAAAGGCATCTGAGACACATACACACTCCACAATCATTGTAAATGTTCCCTATACTCAGCTTCACAGCTCGAAGTGGCCAATGTTGGCTACTTCTTGATGAGCCCTGATGTACATGAATCACCAAGGTGAAACGAAAAGCCACTAGTGGATACTCGCATGTCATAACATCCAACCCAATCAAAATCTTTAAAAGCATGCAGTTGAACATCAACCCCCTTAGCATAGAATAAGCCAAGGAACTGAGTACCTGGTAAGTATCTAAATACTTGTTTGGCAATCTACCAATGCTTGCTTTTGGGACTATGCATAAACCCGCTCAATTGAGAGACCCCAAACTAAATATTTGGCCTTGGATTACATAGATAGATGAGGCATCCAACATATTATTTTAATAAATCAAATGGTTTACTTGCATCTTGGAGACTAAGTTTAGCACCTATCTCTACTAGTGTAGCAACACTTACAGTCTTCAAGACCAAATAGTGTAAGCAGCCTTTGTATGTACTTTGATTGCAACATCACAATATCATCATCATGCTACATAAACTGTATGCCCAAATAATAATATAATGAGCCTAAATCTATCATCTCAAATAACACATGTAATTCAGTCGAAGGCTATGTTCTCCTCTTTACATAGAAGGCTTACATAGAGAGCACTCTCAATAAGATTGTTATAAAAACCATTTACAACTAAGCATGTGTTTATCTTCTCATACCATGCTCTAGGAGCTTGCTTTCAGGTTGTATAAAGCTTTTCTTAACCTGTATAGTTTAGATTCTTGCCCCTTATCAAAAAAAACCATGAGGTTGATATGTATAAACTTCCTCATACAAGTCACCATTCAAAAGGGTAAGGGTAGTCTTGATATCCAACTGATGTACATTCTAACCATGATGCACTTGCCAATGCAATAATACACCTGATCGTAGTTATACAAGATGTGGGTAAAGTACAAAGGTCTCAATGTCATAATCTATGTCCTTCTCTTGAGCATAACACTTTGCAACAACAAGCCTTGCCTTGTCTTTTGTATCAATCAACACAACCATCATCTTTATGCTTAAGCTTAAAACCCACTTTGTACCAATGGCCTCTTTACCCCATAAGGCAAATTTGCTAAATACCAAGGGTCATTTTTGAGGATTGAGTCGTACTCATCTTGTATGGCCTGTATCCAATGATCATTTTCTTATGCTTCCTCAAAGGAAATAGGTTCCTTTTCATTGTATATACTAGCAATGAGAGTATGATCCATAAAATAATAAGATGCATGATGAGAATCTACACGTGTTCTACTAAGTAAAGGAGTAGCTAATTTGTTGTCCTGTAATATCTACACCAGCCATTTTGGCATATTCTTGGATATGATTTCCTTTTCTCATCTACCTTTCCGTATCCACCATTGCATCATCCATAATTGCCTCATCAATAGGCTAATCTGTGGACTAAAATTTGTAGAGCTAATTTTTAGCCAACATTATGGGTTGATTTGTAGCATGTTTTTGAGCATTCATTTGCCCCACATATGGCTACCCGACATTTTACAAAGATAGGAGTGTATCAAAGATGTCTTGTGATAAGCATATATTTTGCTATTTTTTACATAAAAGCATGGGTTGAATTGAGTTCTCAACAAAGAAAACATCTCAACTCACCAAAAGCCGCTTTGTGGCTAGATGGTAGAGTCTATACCCTTTGCTTTTTGAGCTATATTCCCAAAAAATTCATCTTATTGCCTTATCATCTAACTTATTACATTGTTGCTTAGGTACAAGAGCATAAGAAAGACAGCCAAAAACACACAACTCATCAATACATGCCAAAGATGCTCCATAAAATCTTTAATCCTTGTAAGGAACTCATCCATTAAATCTCCCTCATTCATATGTTTGGACTCTAACTGCTTGTGCAAGTAGGCCACTCGTGCCTTATGCACTTGGTAAAGTGTAGCAAGCATATCCCAAGCTTGCTTTGTAGTTTTACATGAGTGAATATAAGGAATAATTCTCTTTTTCAAAAGCACCACTAATGCATGTGCATCCCTACCATCCCACCTAGCTTGTTCCATTGTGGGAAGTATTGAGGCAGATGGCATAGTTACATCAGAACTCGTATCACCATACAAAGTATCTATAATATGCTATTGCACTAGCGAGATAGGGCATGCCTTAATGCTATCAACAACATTCTAAAGCCCTTTGGAAACAACCAATACATGGTGCATCATATAAGACCGCAATGGGTAGGTAGACTTGTCAAATCCTCAACAGAAAGCATACCAAATACATCACTACCTCATTCTACCTACAATAACTAATATTTAACATAGAATGCAAATATCCTAACTACTTGCAAGTACTATCAATGTCCATTGAATGCAACCGAAATGGCCTACCAATAGATCACTGATGACGATGGAAACCTGCAAAGTGTATGAAAAATTGCAGTGTAGAGTGTGAAAATGATACTTAGCAGGAATGCAAATAACTAATCTCTAACACAAAATGAAAATATCCCAACTACCTGTAGGTACTATCAATGCCCACTGAATGCAACCAAAATGGTTGCTAGTAGATCATCGATGACAATGGAAACTTGCAAAGTGTATAAACAATTATAGAGTAGAGTGCGAAATGATACTTAGCAAGAATGCAAAAATTGATGATAATGTTGACGATGTTATTGAAGCTGCTAAAGATGAGCTCAAAGATACGATGTCAAAGATGATCATGACCTTGTCTGCACACCAAATGCGTCTTCTGTTGTGATTAATACCCAAAATCAAATAAAAACAATTCAAACTAACACTCCCCTAGGATGCTTATAGAAGCCTTATAGACTACAAAACGAGCCCCAAAACGTGGCCAAAACACTTTGAAGCATGCAAAAACTTTGTTGACATAGTTAACACTTGATAAAACAATATAGGGTATATCTTCTCCACCTAAGAGGAAAACTCAATCTAAGACAATCAAAAGAGAAACTCCAAGAGAAGATGACAAGGGAGTGAGAGCCAACAAGAGAACCTACTCTAATATACCAATTGTTGAGTGGAGATCAAAGTAGCACACACACATAGATGCAACAAGTAAGAAAAGATATATGCAAGCATAACACTCAAAGAATTTTGATAAAGGTGAGTGACATAAAAGTGAAGTAACATGATAAGGTCACTTACACACACTCATAAGAGTGCATACATACGCTTAGGGAAAAAAACCTCCTAAAGAGGGAAAAAGTTCCCCGGCCCATTATTAACATATGTCCACACATCACTACCATATAGATGGCTACACTACCTCTATCACAACATCGTTAACCTCCCTGATCACTCTTGTGATACAGAAGAGAAAGAGGTGCACTCTACAAGCAATCCCTCTCTCAATCATGCACATATCACACTAGCACATAGTGAGAGCATCACACAAGATTACAAGAGAAACACACACACACACACACACACACACACACACACACACACACAAGAAGAAGACTCCAGTTTGGATAATTAGGTTGTGTCCTTTTTCATTAGTCAAAAGTGTATTAAATGCATGATCATCCTTCTACATGCTATTGTATACTATGTGTGTAGTGTGCCCATAGTCAAAAAACTACTTACAAAAGTGGTCTTAATTTGGAGATATATGATTTGGAGGCATGTTACTCGTTTTCTCTTATTCATGAAGTACGTAGTGCGAGAAAATACAATAATGTGCCACCACACTTATAAAATCAAAATGTGTTGTACAAAAATAAGGATATGCATGTTTACCATGGTAGTTAACATAACCCCCTTTATGACTCATATTATATCCTTGTAATCTATCAAGATTTGGCATTAGAGTATTAATGTAAAAGATTCTACAAATGAGAAGATTTTGGAGCTCCCTCTTGAAGTGGGGAGGATGGGAGGTCAAAAATAGGTCTCAAACATATCCTCAAAAGTAATGAGGCGGTGCCCAGCCAAGAACCTTAGCCTATGTAAGTAAGTGATGACCTATGAGAGAGTCGGCCCTTAGTTCAAGCCCATGTAGTTAGGAACAACCTTTGTGCCACCAACATGTCTTCAAAGAATGTAGATACTCTTAAAAAATATAATTATAGGATCCATCACCAACTTGTAGTCATTAAATGAGTTTTTCCATGCACTTCCTCATCTTGTGATCCTTTCCTATGGGTTATGGAAGTACTTCCTCTAGCCTTTTTGTAGCCCATAATACTCTTCTATGTGCTCCTCTTATGTGATGTCTTGCATGTGCCACCTCTAGGTTCTTTTGGATGGACAATGTCTTTATCTAAAAAAGAAGCAAGTAATGGATTTGACAACTATTCAAACCTTCTAGACGCTAATAGTTTCCTTCTAGCCCAAACCTTCGTCATGCACACCAAGCAACTTAAGTTATATATGCTAAAATTTGAAATCCTCATAGATACGCCCCTCAACTTATATCACTTTGATATCCATGACCTAATAGATGATACAATTTGATATCTTGTTAAATGAGCCCCTTAACTTATATCAACTTTGAAACCTTGTTAAAAAAGATCACATTTATATCATACCTAACAATATGTATGACGTTCTTTGATGGAACCTTAAACTTAGATCCCCTAACAATCATATATACCTTGCCTCTATTTAGATCCCCTAACTATCATTGTTGATACCTTACCTCTATATTTAGATCCCCTAATGGTCATCTATATCTTGCCTTGATTTATATCCCCTAACAACCATCTATGCCTTGCCTACGTATCCCAAAATATGTATGTCATTCTTTGATGGCACCTTAAACTTCGATCCCTAATAGTCATCTATAACTTTCCTCTACATACCAAAAGTATATAATCTCCAATATTGGATTATGATATTATAATGCAAGATGACACATCACAAAATGAGGAAGAAAACGTCAAAGGGTGTTGGTATGATCCACCAAGACTCTAATGCAAGATGGCACATCACCAAATGAGGAAGAAGAGATCAAAGGGTGTTGGTACAATACACTTAACAAAGGTGAGCCATGAGAATTTAGGGATAGATTGGACATGGACTTCAGTACACATTGGAACCTTAGGCTAGAAGGAAACTATTAGTGTCTTTGTAAGATCTACTAAGTGTCTTCATAGTACCTAGGTTATGAATTCTTTCAATTGGCTTTCTAGCTTTTATTTATCTAAATTTTCTCCTTTGTGCAAGAGCATATGTGCCCTCAAGTCCTGTAAGGTACCTTCAAATCTTCATTATGTCTCCTTATTTATGCACACAATTAGATCTTTACATCTAGCTCTAGGGTTAAAGAGGCCTTACTAGAGCTAACCATAGGGAGTTGCTTCAGTAGGTCTCCTTATTTATGCACACAATTAGGTCTTTACATCTAGCTCTAGGGTTAAAGAGGCCTTACTAGAGCTAACCATAGGGAGTTGCTTCAGTAGGTCTCCTTACTTGTGCACACAGTTGAGTCTTTAGGTCTAACTTCAAAGTTGAATATGCATTATTAGTACTAAACATAGAGAGTTGCTTCTTTTAATGATTTACTTATGCTTCTATAATTATTGTTGCCTCAAATAAAAAATGTTATTGGGTTAGACAAGTAATTTAATGTTATATCTAGACAATCTTCAGCTTGGTAACACTTCCTTCACTATGGGCTCAAGAATAAATCTCTATGTTAAGAACCTTATAAAACTTGATCTTAGTTATGCATCCATTATTTCCATGATGACTAACCTTTCCATCACTTTAGCTCTAATATTACTGATCAAAGGTTGAAGAGGTGTAAGTTGCATTAAGTTGTGCCTTCTTCTCTACAAGCTTGATCTCCCTACACGCCCCTTGCTCATAGCTCCATGGCCCTAGGGTCTTGCACACCATCTTGGTAGATATTTTGTTTGTTGCTGCATGGATACCTTTAATAACTCATAAGTTTCTCTAAGTTCATATAGCAATAACCCAATTATTATTGGCCCTTGCTATATTTTTAAGCTTTTATCTATAACTAGACCCTTGTTGATATTATATTTATTGACCCATGGCCAATCCATACCTCATTTTTGTAATACCCTTAGACTACATATGTACCCTTCTCCACATCCACACACCACCCCACTAAGCCTTAACCCTAATCTTGGGTTAACACCCTAACTCTAGTCTTAGGTTAGCACACACATCCCTGGCCTGAGTTAACATAACCCTACTAGTCGTAGGATGTAACATTATCTCCCCCTTCTATTAGATTTACGTCCTTGTGAATCCATAAGGAGACACACCACTGTAAGCGATTCCTTGGATCCTAACAAAATCACTCATCATAGAATCTACTCAACCCTCCTAGCTCTTACCTGAGATAGTATGAAACTCCTCTTCTTGTAGACCTTGCCTACAAAGATCTAACTTCTTACAAGTGATTCCTCAGATCCTAACAAAATCACTCATCATAGAATCTTCTCAACCCTCCTAGCTCTTACTTGAGATAATATGAAACTCCTCTTCTTGTAGACCTTGCCTACAAAGATCCAACTTCTTATACTATATAATCCAACTCTCCTCTAAGGTTCACTATGACTAATCCAACTCCAATCCAAGAGTTGAAATACCAATCCCAATCACATTTTAATCCGAGAGTTGAAGTAGAACACGAATTGTAACAAGTTCTACTAGAACAACTCTAGCATAGATCCACAACACACTCAACATTGCCAAACACTAACCCATAGGTGTAAATAAGTTTCAACATCTCATTATTCCCAACAACTCATGCTCAAGTAACATGTTATACCAACTCTCCCACCTCACACATGTCCATGCATGTGAAACCATTGTTTACGTGAGAGAAGTTCTTTGAGTATGTGCCATGTACTCAAGGCACAATATAACAAACACAAGATCTCCCCTGTCCTAAACTGAATGGACCCTATGTTCAATCATAAGATCCCCTTTGTCAAATACTCACCTAAGGCTATACTACTGCTTTCGATTCAGCAAAGGATAACACAACTCCCTTCTCTATGCTCACTTCCGTCACTACTCTTGGAACCTTGACTTCTTGGAACCCTCTTGTCGATTCCAAAAGAAGGGTGTCCAAGTCCACTATAAGTGAGAGATGATTCTTCAATCATTAAGCTTCTTGCTTGGTTGTAGAAGATTACCAATTGAAGGAACTTATTCCTAGAGAACCAATCATTCTCCTAAATCACCTTAAAGCTTTCACCTTAAAGCCTTGGCCTAAAAAGGATCAACTCCTTGAGCCATTTTGACTCCTTGAGTCATCTTGCATTCCCTAAACCATCCATTTTGACTCCTTGAGTAATTTTGCATTCCCTAAAACATCCATTGTGAAAGGTAATAAGCTATCTCTAAATGCCAGTAGCCTGTCATGAACCACCAACTATCACAATTTTGGTTCCAACTACTCTTTTACCCCACCAAATTAGTTGAAAGATGAAGGTCAAATTTTCTAAATTTGCCATCAATCTCAACCACATCCAAATAGATCGTACATTATATTTTCACACTGTTCAAAAATAAGAGAGGTTCTATTAACTAGTTCTCACATGGTTTCCTCCAAGACTCAACTAATTTTGAACCTCAATTTTCATAATAAGGACAAAACATTATGCCTAACTAACAAAACTAATAAAAATTATATTTTTTAGTCTACCATTTGGGCAAATGAAAACTCCCTGATGTCTATGTGTCCATATCCTCCAAAATTGTGAAGACACAACATACAACCATGGATGTTTACTTCCAAAAACCAGGAAGTATAATCACCTAAGTTGTCCATAGTCTATAGCCCATAGTACAGGTGGGACGACTTTAAATTCTTAGAATCGTCATGATTCCTCATAACTCCATCCACTTGCAATTTCATTGAGCTTAGTTAATTTCAAGTGGTCCTAAATCTTGGATACACTAATTGGTCTTAGGCACACTTAGTCTTAGATTGAGAAGTTCTAAACTAAGTTCCAAACTCCTTGCATGCACACTTGAGGTATCAAAATACATCATAGATCCATTATCTTGTGTTGCTAGATGACTTAGAAGATTCTTTATCTTGCTGACAGTTGAAAGTCCATTATCTTGTGTTGCTAGATGACTTAGAAGATTCTTTATCTTGCTGACAGTTGAAAGTCCATTATCTTGTGTTGCTAGATAACTTAGAAGATTCTTTATCTTGCTGACAGATAATTTGAAAGTCCATTATCGTGTTGTCATCATCCATAAACTAGCACCATTGCGTACAACACGGGATCCGAGAAAGAAGATTGAGAGGATTTGAAAGTAAAGGCCCACAAAGGTTCTCAGTAAGAATCGATATATACAGGTCCCCCCCACAATGGTGTTAGAGGCTCGCCTTGTACTCTCATATGGGTTTGTAAATTTGTGTGCACGTAAGTGCAACTGTAGGAATTATGTGTGTGTGCACTTTTTGTATGTATATGTGAATGTGTACACTTTTATATGTGTATATATGTATGTGAGTGTGTGTACACTTTTATATGTGTATATATGTATGTGAGTGTGTGTGTGCACATACTATGGGTGGATAGAGGAAGGCGTGTGCATGTGTGTGTGTGTGTGTGTGTGTGTGTGTGTGTGTGTGTGTGTGCACATGCATGTAAATGTATCTAGAGAGAGTGTGGGTATGTAGGTGTGTGTGTTGTGTGCACGTGTGGGTAGGGGTTGCACATGTGCAAGTTGAACCACTTGCCTAACAAAATTTTTGATGCCACTATCATGTTGGCTTTGTTGGTGTGATTGCTTGAGAATGGTCCTTTGGGCTCTAGCTAGCGAGTTGTGTTGCTTGCTTGAAAACATTTGGCTATGCCACAAAAGTGCATGCACGACTCTCTTTGGGGTTTGGCACCATGTGTATGGCTCTTCTTTAATAGGAATAAGGTTAAGGAAGGCCACTGCACATGGGCACATTATTGCTTTTTGTTTGGTGTCCACAACCTCTTTCGACTCCTTTTAGAGAGGTGGTGTCGGCACATGAGTCAAGGTGGCGGCCCCCAATTCCTACTTAAGCTTTGGGGTTGGCATCAGAGACAGCTTTAGGACTCAACTACATCTCTTTGGTTTAGCATTTGATGGCATGGTTGTAGAGGCTTATGGTGCAAGTTTTCTTAACTTTGTAACCTAAATGTAGGGGTTTCCCTCATAGAAGCCTTGCACGCCTAGCAACTTGGTTTAGAGCCATTGAGACATCAACCTTGGACTCGAGAACAGGGGTTTGAGGGAGGGGTGCCATTTGATTTTCTTTAGCTTAGGAGATTGGGATGTAGACTATAAGGTCTTTGAGACCCAAACAAAAGGATTTCCATTCGTAGAAGCCTTGAGCTTCTAACATTTTTTATGGGGATCCTACGGGGCTCAGTTTGTGGATAAAAGTCTTTTTCTATGGGCTCTTACTTGATACACTATAGGTTAGCTTCTAGCTAAATGGTGGCTACTATATCTTTTCTTTAGCATCATACTTTCATTGTCAAGCTAGGGTACTCTTGGGTACCTACCACCACTCCTTCTTATTAGTGACCTCCCTTAAGGGGTATTGAGGTTAAAATTTGGGGGGTGGTCTTTCTCTTCCACACAAAAAAGATTTGGATCTCCATAATGGTTTGAGGTGGTAGTCAATACGAGAAGGCAAGGAGTGTTAGGGGTTACCAGAGGTAATGGACTAAAATTAGATGATGAGGCTTAGGATGTTGAAAGGTTTGGGTTGTCCTCGTCATCACCAAAGGTAAAGTGATGACCATTCTGTAGGGGGAAGCTCGAGTGTTATGGTTCTTTTCTGCTTAACTGACTACACAATCAATGGGCTGCAATAAATCTAACCTCTCCTGAGAATGATTCTCTCTTTATCTATGGGGGTCACATAAAGATGCAAGTTTAGTTTTCCAATGTAAAATTTTTCTTCATAAAAATTGATGGTTATGGACTAGGAGTTGTTTTAAAATAGTGTCCTAGCTTTTAAAATAGTGTCCTAGCTTATTCATGGGCCGTTTTGGGTATGGAAGGAGGGTACTCAATGTAGCACGACTCATCCTCCTCCTCTTAAAATGTAGGTGTGTGGACTCTTAGGTTCCCAATGATCCAATCATGTAAGTCTCTAAAAGTTGAGAATTTCCTTGTAAAAGTGAACTTATCGGGACTCGGACCTCCAAATGATAATAAGGCTATGAGGCCTACCTACTATGTTTCATGGGTGATCCTTATACTCACTTATAAAAGTGAATTTATTGGGACTCAGACGTCCAATGATACGAAGGCTATGAGGCCAACCTATGATGTTTCCTAGGTGACATTTGCACTCACTTGGAGGTGGGCTTAGACCTACCACAACATTATGTAAGGGATGTGCACTCACTTGTTTTATACTCACTTAGACTTGCCAATGTGTAAGGGATGTGCACTGAATTGGCCCTAAAATGTGATGCCTTTGTTATGGTAATTATGATGACCCATGGATGGCTAGCTTTCACCTCCCATTTATTCTTCGACTCACTACATCTAGCAATGTGGGGTCTGGGTGAATTTGTTCTAGAGGTAGAGGCTCATGTTCTCATTAAGAACCCCCCTCAATGGGGCTGGAGGGTCAACATATCTTGCACTCTCGCATGCCTATGTAAAATTGTGTGCAAGTAAGTGAAATTGTAAAAGAGGGATTGTGTGTGTGTGTGTGTGTGTGTGTGTGTATGCGAATGTGTGTGTATGCACATGTTGTGGGTGGATAGATGGGGTTGTGTGCACGTGTGTTCATGTGTGTGTGTTCACATGCTTGTAAATGTGTGTGGAGAGAGTGTGGAAGTGTAAGTGTGTAGAGAGTGTGGAAGTTTAAGTGGGTGTTATGTGCACATGTGGGTAGGGGTTACGCATGTGTGCAAGTTGAACTGCTTACCCGACAAAACCTTCAATGCCACTGCCATGTTGGCTTTGTTGGTGCACTTGCTTGAGCTTTATCATTCCATCTCCAGAGCGGTGAGTTACGTTGTGGCATGATGCAGATGGGTGTTATGGGGCCATGGTTATTCCTTGGGCCTTTTGAATGCTTGCTTATTTGGGGAATGCTTGGGAACACTTAGCTATGCCATGGAAGGCATGTATAATTCTCTTTGGGGTTTGGCATAATGTGTGTGGCTCTTCTTTGATAGGAACATGGTTAGGTAAGGCTACTACACATGGGAAAGTTATTTCTTCTTACTATTTGGTGTCCACAAACTCTTTTGACTCCTTCAAAGAGGTGGTGTTGGCACATGAGTCGAGGTGGTAGCCCCTGCTCTCCATTCCTACTTAAGCTTTAGGGTTGGTGGCATGGCTTTAGGACTCCACTCCATCTTTGGTCTAGCATTTGATGGTGTGGTTGTAGAGTCTTATGGTTTTCTTTATTTTGAAACCCAAATGTAGGGGTTCCCTTATAGAAACCTTGTGCTTCTAGCAGCTTGGTTGGGAGCCATCAAGAAGTCAATTGTTAGGCTCGAGAATAGGGGTTCGGGTGATGGAGAAGTCAATTTTTGGGTTCAAGAATAGGGCTTTGAGCCATTTGGCTTAGGAGATTAGGATGTGGACCGTAAGGTCTTTGAGATCCAAACAAAAGGATTTTTGTTATAGAAGCCTTGAGCTTCTAACATTTAGATGGGGACTCAACAAGGCTTGGTTTATGGGGAAAACTCTTTAACTATGGGCTCCTACTTTAGATCTCTACTAATAGATTAGCTTTTAGCTAATGATGGCTATCAGGTATTTTCTTTGGAATTGTACTTTCCTTGGCTAGAAAAGTTACTCTTGGTGGGTACCCACCACTCCTTCTTAGTGACCTCCTTGGCTAGCCAAGAAAGAGTGGTGGGTACTCTCGGGTACACACCACTCCTTCTTGGTGACCTTCTTGAAGGGTTGTTAAAGTTAACATTTGGGGGGTGGTCTTCGTCTTATGTTGGAAAGGTTTTCAAATCTCCATAATGCTTTGAGGGGATAGTCGATGCAACAAGGTGAGATAAGTGTTGTGAGTATTAAGGATTACCTATTGAGGGGAATTGCTTAAAATTGGATGACAAGGCTGATGATGTTGAAAGGTTTGGGGTGTCCTCATCACCAAAGGTAACTTGATGACCATTCCATTGGGAAGCTCGAGTGTTGGGATTCTTACAATAAGAATCGATCCCCTTCCAAGGATGTTGCTCTCTTTCATTGTACCTACATAAAGATGCAAGTTTAGTTCCAAATGTGAAATTTTGCTTCATACAGATGGTTATGAATTAGGAATTATTTACGATGGTGATGAAAATTACAGATGGTGTGAGGGGTGGGTGGTTCCCTAATAAGATCCACCTCTCCCAAGATAAAATGTTGTGAGTAGCATGAGTGTCACAACCAAGGTTGGCCATGTAGTTAGGTGGTCTTCTTGGGGGAACTCTAGTTTAAGGTTCCATTGTCAATTCTATTTCAATAGCCTTCTTGTCCTCTCAGAGGTCCGAGTCTCTATAAGATCAATTTTGAAATAGTGTCCCAGATTATTCGTGGGCACTATTCGTGGGCACTTTTTGGGGTGTCCTTTATTTTTGGACATGAAGGGAAAGTGCTCACTGTAGCACTACTCATCCTCCTCCTCTTCAAGTTCAGGTGTATAGGCTCTTGGTTTCCAAGTCATCCAATCAGGTAAGTATCTCTAAGCTGAGACTTTCCTTGAATCCTGCTCCCCCATCCAAGATTTCTGTGAGACCTGGAGGCCATCGAAGTTTATCGAAAAATCGGTATTCAATTTGTCTCCCTCAAAGTATTTTCCAAGCTTATTTACTCGGACAGTGGGGGTGCCAGTGATTTCAGGGGGTATAGCAAGTTCGTCTTCCTCAAACTCATTAGAGCTTTGTTGCTCCATGGATTCTTGCATACCTATCCCTAGAAGTCCATCCATTTAGTCCTTCAGATCTTTCCAGAAGCTTGGGCTACCTTGAAGCAAGGTGCTGATAGGGATCTGGATCTAAGAGGAAAGGAAGGAGGAGAGACTAGCAACGTCTCTAGGGGCGGAGACCGTTCCGTGTGAGGAAGGTTGCTTTGGCTTAATCTTAAGCTTTTATGTGTACATGGGAAGTGGATAGGGATTTCTGTATCTGTTCATTTAAGGTGGTCATCCCCCAGATCTTGAGATATTCGGCTACTCGGTCTCCCTAGTGGGGGGTAGCTACTGCAGTGGGTGCCGCTACTTCTATTGGCCTCAGTGGGGGTGACTGGTCTGGGAGCTCTCTAGAATATACCTGAGCCTGTTTAGCAAGTCTCATGTTGGAGACTGACGGAGAAGGCTCAAGATAAGTGGTAGGAGGCTTGTCTTCTATTTGTGCTTGGAAATCCCTGAGACCAATGCTTGGGCTGCCAATAGTCTTTCTTTCTCCTCTACGGGGTTAGGATATTTAGAAAGCTTCTTTGGGAGCTAGTTAGCATCGATCGGTTCCCGAGATCGGGTAGCTGAGCATATTAAATCTTCCTCTTTTGACAAAGAGGTTGATGCATGTGTTGTCATGCCATCTTCCAAACCACTTTTGATAACTACCAGACAATCTCCCTTGGCGATCTTTGTGGTTTTCTTCTTTGAGCATCTAGTCGCTCGTGCTTGTTCAGGGACATTCTTTGAGGATAAGACCTTGGCTTGTCCCTGGTCTCGTGAGGTAGATGCCTCTGCTGCAACATGAGCTGCGGCTCTTTGTCTGTTTTGTAATTGGGTTACGGTGTTGAGAGGGACCATGTGGATGAACCCATCTGTGACACTCAGCATGTTAATGCTAGTGCTTGGATTAGCTTCATGAGCCTTACTCGTTGTTCTCGGTCTTAGCAAATAATCTTTATATATATGGTTAATTCCACACCCAATGCATAAGGGGGTTGGTTAATGCGGGAGCACCTACAGAGGTACTTGCCATCCCTTTCTTGATAGGACACTCAGCCACTCGGTGAGATCTTGCACAATGATAGCATTGCATAGGGAGTCATTTTACCATCATATTCATGTCTCTAGCTCGTGACATTGGGGCGGCTAAGTACATTGGGTACATTTGGTCTCCTCCATAACATAGTGACTTAGAATTTGAGAGGGTGGGATTGTTGGCTCAAGGGTTTCATAGGTAAGAACTTCTTGAATTTCTCCCTCCTCCCCTTCTTCGAAGATTTTTGTCAGGGTTAGCTAACAAATTGGTGTGATTCTTGGCAATGGGGGTTAAGGTGGGAGAACTGGGGCTGGTAAGGGCATTTTAGGTACCCAAAGAATTCCTATTTGGGCCACTTCTTGGACTAGTTGAGGTGCATTATGAAGAGAAGGTTCTGGCAAAGCTAACAGTTGCATTGGGTTGGCTGGCAAGGCTTGAGGCAGAGCACGGGCTTGAGCAGCCCTCTGCTAATAGCAGTTCATAATTTTGTGATTACTCCATCTTTGGCAATATATGTAATAGAGGTTGGGGACGGGGTCATAAATGTGGACACTCCATGTTGGTATGGTTAGCTCGATAGATCAGGCACCATACAAGCTCCCTCTTTGGATAGAGATGGGGTTGGCCGACTCGATCCCAGGGTCTCCAATGTTGGGTCATCTACTGCATTAATGCTGTGGCCAATTGCTCAACTTTCTTTCTAGATGTGGACTTTTTGCTCTTTTCAATCAGATTTCATATTGGAGGTCTTGAAAGAGGTCTCTGATGTGCCCTCATGAAGTTCTCAGGAACGTGTTCCCTTGAAATTGTCCTCAAAGTCCATAGCACTCCTACAACATTGCTCGAAGGAGGAGGTATAAGTCATGGCATATATTGAATTGTGCAAGAGTACGTCATCCATAACTTCCAAGAATCTTCCTATTAGTCATTCATCATAGAATTATCCATAACTTCCAAGAATCTTCCTATTAGTCATTCATCATAGAATTTATCTCTGGCACTGCAACAACGAGAGTGGAGATATCTGACTCTATTAATATAGTCTCGGATCATTTCACCATCCCTTTGTCTGACATTGTGCAGCTGCTCCACCAGACTCCATTTGGTACCTTGGGAAGAATATACTACCTTGAAGGCCTCTTTTAAGGTTTCAAAGGTAGCCTTGTCCTCACCTTTCAAGGACTTGCTTTATCGTCTAGGGTGAGGCCAAAGGCAGTCACCTTAACCTGATCTTCTACGTGGCCAAAGGCTTCACAAATTTGGTTGAACATCTCCAAATCTGGAATGGGGTCTCTAGTCCCATCAAATTTAGTGATCAGCTTTGAGATGTTTTGCAGGCTTGTTCTGCTTTAATCTGGGTGCAAGTGTAGGTTACACTGGTGATGGGGTGTGATGCCCATAGCCACCCCCTCCCTATTTCCATGGCTAGTCTTAACATTTCTGGGGTTAGCCCAGCCATGGCGCTGGAGCGGGTGTAGGTTGAGGAATGTTTGGAGGAGGAGTGGGGCCAGGAGGATAATATACCACTAGAGGCCCTTGTCTTATAGGTGCGTTAGATTGTGCCCCTTGTGGTCCCATATGGTACCCAAGGTATGCTCCTTGTGGTGGGTACAGTTGATATACGGGCAGTTGATATACGGGCAAGCTAGGCTGATGTGATGGGCCTGGGTAGACCCTTTCTCACTGGTATGATGTTTCTGGTCCCTGAGAAGATGGACCTGGCCCTAGGTTTTGTACTGGTCTTTGGGACCTGTAACAATCAGCCACCGCCACTCCTCCTGAGACAGGCATGGCTCTCTAGACCGGTGATTTAGTCTAGGTCTAATGGCTTTTGCTCTGTCCTACTTCCACTCTAGGATCTAGAGATAGCGTGGGCTCACTTTCTTGTGGATGGTCCATACCTCTTGCCTTGGGTTGCGGTTCTTTCGACTGTTTATTTCCCAGGATAAAATTGTGGAGCCTCGAAGCAAGGCTTCTCTATGAATGTGTGGGAGAGGTAGGAGCTTGCTCTTGGACAGGTGGTATGTCCATGAATTGAGGTTCGGGCTCTCCTGTCGTCTCGAGGTCAGGAGTTTCTTGTCCCGTGCCCTGGGATGATATTTGCTCTCACTCGTGTTGTCAAAGACAAGCACCATTTGACTCCATGTGGTATTGAGACTGATGGGTCCGACCTTATAAGCGAGGGGGCCTTGGCAGAGTTCAAGTCGTCAAAAAGAGGGTTGTTTTGCCCCAATTTACCCAAGTGTAGGTGCATGGAAATGTGGAACTACTGTGTAGAACTCCCCTGTGAAAAAGTCTATTTCTTTATGGGAATGGTACGACCATACGCTTTGGGATAGTATGGGCATATGCTTCTCAGAGAGCAGATGGCACGAGCGTTCACTTTTTGAAGAACACGGGCATGGCTTCACAAAGGAACGGGCTTGCGCTTTGATGGAGAAGGTAAGGGCATGGCAAGTGAATGATACGAGCGTGGCAAATTTACCACCACAGGCTGAAAAGATGCAGGGAGGAAGAGAGCTTGAGCTCTTGTAAGCACACACACACTCACAAAACCCTAATAGAGAACACACAAGGTGAGAGGCTGAAATCTTCTTCTTCTTCACACAACACTCGACACACCATATACAAAGATAAGAGTACACACAATATGAAAGGTACTCAACCAATACATACACGGTTTCTCTATAGTGTGAACCCAACTAAATGAGCTGGCGCTATAACTATGCCATGGCTGTCACACAGCCTGTCATCCCACTGGCCGCATATCACCCAAGATCTCACCAACCATGCCAGTGTGTAAGTGTGGGGCCTATCCCCCAGGCGGGTCATCAGCGTCCACCGCCTCACTAGACGAGCTTGATATCTCAACACTCCCCCTCGAGCTCAACTCCATCTCATGTACACCAAGTGAAGCCCTGAATCTGCGGAGCTTCTCTGTACCCAATGCTTTGGTGAAGATGTCAGCTACCTGATCCTCTGTGGTGCTGACATAAACAAGGTCAGGGTCTCCTGCTAAGACCTTCTCTATAACGAAATGGTAGTGAACCTCTATGTGCTTCGTACGAGCATGAAGGACTGGGTTCCTGGCCAACTGTATACTGCTAATGTCACAGAAAATGACAACTTGTCTATCACTGATAGACCCAAATCTGCAAGTAGCTTTCTCAACCAAGCTACCTCACATGCTGCCATAGCAGCTCCTCTGTACTCGGCCTCTGTACTGGATAGAGCAATCGTAGGCTGCTTCTTGCTGCTCCAAGTCACAGCAGCACTCCCCAAAGAAAACATGAATCCACTGGTAGATCTTCTATCTGAGATACTACCAGCCCAATCAGCATCTGTGTACCCATGTACACATATCTCTGTCCCAGTCTCATAGAATAGTCCACAATGCAAAGTAGACCTCACATACCTCAGTATGCGTCTCACTGCATCCAAATGCGATTTTCGTGGAACCTGCATAAACTGACTCACCAACCCAACAGCATAGCTCAAATCTGGTCTGGTGATCGTCATGTAGATCAAGCTTCCTATTATGCGTCTATACATAGTAGGATCCTCCAAGATCTCTCCTGAATTTGCACTCAACTTGCCATTCTGGTCCAATGGCACCGAGATAGGCTTATAGCCTGTCATACCATACTTGGACAACATGTCCAAGCCATACTGTCTCTGTAGTAATCCAATACCATGTGGTGACCTAATCACCTCAATGCCCAAGAAGTATCTGAGCTCCCCCAGATCCTTCATCTCAAACTTCTGTCTAAGCAAGATCTTTACATCAAAGATCTTTGCATCATGGTCCCCTGTAATGATCAAGTCATCTACATAGATGACAACAAGCACAACCCCTCTATTACCATGTCTCACATACAGCGAGAAATCTGCATTGGCTACATGAAAGCCAATAGTGACAAGATATTCAAAAATCTTGTCAGACCATGCTCTTGGTGCTTGTTTTAAGCCATACAAGGCTTTCTTCAACCTACAAACATGCTCGGGGTGACCCACATCCTCATAACCAGGTGGCTGCAACATATACACCTCTTCTTGCAAATCCCCATGCAAGAATGCATTCTTTACATCCATCTGATGTAAAGACCATTGCTTTGACGCAGCCACTGCTATCACAACTCTCACTGTTGCCATCTTGGCAATTGGGCTGAAAGTTTCCTCATAATCAATGCCATATGTCTGCGCATATCCTTTGGCTACCAATCTAGCCTTGTACCTGTTTATGCTTCCATCACTGTTATGTTTTACTTTGTACACCCACTTGCATCCAATGGCTTTCTTGCCTTCAGGCAATTGCACTAAATCCCGTCTCATTTCCATATAGTGCATCCATCTCCTCATCCATAGCTTTCTCCCAACACACATTTCCAACAGCCTCATCAATGCATGTGGGCTCAACAACTTGCACAACCTTTGCCATATATGCATAGTGATGTGCCACATAACCATCATAGGTAAATCTCTGCACAGGATTTTTCACTCTCCCAGATCTTCGCAGCTTTGCATTCATGGCTTCCATAGTCTTCTTTACACCAGGTGTTCTCATAGCTGGGATCCCAAGCTCCTCATCAAGGCTCATATCTGAGCCACTAGACTCTCCATCAACATGAGAATGCCCTACAGAAATGTCAGGCATACCAAGGGGCTCAACCACTTTCTCTTTTCCTTTACGTGATGTACTAATCACATTTGCAGGACTGGTATTATGACGCAGCCTGCCACTCCATGGTCTATCAATAGAACCACTAGATGAGGACTCTCCTGGTCCACTCAATGACTGTGATTGCTGACCTGCATTCTGTGCAACCACACTTCCACTCACATCAGCCCCAACAGCTTCTTTTTCAGCAACATACCAGCTGCTCATCTCATCAAAGACAACATCCCTGCTTACCCTCAACTCATGTGTAGCAGGGTTATAACACCTGTATCCCTTTTGCTCAAGGGAATATCCAATAAACACACATTTTTCAGCTTTTGGATCCAGCTTAGTTCTCAGCTCATCTGGCACATGCACATATGCAATGCATCCAAAGACTTTCAAATGAGACAAAACTCTGGAGTTACATCATGTATGGCTGCAGTTGGAGTCCTGTTCATGATGTATACTGCTGTAGAAACAACCTCAGTCCAATAGCTATGCGGCATATTCTTCTCTTCCATCAATGCTCGCGTAATCTCAGCAATGTGCCTGTTTTTTTGCTCAGCAACTCCATTTTGCTACGGAGTGTATCTGCATGTAAATTGTCTCCGAATACCATTCTTCTTCAAAAATTCAGAGAACTCATTGGAGAAGTACTCTCCCCCTCCATCTGACCTTAGGCACTTTACATATTTCCCTGTTTGCTTTTCAACCAAAACTCTGAAATTCTGAAAGTGAGTGAACACCTCACTCTTCTCCTTCATGAAATATACCCACACTTTCCTTGTGTGGTCATCAATGAAAGTCACATAATACCTGCAGCCTCCCATAGATATGGTCTTCGTAGGACCCCATACATCTGAATGCACAACATCTAGTGCATTTCTGCTCACATATCTGTTACATGGAAACACATGCTTTGTTTGCTTCCCAAATTGGCATGCTTCACATATTTTCTGCATACCTTCCACTTTAAATTTTGGCAGCCCTGTCACAATTCCTTTAGTCTGCATAGACTTCAATCTCTGCACATTCACATGTCCAATTCTTTTATGCCAAATGTCTGTGTCTGCAACAATTCCTGAACCGTTTGCAAACATTGCAGCACTCATTTCAGGCATGCCTACATTCAATGTAAACATTCTGCCCACTCTGTTGCCTTTTGCAACCAACCTGCACTTGTCTTTAAAATCTTCAACATAACAACCATCAGGGTTAAACCGAACTTGCAAACCCTGCTTAATCATCTAGCCAACTGAAACCAGATTCTTTGTTATGTTCGGAACGTGAAGTACATCTGTAAGGTACTTCACTTTGCCATCCTGCATAGACAATGGCACATCTCCAACATGGGCAATTGGATGAGCAGTGTCATCCCCTATTTCCACAAAACCTGGTCTTTCCGGGTTTTTCATCTCCTTGAACCACTCTCCATGACTTGTCATGTGGTTCGAAGCACATGAATCCACATACCATACATCATCTTTTTGTGCTGCATCAACATTTTCAGACATGGCATTCACAACATGCTGCATAACAAACAACCTTTCATTATCCTCATTATTTCTGCTTGAGGAGGATGCATAGTTGTTTTGCTGCACTTTCCCGTTTTGCATGTCAGCCTGCTTCTTATAACATTTTGCCTGCACATGTCCAGGCTTACCACAATAATAGCATTCACGTGCATCATTATATTGCCTTTGCCAATTTCCACGGCCTCTTTGACTCCCCCTGCCTCTGAATTTGCCTCTTCCACCTGCGTGTTGTTGTTGTTGTTGTTAATTCTGGGACTGTTGTTGTTGTTGCTACTGTCCATAATTCTGATTACTTGTTCGGCCACCTCCTTGACCGTGTCCACGGCCTCCTCTACCTCGTCCTCTTCCTGAACTCGTGTAGAAGGCCTGTTGCTCTGAACTGTTTTTGCTTTGTGAAGACTGTTGGTCTTCACCCAAGCTCTTCTCTTCGTCGATAATCAGCATAGACACCAAATCTGTAAAGTTGGGAATGTTTTCCCGAGTTTGAATGGATGTCTTGAATGCCTTGTATTGTGGCCCGAGACCACGTAGACAGACCATTCCTCATTCACATGGTTAAGATTATGACTAACTAAAGTCTCTTTCGCACTAAACGCATCACACTCTTGATCAATTAATTCTCATGTTCATGACACTTCCTCTAGATGATATCACCAATCCATGTAAACACAAAGTTGGTCTAAACATTCAAGTATAAGAAGAGCTTGGAGTGCACAAGGATCCCAATAATAGAATTGAGACTTATCAAGGCACTTCGAGTGTGGATGAGGGTGGGTCTTTTGATTGATGATGTATGAAAGGATCCCATGTGCCTTAAGAAACATAACATTTCTATCATTTGTTTGAGACATGAAACAAATGATACATTAACTATCATTTTAGGTTATCTATGTTGGTAGGGTTTCAAGTGTAAGAATAGATGATCATGTGAGCTTTGAACTACCAACTACATAAGTTCATCACAAGGTTATAGGCTTGACTAAAACAGTGAAAGACCCCTATGAGTTATAGTGGGTAAAAGAAAAAGTTAAAGTCAATTTGTGATGAGCTCATGGAAAAGAGCGAACATTTTACATAATAATGGTAATAAATGCTTGGATATATCAAATTCATTGTAAGTAGAAACCTTCATAGCAATCCTTCTGTAATAAATGGAACTAAGTACCAAAATTTGATCAGTGTAAGGTGTTACTAATTCTAAGCACTTAGATGGACAATATTCTCTGAATTTCACATTTGTATGTAGTGCTCACTACCAATGATACATGCAAAGTCATATACGGGCATAACCTTGATTTAAGTGGTCGCCTTTCTTACCTTCTAGACAAAGGTTCTCTTCTTGTTATCAAAACCTTTTTGCACGAAAATGTTTTTTCCATAACTTTCCAAACCTCCTTGTAGCAAGTCTCCTTTCTTGCCCCACATATACGACTTCTTTAATAGAAGCTTCCTTCATTGCAATCTCTTTAAGATCAAATCTTTGCTTCCTATCAAGATAACAGTGGTGTATAATCATTGCTTTTTGGTCTGAAAGCAAACAATGCTTGATAAAAACTTGTTGTGGAAGTACAAAAATAAGACCATAGAAGGTCCTTAAACCTTTGAAACCCATTGTCATAGCTTGGTTGCGAAATTAGATAGGTAGTGTTAGTCTGTAAGTCCAATATTGGATAGAAGGTGGCTTGATTTCCTGGATGCAAATACCAAGCTCAAGCCATAAGAAATCAACAATGAATGAGTATAAAAGTTAAAGACCTAGTCAAGAACACACACTTTGAGACCATACAAAATCACACTAGACTGTGGATACACTTCTCATTAGACAGAGCACAATGTGCGAAGATACTAAGGTTTATCAAGAGACATGACAAACCTAAATCCACTTGACCAAATTTTTAATTTTAAACATAACAAACTCATTAATTATCAAGGCATTTCCTCATCATACCTAACATTGAACACTTGAAACCCTTATAAAGTCACAAAATGCACATCAAGTGAAGTCTTGACATACCTAAACTAGATAACATGTGAGGTATGTCATAAACATATATAATTACCAAAGCTAACATAAATTTAAATTATAGTTGAATATAAAGGTATCTCAAACATGATGGATCTTCTAAAAGAGGAGATGAGAAGAGCTAAAAGGCTCTTAAACCTTAAACTTTTTTGAGGGAAACAAACCTCAATGTCAAAAGGCAACAAGCCTCGAGCAAGCTAAAAACCTCATGCTTAGGTTACAAAAATCACACACCCAATAAGCTTAGGAAATCACATCAATGCAAAAATAATGGCTTTAAAACTTAAAAATCACACGTCGTAGTTTCAAAAGTTAGGACCATATACTTTGCATCTACAAAATCATGGACCTTATTAGAACTTGAGCATACGAGATAAATAATATATTAACACTCATCTTGTAACAATGAAGCCATCTTCACTCCCTTTCTTCCTTTTTCCCTTTTCATTATCCCCTTTTTATGTGTTTTGAAAACAAATGGTTTAATGCATTACCTAATGCATCTACGCTCCCTTTCTTTCTCTTAAATCCCTTTCCCTTGATCCCTTTTTCATAAATGGTTTAATGCACTACATAGTGCAACAAATATCTAAGCATAATGCACAACCTAACGCACTACTACCTAGATAAAACTAAAAAACTAATGATTAAAATCCTACTAACACTCACATGATTCATGAATAAAATCTTAAGCAAAATCATGCTCACACTAACTAATACTAACAATACTTAAGAAAAAATCATATTAATCATAACAAATTTAACAAAAATCATAACAACCATAACAAATTTAACTAAAAATCCTTTCTAATCCTCCTTTCACCAAAATCAAACACCGCATCGGATCTTTCACCGAATGTAACAACATATGCAACCAACACTAGATCTTTCACCAAATGGCAAAAAAAAACAATCTTTACACAAGAGTATGAACAAACGTAAAGACAAAGCAACCATGCTTCCTAGCATCGATGTCAATGGAAAGCCCAAAATGCACCACACTCACTAGCACAAGACTAACCAAGTGAAAGTACACTCACCTTTCTCATGCCGTGGAAAACTTGGATGCTTACCCATCGTCTTGGAGAACTGCCTTATAACAAGATAGCACTTGAGAAGACTGCCGCCGTCACCATGCGAGTTTTCTATATTGAGCTTAAGACTTCCATGGCTTGAAGAGCTCTAAGGTAGCTTCAAGACAACAGCCCTCTCCTTACACACACCCTCACACTCTCACTAGCATCAATGGCAAGGCATATGGGAGAGAGGAATGACACACATGTCACTCTCATACCCACACACACAAGCATAGAACTACCAAGAGGCAAGAGAGCATAGAGCTCGATATAGCAAGAGCATAAGAGGCAAGAGCTTAGTTCTCAATTCAACCCAAGGGGATTACCCTTTCTCATTAGATAAGTTCACTTATATACAATTATTAGTCTTGGGCATCCAGAATTTACTGACTTTGGATAGTAGACCTTTTATGCAAGATTATAACGTGATCAAGTTAATCCTATCTTGCTTAAGCAAGCATGTACACATGGGGTATGCTGCCTTGAGTCCATAGAAGCTTGCATGACCTTGATTGCTTAGGCTTATTCAGCTTTGCTCATTCTTTATTGCTTGTTGATGATGGCTTCTTTCGGTTCCTTCACTTAGTGTTGATGTGGCCCATAAGTGTAGAAGTGATGTTGGGTGCCTAGTAGTTAACCTTGGGTTAACATTGGCGTTTATAGATTTTTTGTAAAAAAATAATTTCTCTTTAATTGTAAGGTTTCAAAAAATATATTCTAAGAACATATCTAAACAAAAAATAGCTATTAAAAATATACTAAGCATAAAAGAAATAAGTACTTTTTTCACGATCATTATTTATGTAATTTTACAAAAAAAAAATCCACTTTTTAAATTTTGCTTTGAAAATACCTTAATAAATTATGAACATGCTACAAATCCAATACAAAAAGCCTGCTTTCTATAAGTAGATAAACCATTGGCATGTATCTTTTATCAATTGAAGGCATAAGTTTATACATACTTCTCTTAAAAATCAAGGGTACAACTTTTAATGTTTTTGATAATTGCAAATTTTCTATGTACGTGATATTTTCTACATGCATGTCAACATGATTTTTTTTTTCTAAACTACTTTTGAGATAAGTGTTAATAACCAAAACTATGTATTTAAATTGAGCCATCCCATTTCTTAAAATTTTGTAAATTAGCCTTGAGACACCTTTATGCTCAATGACAAGAGGATTATTAAATTCTAAACCAAGAGACCTACAATCCCTACGCTCAAGAGCTTATGATCATAGACCTAAGACCTAGTTAAGATCATAGACATCAAAAATAGTTTGGAAAATTTAAACCATAGACCTTATTTCCCCAAAAAAAATCACAAAACTAATCAAGAATTTATCAAATCATAGACCAAAAAAGAAATCAAGATTTTATCAAAATCATAGACATTTCCTTAAATCTCATTACATGCATAATCTCACCTTAAAATATCGAAATCAAAAACCTTACCTTGAATCGGCTATTGAAATCAAGACATCTCATCAACAAAATTAAAATTTCCAAGATAATGCGCCTTTTGATATGCAATTCTTCTAGGGAAAGAATAAGCCATGGAAGCTTAACGAGGCTGAAAGTTTTTAGGTAGAAGATCGGAACGACGAACCACAAGCTTTGGATTGGATTAGAAAGTAGATTCAGGAAGAGAAAAGCAACACAGGATTTATGCTGGCAACTAAATTTCTATAGACCTTAGCCTAGGAGGGTGAGCGTAGGAAATCTACAACACAGATCACCTGAGCTTAGGAAACCAGAATTGAGCTTGGAATATCATAGTCACCGAACCTAGCAGACCTTATGTTCATGTTAACCTTAGTTCAGGCCATCGAGATAAATTGAAGGCCTTGATAATTAGGTGATTAAAATCCAAAAGTTAAGCACACAAACGGCCTTAGCTTGGTCAATAAGTTTCACAGAACGTAGCATAGGAAAGGCCTTAACTTGGTAGACCTTACTAGCTTGGTGAATCGGTCGGAAAAAGCACAGGAGTTGCAGAGGTTAAGTAGATTAAGACAAAGATTACGGACCTTAATTAAGCAAATTGGAATCACAGAACTTGTCTTAATTAGGTGATGAACTTCACAGAAAGTCGCAGACCTTAGTCATAGCTTACAGGAAAATTAAGATAGAGATTACGTACCTTACGCTTGATTAGATTAAGGCGGCTCCGTTTTGAAGACGTGAGGTGCAGCAGCGGCGCTGGCAGTGCTGTTACCGGCATCTTGGCCTGGCGGGTATAAATGCTCCTCCGAGAGGCCAACGAGGGCAGCGGAGGCGCGGGCATACTCCATCATCTGCTCTCTGGTGGCAAAGAAAGGCTGGTCTCTGGCCGATGGCGGAGGAGCCGGACCTTGGATGGCCAAGGGAGAAGGGGCAAGTTGGCCATGGTGGTGGTGATGGCCGACGCCGGAGAGGGGGATTAAGGTTCCGGCACCTGCGTAGCGGGAGAGCTCCGATCTCACCATGGCGAGCTCTCCTTGGAGCTGCGCTATCTTCTGCTGTAGGAGAGATATGGCGCCCACGCATCCGTAGACCGGGTCCTTCACCCTTGCCTCCGCCTCGTACGCCAGAGAATTCACCGCATCCTCTCGCTGATGCGGCGCCACTTCGTTAAGAAGCTTCGTAACATTGCTCGCGCCGAAGATCTTGTGCACGTTCGCGAACCTCTGCGGCTGGTCCGGCGGAAAATAGGGAGCAAACACGCACTCCGTTGTGCACCTTCTGCGCAGAAACTTGCAGGCCGCGCAAGGACCTGTCGAAGAAGCCGACGAAGATGACGACGCCTGCATAGCCAGAAATTGAAACCTCCTACAGTATGCAGAGGAAAAGATTCTCACAGAAGCATCGAATTGCAGATAAGCTTCTCAGATATGCTTAGGCGGATCGCAGAAACCTTCTCAGGGAAGCAACGCTGACGTAGTCAAAGCTGGACATGGTAGCGGATTCGGAGCCGCTACGCCATATCCAATGATCATCAGGAGAACAAAATATCCGCAGATGCAGAAAAGGCTTCGCATCGCCACAGACAGAACGCTCAGAAACAGAAAATCCGCAGCCTGTAAAGATGCAGAGAGACATGCATAGCCATAGCCAAATCAAAGAAAAGCTGCTCAGAGGAGTGATTGGGAGGCAGAAGGAGGTGCCGAAACGGCAAAAGGAGACAGGGAAAGCTTCTCAGGCCATCGAAGCAGGAAAAGCTTCGCGCAGAAGGATCGCCGTAGCGAAAGGAAGCAGGATCTGTTCAGGCACTGTTGAGTAGGCTGTCGGCCTATGAATGACCTATGAATGAACTTCAACCTGCGATGAAAATGAAAGTGCGTATGTGAAGCAACTTAGCTTCTAGATCCTAAGGTGGGTCCAAAAAGGCCTTTGGGCCGCGTAACCACGTTGTCCGGACTCCGGACACTGTGCCTCTGTTTACGTGTTCATATCAGGCGCCGCGGCCGGAGCCCGCCGGGCGCCGGACGCCCAGGCCCCAGTCCTTTTGTACTCAAATTTGGAAGGTCCTGGCTAACCCCAGAAGGACAAAACTCTTTTGGACGTCCCGCCCAATGTCCGGACAAATTTCTCAAGAGCCTTCCCACCTTGGGCTGAAAAAAAACCCACGTAATAGAAAGGCTATCTTCAAAGGTTTTACCAGTCTTTATTATTGAAAACAACAGAAAAACTACTATATATATCTATGACGTCCCATATATAATATAAATATAATAGTCCCACCCAATGCTCTATTAAAAAAGAAATCGTAAAGGCAACCTTCAAAGGTTATCGATCTTTACTATTGAAAGACAACTATTATTATATGCTGAGATTATAACTATATTTCATGCCTTGTAAAACAAAGACAAGGAAAAATTTCAACCACTTTCTTAATTTCAACTGGGATAATGAGATGATTTTTTTTTGGGAGTTTGAAGGAAATTATTTTATTCTAACTTCTTTGCTTTCATCTAAGAATGTGCATATTAAATGGCTTTCTTTTCTCTTGAAGGGTTATAGTTTTCATCCCCTTATGTGAAGGAGGTGAAATGTCTTTTTTGTGTGTGGAATATAAATAAATATATATATATATATATTAGATAAGCATTGGTTGTCTTTTACATATGTTCAGCTGTGGAGGAGCTCTGAAATGTCTCAATAAGGGCTTAAAACTTCCTTGAAGGCTTCAAATTTGAGGGCACCCTTCGGAATTGATACCAAATAATAAAAAAACAAAGAATATTCCCACCAAAGACAATTTCCAATTTACTTTAAAAGAAACCCACCATTGAAAATTGTATTTTAGAAGAAGGCCAACTCAAGTAAATTTTGTTGAGTAATGGATTTCACTTGTAGGCCAAGGTACCTTTTAGGCCTTCAATTTCTAAGTCCAAGAAGGCAAGATTGCATATTTTAACCTTGTACTTGCCATTTTCAAAGTTTTGAAAACAGTGATTCTTATTTGATTTGCTAGTCATCTCTTAGCCTCAGCTAAGAACCTTCTCATATCATCAAGGTTTGTTAATGGCCCATGGAACATTTACTAATGTGTAATGCATGCACTAGTACTTCGAAGTGTGGTCCAATACAATGTTTGAAACTTGAATAGCCCTTAGTGCTCAAAAAATACTTTTCCATGTATAGGTGGAAAACCTCTATCTCACACAGAAGTGTAAGTTATTTATGTATATTGTACAAATTTATAGTTTTTCATTAATGAAACCTTTAGACTAATGAAATCAATTTATAGTTTTTATTACGAAACTCTTACAAACAATCAATTTTTAAACCTTCAAACTCAAAATTTGAAGGCGTCTTTTAAATTTGAAGGTCAAATTACACTATACTTGGCTATTTTTTTTTGTGTGCACTTAGGCCCACTTTCCATGAATGCTTTAATCAAATTAGCATTTTTGCTTGAATTTTAAAAGGTCACAATTTTAAACAATTTTAAAAGGTCACAATTTTAAACAAGTTGCACTAGCCTCTTTAATTGCAATTTGGTGTCTTGCTAGGTTAATTGCTTAATTAATGGAGTAACTCTATATTTCACATTTAGAACTTGGCATGATGAAAAGTACACACATTACCTCACTGGTGGTTTTTGTTTAAGGGTCGTAAGCATGCCTAAAATCAGCTTCAATTCATGCCCTAGCCAGGTGGTAATTAGGCTCTTAAGCACACCTTAATTGATGCTTAAATGAACCCTAAAATACATCCATAATTAACCTAATCATGGCCAATCTCAAGTATTAATCAAGCTTAAATTAGCTACCTAAAATACATCCATAATCAACCTAATCATGGCCAATCTCAAGTATTAATCAATCTTAAATTAGCTACCTAAAATACATCCATAATCAACCTAATCATGGCCAATCTCAAGTATTAATCAAGCTTAAATTAGCTACCTAAAATCAAACAAAATTAATGACTTAACTAGATAATAAGTATGCCTTTAAACATGATGTTAATGATGTGTAAATTTAGCCCTGGTAGAGTTCTTAATTTAGCTACAAAAAATTGGCACTAATAGAGCTCTTAATTGATTGAGCTACAAATCAAGCACCAAAAGAGCTATTAATCGACCTACAAGTTGGACACTAAAATGAGCTTCTAATCAAGCACCAAAACCCACCTTAATCTGGTACCTAAGAAGCCCTCCAATCAAGAACAAGCATGCAACTAAGTAAGTTATAAATTGGTACAATTTTCATGCTTAATTAAGCCTTTAATCAAACTTTGATTGGGGTATACCTAGTGTTAAATGATGGGCTTAACCTTGTAAGCTTATGAACCATAAACCATGGTTGGTACATTTCTCTAACCATACTCAATGGCCTCGACTCTAATTTGGGTATACCTAGTGCTAAATGGTATTGACTTAACCTTGTGATACATTTCTCTAACCATACTCAATGGCCTCAACTCTAATTTGGGTATACCTAGTGATAAATGGTATCGACTTTAATTTGGGGCTAAATGATGGCCTTCTAGAAACTTAGGGTTGATGATTAAATTGGTAGAAAGAATATTCTTAGATATTTTAGGTGGATAAATTACCAAATCAATATTTACCCAAATTTATATTAACGGAAGAAGAGTATTTTTAAAAAAACCCGATATTCTCATATAGAACCATTTCTTAATCTATTATGGTTAGGAAGGAATGAAATTCATAAAGTTGGAATTTTCCTTACGGTTAGAAGTTCAGTAGGATTTTATCTGAAGAAAATCCTTAGGAATCAAAGTTAGAAGTAAACTAAATAATTTTGGTTAGACCATGACTGTGAGAGGGGCGGCCAGTAAACTACTTGCCCATCTCTTGAATCTGAATCAAGCAAAAACCTCGTGACCAATTCCAATTCTTGACATAAAGAATAGACTACCGTTGAATTAGCATAGTTTTCCCTTAACCGAAATCACCAAGAATCTAGTTGGAAATTCAGTCAAATGATGGGTAGATTATCCTGATGAGAGATCATTGATTCTCATTAAGAAAACTTGGATTAAGGGAAAAGGGTTTTGTGAAACCAATCTCGAACCGGGAATTCTACTTGCATAGAACCTCTGTTTTCTTTAAAAGGACTGTTTTATGCCAGAATGCTACTGAAATTTGATATTAGATCTCGTTGGTTGAGCAGCTGGTCTTCAACGAAGAGTCCGGATGATATATTTTGTAAACAATGGACTCAATATTTTGGAGGATTATGATCAGTAATACTATGATTTCATGGAAAGATTGTTTTAAAGACATCCAAATATGTTATAATGGCAATTTCATATTGGGTGTGTAAGTGGTATGCCTACTTTAAATTTTGCTTGAAGTGCCGACTAGGGGGCCTGGGAACTCTTTTCCTCGGTACTACCCGAGCAAAACATAACCAAATGTTTATAAAGGAATCCCACCAATACAGTGGTTGGGCGGTTGGCCCATAGACCGGTTGGCTAACCCATAGGCTGGATCGGGGGATTCATGTGATACAAATAGTTACGACGATTAAGTTACGTTAGTTAGATTAAATCTTAGGAAGACCCCTTTTTTTGGGAGGAAATTAGCGGGGTTGTGCCTCGTTAAAGGAGGAAAAAAGCGGGATTCTATGGACCAAGTGCAAGTCTCTTCTTTGATATGACCATGTGACTTTCGGGTTTGGCCAGATCAGTTTGGATAGTTAAGACTTTGACTCGTTAGATTGATTCTCTCGTTAGATGATTTCCCTGGTGGAATCGTACGTGCCTTCTAGGCCAGGGAAGTTTTTCAGGGCCTGGTTTTGGAGGAACCGCCCTTGTCCGAATATTCGTGTGGGTGAGGCCCCGAGTGTGGATCCCTGCCCCGCGTGAGTGGCTGACACCGCTTCCGCCATCAGCGCCTTCGTAGGGAGCATCGCGGGAGGGGGCGGGGGTCTCACAGTTCTGTTGTATAAGTGATTGTTTATTATATGACAAATTGATGAAGCAAAATCTGCTACTCGGACATATATCATAGATCTCCAATAAGAACGTTTATCTTGTTTAAGAAATTATTTTTCGAACCTCTTAAGTCTTAGGATCTCGTTGACAAAATCAAAATAAAAATTTAATAATGTATCATTTTTGACAAAATTATGAGGCGAGGGAACTGTGGCCGACATCCGGATTCTCTCACTGATGAGAAAGAGCTTGACCCCGACGTTCGCAAGGCTCTTCACAGAAAACCAGGACCCTTCAAAGGTGAAGGGGAGAACTTGGGCAAGGCTGCGGAGAAGTGAGTTGAAGCCATGGAGGAATATTTTGATGTCATTGGATACAACGAGAGAAGAAAAATGGCTCTCGCTAGGCTGAAGATTGTGAAAACAGCCAGGGTGGCATGGAGAAACCATTGCGACACCAACCATCTGGATAGGAATATCCAGATGGTGGAAACAGCCAACGTGGCATGGAGAAACCATTGCGACACCAACCATCTGGATAGGAATATCTAATCGTGGAATGATCTCAAAGCCTATCTAAGGAAGAGATTTTGTACCCCTGGATTTTTAGAAACCAAGATGAATGAATTCTTAGAGCTAAACTAGGGGAGAAAAACTATTGAAGAATATCACCACGCATTTGCTCTTCTCCTCCTCAAGTACTCACCACCACTAGACAAAGAGCAACTTATGGCCAGGTTCATTCAGGGAATGAACGAACCTTTAGACACCCTGGTCAAGAATGCCAAGCCAGTTTCCATGGCTGAAGCTGTAAGAATGGTGAAGGACTTCGCCAAAGCCTTCATCGTTAAAGTCCCACCTAAGCCAACTCCCTCATCCTTCAAGAGATTCCAGACACCGGGAAGTTCTTCCAACCTTCCACCTCCAAAGAGACACCAAGGTCCCAACCAGAATCTGGAGTCAGGAAGTTTTAGGAATGAAGGAAGACCTTTTCCTTGAAGCTCTTTCTTAGGAACTCCGGCTCTTTCAAGAATGCAGAGGAAAGAGCTTCAAAGTGAAAACAGGTGCTTCAGATGTTAGGGTTTTGGGCACCAGCTCAAGGATTGCCCATCTCCTTCTATGGGGCAAGGAATCCAGGGTCCCAGAGTTCAGAGACAGACTCCTTCGTATCAGTCCAATCAGGGGTCCCCGTGCCAAAATCAGGGCAACCCCAGAAGAGTGCCAGCTCAACCTGCAACCTCCGTGCAAAGCAGTCGCTGAACTCCCTCCCAGAATTGGGAAAACCAAAGAGAGAGAGTCCCACCTCAGACTACAGCATCAGACTACAGCAGCTAGAGCCGTCACTATAGTTGAGGAAGTGGAGGAAGAAAAAGGACAGATCTATGCTGCAATTGAGCATCAGGGGAATAATCGTCAATTTTCAGTCCTCAGACTCCAGTAGAGTACTAGGGTAAGCAATTCAAGCTTTTGATTGATTCAGGCAGTACTTATTATTTTATTTCCCCAAGATGTCTGCGTAAGTTAGTCCTAAATCAAAAATCAAGAAAACCTATGCAAGTGGAATTGGCCAGTGGAAAGATTCCTTGAGACAGACCTTATTCAGTTTAGTCTAGATGGGAACGTAACTGAGTGCCAGTTCAGAGTCCTACCCTTGGGAATCTATGTGGAATCCTTGGAATGGATTGGGTCCATAAGAATCAGGCTGACATTCATTGTCATGATGGAATCATCTCTTTCCTTGACCTTCATGAGAATAAAGTTCAAGGAAATGGAATTTTCGAATCCCCAGTGCTGCAATTAGTCAAGGCTTCTAAATTATTAAAAGGGCTCAGAAAGAGGCAAGCTGTTTATGTCGTTAAGATAAATCCGATAGACATAAAATGCAAGGCTAAAGAACCAGAGTGGTTAAGTGAGTATGCAGATGTGTTCCCTGAAGATCTGACTGAGATGCCTCCGACTCGCGAAGTAGATCATGAGATCAAGTTAACCCCTAGAGCTCCAGTAGCCCAGCGTGCATACAAAATGCCAGTCCCTGAAGCCATAGAACTTAAGGAGCAGTTAAGACAACTATTAGAGCAGGGATTCATCAGACCCAGTGTCTCACCTTGGGGTGTGCCCGTTCTATTTTAGAAGAAGAAAGATGGAACGTTAAGACTCTGTATTGACTACAGAGGATTAAATCAATTAACAATTAAAAATAAGTATCCTATCCCTAGGATTGATGAACTTTTGGATCGGTTAAGTGTGGAACCCAAATGTTCACAAATATAGATCTCAAATCCGGATACTACCGGATCAGAATCAAGGCACAAGACATCCAAGATAGCATTCAATACTCGCTATGGGCATTATGAGTTCACAGTCATGCCGTTTGGATTGACTAATGCCCTGGCGATGTTTAATCGTCTTATGCAAGATATTCTTAAAGAATACTTGGATGATTTTGTTCTTGTTTTCTTTGATGATATCTTGGTATACTCAAAGAATGGTGCAGATCATGAAGATCATGTGCGCAAGGTCCTGGAAATCCTAAGAAAGCACCAACTCTTTGCAAAAAAGAGCAAGTGTTCTTTTTCTGTTGACCAGGTGGAATACTTGGGATTCATAGTGTCTAAAGATGGGATTTCTCTTGACCCCGCAAAGATCCAAGTAGTCGTAGATTGGCCGGAACCCATGGCCGGAACCCAAGACGGTAAAGGAAGTCAGAGGATTTCTAGGATTAACCGGATGGTATAGGATCTTTATACCTAGGTATGCTCAGATAGGTATCTTTATACCTAGGATCTTTATACCTAGGTATGCTCAGATAGCATCCCCTTTAACTAACCTTCTCAAGAAGAGTACCCTATTTCAGTGGTCTGCTATGTGTTAGAGTGCCTTTGATAAGCTGAAGCTAGCCTTAGTAACCAACCCTGTCCTTAAATTGCCAGATTTTACCAAACCTTTTGAGGTAGTTACTGATGCCAGTGGGTTTGCCTTAGGGGGTGCTCTTATGCAGGAAGGTCATGCAGTGGCCTATGAATCCAAAAAACTCAGAACACATGAGAGAAATTATGCCGTCCATGACTTGGAGTTACTCTTAGCAGTTTATGCTCTGAAGTTGTGGAGACATTATCTTTTGTCATAGAGGTTCACCTTGATGAGACAGATCATCAAAGTCTGAAGTGAATCTTTACCCAAAGGGATCTCAACATGCGTCAAAGGAGATGGATGCAGACCCTGCATGAATTTGATTTTGAAATCAAGTATCGGCTAGGGAAAGAAAATGTGGTGGCAGATGCGCTCAGCAGAAAAGCCTCCTTGCTTGCAATTACAGTGGTGTCAAATCCATTAATTAGTGAAGCAAGGGAGAGAATCATGCAGGACAAATTCTTTGCCCCTATTGCTACCCTTCTGATGCAGGAAAGCAAGACTCCTCAGGAAACGAGTCAAGTTCTTGGGTACAAATTGGATGAAGGATGCATGTATTATAATAATCGGCTATGCATTCCCAATGATGAGGGAATAAAGGGAAGAATTTTGAGAGAAGCCCATGATAGCCTGATAGCTGGACATCCAAGGTTTATAAAAACCTATATGTCTGTGAAGAAAAGCTTCTTCTGGCCAGGACTCAAAGAGGATGTACTTGATCATGTGCGACAATGCTTAATGTGTCAGAGAATCAAGGTAGAGAGAGTCAAGATGCCAGGGAATCTGCAGCCTATAGACATTCCATAGATGAAGTGGGAATGTAGTAGTATGGACTTTGTCGCTAGATTACCTTCAGTGCAATCAGGTTACAACTCCATTTTTGTGGTAGTTGATAGACTAACCAAAGTTGCCCATCTGATTCCAGTGATGAAAGAAACATATACTGCAGTGGATGTTGCCAGAGTTTTCCTTAAAGAGATCCTCAGATTGCATGGCTTACACAGGAGGATAGTAAGTGACAGAGATCCCAAATTCACAAGGGATCTAAAGGGGAGCCAAACTGGTCCAAATCTTGTCCAAATTTAGTCAAACTGAAGCTGAAAAATTCTATAACCCAGTTGGACTCAGCTAGTGGCCTCCCTCACCTATAAATAGACCGTCATTCTTTTGTATTCTCATTTGTGAACTATACCATGCTAGTATTACATTAAAATAATCATATTTTCTATTATCCCTTAAAAAACCTCTACTTTTGGGGAGCTTGGAGCTTCTCTCTCTCTTCAACAATTCTTGGAGCTCTCTTCTCCACTTGCTAAACCAATTGTTTGGTTGGGGGCTTCACTTATAGAAAAAGAAGCAAGCTAATCCTTGAGGTAAGAATGAATTTTTGGTTTTTTGTTAATATTCTCAAATGACCTCTTCTCAACCCCTCTCAAGCTTGAGAAGTTTTCCAATTGGTTGTTTTAAATTCAAATCAAGCTTTCCCTAAGAATTTTAATGTGTAATCAAGAAAAAGTTAATCTTTATGCTTAATTAGAATGCTTTCTTATGTATATCTCTCACTCAAAAAGAATAGTCATTCCTATGGCTAATTCTTTAGCAAAAGAATGCTTCTCATTCATAAATTTTTATTTCAAAACCAAACTCTAAGCTTGTTAAGCTAGAGAATAAGAAAATAGAATTTTTATGCTTTTATGTTAACAAAATAATGGTTAATTCTTTTAGATTATTTATAAGTAGTTAAAATTCTAAATGGGAAAGAGACAATCCTATCAATTTGGAAAAAGAGGAATAATGGAATTAGCTTAATCTAGTAGAATAATCATAATTAAGTTTATGATTATGGTTAAAATTATGATTTAAATTCATAGTTTAGATTTAAGCTTAAGAATAGATCTTCTATCATATTTGCATTACAATGTTTTATTCTTTTAAGAAAAAATTAAAAATTATCAATAATAGCAACAAAGCTATGGTAAAATTTTCAAAAAATAATACATATCTTATTTTATGCATAATGCTAAAAGAGGACTTCCTACCATATTCTAGGATTGGTCATCCTATGCAAAAAGAATGATTTTCATCATATTCATGTGAAATAAAATTTTAGTATTTATGCATGAATATTTAATTAAAATAAAAGAGGAATTTTTGGTAAATTTATTTTTATGCGAAAAGAGGAATTCCCAAGATCCAAGTAATTAAATAGTAAAAGATGAATTTTTGGCATATTTAAAATAATGTATATTTTTATTTAATTTAAAAAAAGAGAAATTTTACATAAATTTATTTTATGCATAAGAAATTTTTAAATGATTATTCCCATGATATTTGGAATTCAATCATTTAAATGCAAAAAGAGGGATTTTAAGCATATTAAAAAAAAATGGATATTTGTATTGAATTTAAAAGAAGAATTTTTATGGTATTTTAATTAGAGAAAGGTTTAAATTAAATTTTGGTGACAAAAAAGGAATTTTCACCATAATTCCACCTAGAAACTTAGGGTTGATAATTAAATTGGTAGAAAGAATATTCTTAGATATTTTAGGTGGATAAATCACCAAATTGATATTTACCCAAATTTAGATTAATGGAAGGAGAGTATTTATATAAAAACCCTATATTCTCATATAGAACCATTTCTTAATCTATTATGGTTAGGAAGGAATGAAATTCATAAAGTTGGAATTTTCCTTACGGTTAGAAGTTCAGTAGATTTTTATCTGAAGAAAATTCTTAGGAACCAAAGTTAGAAGTAAACCGAATAATTTTGGTTAGACCGTGACTGTGAGAGGGCAGCCAGTAACCTACTTGCCCATCTCTCGAATCTGAATCAAGCAAAAACCTCGTGACCAATTCCAATTCTTGACATAAAGAATAGACTACCGTTGAATTAGCATAGTTTTCCCTTAAATAACCGAAATCACCAAGAATCTAGTTGGAAATTCAGTCAAATGATGGGTAGATTATCCTGATGAGAGATCATTGATTCTCATTAAGAAAACTTGGATTAAGGGAAAAGGGTTTTGTGGAACCAATCTCGAACTGGGAATTCTACTTGCATAGAACCTTTGTTTTCTTTTAAAGGACTGTTTTATACCAGAATGCTGGAGGAAGCATTTGGTGCGTGTTTAACTAAGGAGAGACTCGTTGCAACAACTAGCGGGGAGTCGTCGAGGGATGTCACTCGCGGCAAAACCTGCCAAGGTCTTGACCAGCCTCAGTATGGTTAAAATGATGCGCTTTCAATACGATGGGCGAGGACCGACGAAACGGTCCCCGAGTGAAGTGCTAGGACACCTAAGTAGGATCCTAGAGGGTTCTGACCAGGTGATGCACGGGCTCGTGGTTGCTAGGACACCTATGTGTACGTTGTTGAGGAAGATACAAATGAACTGAAAAGAATTACTTTTGTGAATTGAAATTCGATTTTGGATCTCGTTGGTTGATCAGCTGGTCTTCAATGGAGAGTCCGGATGATATATTTTGTAAACAATGGACTCAATATTTTGGAGGATTATGATCAATAATACTATGATTTCATGGAAATATTGTTTTAAAGACAGCCGAATCTGTTATAATGGCAATTTCATATTGGGTGTGTAAGTGGTATGTCTACCTTAAATTTTACTTGAAGCGCCGGCTAGGGGGCCTGGGAACTCTTTTCCTCGATACCCAGGCAAAACATAACCAAATGTTTATAAAGGAATCCCACCAATACAGTGGTTGGGCAGTTGGCTAACCCATGGGCCGGTTGAGGCTGGATCAGGGGATTCCTGCGATACAAATAGTTACGATTAAGTTACGTTAGTTAGATTAAGTCTTAGGAAGACCCTTGTTCTGTGGGAGGGAATCAGTGGGCTGTCCCTCGTTAAAGGAGGAAAAAAGCCATGATTCTATGGACCATCTCTCCTTAGATGATTTCCCTGGTGGAATCGCCCGTGCCTTCCGGGCGATGGAAGTTTTTCCGGGCCCGTTTCGGAGGAACCGCAAGGCTAGTCTCTTGTCTGGATATCCATGGGCGAGGCCCCGAGTGTGGATCCCTGCCCCGTGTGAGAGGCTGACACCGCTTCCACCGTTAGCGCCCTCGGAGGAGGCATCGTGGAGGGGGCGGGGGTCTCACAAGTCCAGGATCCCAAACGGCTCTTCTAGATTTGATATGTTCTAGGTTGGCATGGTTGAGTTTAAATATCCTAGCTAGGTCCTAATCAAGGAGCTAGTTGTTGTTTACATAATCCCAAATGCCTTCGCTTAGTTGGATACCCTTCTTATCCCGCTTTCGAGTTTGTTAGAGTTTGTTTTGTGAAATCCAATTCTGTAGGGACACAAAAAACCATATGAAAGATCTAGTATTTAAATCCTATATTTTCCACCAATCTCACCTCTGTCTTATACCATTTGATTTGACCAATGGAGTCCCACAACTGGGTTGACTCCCATAGGCAAAAAAGGGAGGTTTCTCGTTTGCTTGAAGCCAACTGAGAACAAGTGAACATTTCAATTAAGGAGGATAGCCTAGTCCTCATCTTGGTGCATAAGACTTTGGATCACCCCACTTTGATGCCAATCTACTCGCTAGTCCATTGACATTAGGTAGAACCAGCTCCTCTATTCTTAGGAAGAATACATACACTCCATGTGCACGTTTGGATCCCTTGACCCCACGAAAATTTCTTGCATAGAGCTTCCAATGTCTTAAGTTCAATTATCGAAGGCCTCGAGTACGACATAAAGTACATTGCAAAGGCCATTAATATGTGTTTCAGCACAATGATTCTACCAGCTTGTTAACCCTTCGATTTGTCAAATCTCTTTTAAATTCCAATGAGAACCCAAGTCCACTTTTGGTGAAAAGTGACTCTAAAGCCCATAGGGATACCTAGCAGCCTAAAGATTTTCCCTTTCTTGGATCACTTTATATTATTACTAATTCAATGACCACTCTGGGGGATCCACAAGGAGGGTTTTGATTCCTATTTTGTCGTGATTGATCTTGGACCGAGAACTTAAATAGAAGTTGTGCAGACGTTGCCAAAAGGCTTTGATAGAACCATAATCATTGTGTAGCAGAGTGAGCTCATGCCATCAACAAATTGTTGACACATCTACCTTGCATTGCTTGGGAGAGGCCAATCCCCTTGAGTTTTCATGGAATTATAACATCTTTACCCAAACATCCTAAAGCATCTACAAAAATGATTACAAGCAAACTCAATCCCCTTGAGTTTGCCTATAATCATAACATCTTTACCCAACCATCCCAGAGCATGTGTAAAATTACAAAAGTAGGGGTGCCAGTGGGTAGGCTTGTTTGGTTTTATGTTTCAAGTCAAATGCAATCGTGAGGGCTCCATTCATCACTTTCACCACTATACTTTCTCTCTATTCCCAAAAAGGGTTCTAGTGTATTTGATGTGATGAAGGGTTCTAGTGTATTTGATGATGAAGAGTGGTCCTAAGCCCATTTCCTTGAGAGATTGTAGCAAAGTCCCATCATTCAAGTTTGTCACAGGCCTTGTCAAAATCTGTTTTGAAGAAGATGAAATCATGCTCTGTGCTCTAGGCATGTTCTATTCCCTCCCATAATGTAATGATGGCATCCAATATGTATCTACCCTCGATGAATCCTTTTTGTTTCGGTCTTATCTAGGCTTTCAGGTGATTAGAGAGCCTGTGGGCAAGGGATTTGGCAAACACTTTGTAGGCACTAGAAAGCATATAGCGATCGGTCTCTGAGTCAATATCATCCCCTCATTGCTAGTAGTAAAGGGGAGGGCCTCAAACATTACTTCTTCCAAGACTTTGAGTAGGGGGTGATCAAAAAGTATTTGAAGGTTTTGAAAACATGTACTGGAAGCCTTAGCTTTTACCACTCTTCTTGAGGAGTCAATCATGCTAGAGATCTCTTCTTCCAACAAGTTGAGCTCTAAGGTAGCTGCCAGGGAAGGGGAGATGGTACATTCTCTACAAAAGATTCTCTACTACAGAAGGAATAGGCTGCATTCTTTCTTCACTATAGATGGTAGGGGAGTTGAATATCTTTGTAAAGTGGCTTTCGACCAACTTCAAGCTCTCTTCAATTGTCTCCATTGTGTGCTCATCATCACTTCTTTTAAGAATCAATTGTCTTCTTTCCGAGTCTGTTCCACCTTGCCTGCCCACCATTCTCTCAGAAAGAGTTTGATATGTTGACAACTAATTTCATCTCCCTTTTTAAGGGCATCGTTGGTCAACAGAAGTTCCTCTTGTAGGTCGGTAAGACCTTTGCTTAGCTCTTCCAGTTCAAGGAGTTTTGCATATTTTTTTCTCTTCTTTTGGATCTTATTTTGATGGCCTCACTTTTGATATCTCTAAGGAGTATCTGAGAATCTCAAGTCGCATCTACCTAGGCCATTAGCTCGAGACTTGCTTCCAGAGAAGTGTTTTGACCATATTTTATGAATGCCATCCCTCACTGTAGGTAGTGCAAATAGCTTGGGGTCTGTGTGAAACCTTGGTGACTATTTTTTCCCAAGTAGAGTGAGATGAGAGTGAGATGGGTTCATGGTCAAAGAGGGCAATGAAGCTGAGGAATTTCAGCTTTGAGTTGAGGATAATGTTGCTTAGGCTATTTAACATGTAGCACCTATCTAGGCGAGCCTTTCTTATGCATGCACCCACTTTACCATCAGGCCAAGTGAACTCTTTGTTGAAGGCTATGTGTTGTTAGGGGGTCAAAACCTTTGCATTAGTCCAAGTGAACTCTTTGTTGAAGGCCATATGTGTTGTCAGAGTGAAAACCATTGCATTCTTACCATATCTTTTTGTCTTGGCCTTTGAGCAGTGAGCCAAGCATATGAAATATATCATCTCTATTTTAAACCATGTTGAAGTCTCTCCCATCATTATCACTGGGGCATCAATTTGCAGAAGAGAGGACCATAACTTAGGTCTAGAGCAGCTTGTTAAGCCAAAGGCATATACGGACACTAGGACTCATTTGTATGTACTTGTGTCCACATGGATAGCAATCCACATGTCCCTTGTGTAGCCATGTGTGCTAGCTTGAACAGATCTACATATTTTTCTATAGCACATCACATGTTGCATTCCTATAAACTTATGAAATCTAGGCATAAAGTTATCTAGCTCAACCAATTTTTGATGATCTGGGGCCTATTACTGTCGGGGTGAACCCTTCGAGATTGAAGGGCATACAAGTGGCTTTATTTGTTTCTTGTAGGATTCATGGGAGTAGGGGGGATTTATTTTGGGTACTACTTTCAGCAGGAACATGGGAGCTCACTCCTAGAATAGTGAGTCTCCTTTAGGGAATAATGGCTTCATCAGCATTCCATTGCATGCATGGTGGCAACATTTTGGAGATCTTGTTTGAATGTGACTAGGGATGAGAATTTATGTTTCTCCCTTGGAAATGTCTCCTTTTAAGCTTGCGAGGGCTTATCCTCTAGATGGCCTTGGCAACATTTTGAAAGTCCATTTCTTCTATTTCCTTCTCTAGATCCCTAAGCTATTCCAGGGGAGTGGTTGGGTTTTTCGGATGAACTCGTAAGTCCTCATCTTTGTCTTCTTCTTCTTGGGTTTGGGTAGAATTAGTTAGGTCCACTAGGAGTGCGGTTTATCGGTGCGGATTTTTAGGTTTAGAGCGATGCTTCAGATGGGTTTTTGATTTTTTTGGGGGGGCTTCTATTCTTATTTTTCCTAGGTGCCCTTGTGCTCCACAATTGAAACAAGCATTGGGGAGGTTTTTGTATAGAAGGGGTTGTTCAAGGGTACTTCCTTCCATCCCCAGATCCTAGCCTTATAAGATGTATTTCTATTAGGGCTTGTGGGTGCTATCTAGGGTTTAGGTTAGAAATAGGTGTTTACCCTTTGCCATCATGTGACCCAGTGTGAGGGAGATGTCCGATAACTACAAAAACAATCGCACATGAGAGTTAGCATGCACTGACTGCCAAGGTGTTCAAGGTCATGGCTTGATCTTGGAAGAGGAAGCATAAGGAATTGATTGGGAGGTACTTTGTCTGGAGGACAAGCAACCCCGTGGTCTACCAATTTGTTCTAATCCAGGTTTTGATGTTCTTGTTGGGCTAGTTGGACTCCCCTTCTGGCATTCGGCCATGAGGGAGCAACCCCTAAGTAGGAAAGTCTTATAGACCCGCACGGGCACAACACAGTGTACACTGGTACACGGGCGGGCACAACACAATGTACACTGGTACACGGGCAAGGGATTTTATCAGGCTATGGTTGAACATGAGGGCCAAAGGGAGTATATTCTTGCAACAGTTGCTACCTTCAAAGGAAATGTTGTATATTCTATCCCCTGGTCCCCAGTATTATTTAAGCCAAAAGAGACTCTCCTATATCAGTGCCCAGTTTGGGTGCACTTCCCACGACTTCCCTATTTTTTATGGGATCAAGTTAAGGAGTTGGCTAGTGCCTTGGGCAAAGTGTTGCATGTTCCTAGAGTGGTTGTGTCTGAAGGTAGAGCACCACAAGGAGAGCATGTGTACTGTGGGATAGAAGGATGGAGGTTCTAGATTTCATCTAACTCGACATGGTAGGTGTCAAAGTTGACATTGAAGTCCACTTCCACCCATTTCCTGATTCTTGTTACAAGTGTAGGGGCCATGGGCATTTTCCAAAAGATTACCCCCATGTGAGAGTGCAGATATCACGCAACCCTCTGAAGGAATGCAAGTCAACTCCCCAAAGGAGACTCAAGATAAGAAGGTTAATGAGGCTACAGCTAAGGCTACCCAAGCCAATCATGGTAAGGAGCAGCAAGGGGACATGCAGGAAAAGAACAAGCATAGTGATAAGGCATATGCCAACAAGATTGAGGGGGGAGGTAATGAAAAGGTTCAGAAGGATGAAAATTGGCAAGTTGTTGTCCAAAAGAAGGTCCAAATGGGCTAGAAAATAGTTCTTCAAGACATTACCAACAAGAGTGCTGGCAGAAATCTTAAGAAAGAAGCTAGAAATAAATCAAGGGCATTTACCACTCTGCTTGAAGGAGAAGATGTTGAGAACCTTGATGATGGAGGGAATGCATAGAGTCTACTCAGGACAAGTGAAGCTGATCTCTTGGAATGTAAGAGGGCTATGCTCTCAGAAGGGAGATAGACTTGTGTAAGAAAGATGGTGGCAGCTGAAAGACCTGATTTTGTTTGCCTGCAAGAGACAAAGTGTGGTCCAATGTTGCTTAGATTCAGAGATATGGAGTGCATTACCAGTGGAACTAGAAGAGGCTCTGGTGGTTGTATGCTTTTGGTCAGGAAAAGATGGAAGATTTTGGATGTAAAGATGATGCAGGTAGATTCCTGGCTTGTAAACTTGAGGTATGTGGTACCCAAATAGGTCTTACATGTATTTATGCCCCAAATAATGAAGCAGAGAGAAGGGGTTTATGGGATGCAATCAAGGCAATAGACTGGGATGTCCCAATGATGCTTGTAGGAGACTGGAACTTTTGTGAGGACCAAAGAGACTCTGATCAATGGAAGGCTCTAAAAAACCATGGAGCAATAGACAGTTTAATGAGGCTTATGTAGCAAGAAGACTAGATAAACTGTATGCCTTAGAGATGGCCAGTTGGCTGAGTAGTGATTGTTGCAATGGTAGCCTCTTGCATGAATACCCCATGTCTGATCACATACCCTTAAAATTGCTCTTCAGATGTAAGGTGTTGAGAAGGACTAACAGAGGACCCCCTGCATTCAAATTTAATGTTTCCTTTCTTCAGGATAAGAGCTTTTGCAGGAGAATGAAGGAGGCTTGGGTAGAGGCTAGGGACAAAGAGATTAGCCCTTACAAGAGGTGGGAAATGGGCTATAATGCTATCACTAATATGGCAAAAAGTGAGGGAAAAAAGAGAGCTAAAGAGAGGAAGCAAGAGGAAAATCACAGCCACATGGCTTTGGCTGTTGTGAGGACCATATGTGACAGTGGGGAAGGATATTCAACTATGCTAAAGGTCCTCAAGGAGCTTGAGGATCATGCTAGAAGAATGGAACATGCCAGAGCTGAGGCTGTAAGGGAACAAACAGGGTTGTACTGGCTTCATGTTGGGGATGCCCCTACCAAGGTCTTTTTCAAATCCTTGAGATCCAAGAAGGATATGGAGTTTATCTCTTCTATCAGAGATGAACATGGAGTGATAATTTCAGATGAAAGGAAAACTTTTGTGAAAGCTTTATCAGGTGTTGTGGGGTCACCTATGGAGCTAATTGACAATTACAGTGAAAGAGTCATAGAGAGTTTTTGGAACCTGTGGAATGTATGGTGGGGGAAGAAACTAGACTTTTGCTAGGCAAGCCTTTTTCCTCACATGAGCTAAATTTTGTGGTTGCTTCACTCAAAAAGGAGAAATCTCCTTGTCCAGATGGGCTGCAAGCAGAGGTACTCCAAGAGTTAGTGGGATATGCAAGTGAAGATCTATGCCAACAACTGCTTAATGCATGTAGGAGAGATGGCCAATTACCAAAGGAAATGAACACTGGGCTGATCAAGCTGATTCCTAAGGAGGGGGACAAACTAGATGTTAAGAACTACAGACCTCTCACAATGTTAAATACAACTTATAAAGTGATGGCCAAGGCTCTTGCCTTGAGAATCAGGTCATTGGTTAGTCAAAGGGTCCATGCTATGCAATATGGATTTGTTCATGGAATGAGTATCCATGAGGCTCTCTTGAACACAATCACCGGCATGGAGTGGGCTGCAGAGCAAGAGGATCAATTTGTAATGATAAACATGGATTTAGAGAAGGCTTATGACAGGGTCTCTTGGGACTTTATTTAGCTGTCATTGAAAGGATGGGGTTTGGGACTATGTTCTGCCATATGGTAAAGACCCTCTTCACCAATGCATTCTCAACTATTCAAGTCAATGGCTATGTCTCAGAGAGGTTTCAGTTTTGCGAGGGTCAATAAGGCAAGGGTGTCCATTGGCCCCCCTCTTGTTTGCCCTGGTTACAGACCCTTTACGGAGGAATGTAGATAGGTTGGTGCAGAGAGCATCCATCAAAGGGCTTCCACTTCCAAATGGAGGTACATTCACTTGTCAGCTTTTTGCTGATGACACAGCAATATAGTCAAGTGTGAGAAAGATTGTATACAGGCATTGGTACAAGTATATGAGGACTTCTATAAAGTGAGTGGCTCTAAGATAGCTCATCATAAAACTGAATGTCTCCTCTTAAACTACAATCAGCAGAGCAGAGTGTGCTAGATTAGTTGGGTCTTAAAAACATAGGGATTGGCAAAGTGGTCAGATACCTTGGATGTCCCATTGGGGTTGGTATCACTAGGCATCAATGCTTTGAGTGGATGTATCAAAAAATCATGCAAAAGGTTCAAAGTAGTTCCCAACTCAAGCTTAGTCTTGCAGGTAGACTTATTGCTTTGAAGCATATGCTCATGGCTCTGCCTATATACATTGCCACATTGTTTAAATTCTCAAGCTCAAAATGGGAAAAGGTGGAAACAGTTTACAGGAGGTTTCTCTGGTCATTTGCTGAAGATAGGGCTTGGGCCTGTGTTTCTTGGGACTAGGTATGCTCTCCAATACAAGAAGGAGGGTGGGGCATCCCTAAGCTAACAGACAATGCAGAGCAGTTGTTGTTGTTAGCAAAGTGGTTATAATCACTTGAGTCTATGTACAACCATGGGCTAAAATTGTGAGGTGGAGGATTTCTTATGCCAAGGTAGAAGGAAGGCCATGGCTTGGTGTTAATTGGATTGACAAGTTGCCTGTGCCTGAAAAGATCAAGATTAAAGGTTCTAATTACACACAACAGCAGCTGGAAGCAAATTCTAGAACAAGCCAATTGGTAGGGTAATTCAAGAGTAGACTCCTCTCTTGAATAGTGCATTTGGCTCAGTAAAGCTGTATATACTGATGGAAAACCTACAGGACTGCACAACTGGAGGCTGGCTAAACAGTGCCATGACAAGGGATTAAGGTTGTTTAAGGACATGTGGAGTAGTGAGGCTTAGCAATGGATGATCCCTTGGGAAATCTGGCAAAGCTGTAGTAGGAAGGAAAGGGAATTTATTTCACAAGTAATTTCTAGGATCAAGTCCACATGGCCATCAGCACCTTTTTTCTCAAGTGAGCAATCACTGAAGGAATGGGAAGTAAATGGGAGAAGACTAGGCAATAAGGTAAGACTCAAAAGGCACAACTCTAAGTGGATTCAGAGGATGATAGATAAGTGGGCAATGATGGATTGCAGGCTATCTTTTGGTTATTGCAAAAAGTTGTCCAAGAAAGTCTGGAAATCGTGAGGTTTAGGTAGGTTAGACTTACTACTTTGGAGGATCATGCATTACAAACTGCCTGTGAGAGAGGTAACCTCAAAATGGGGAGATGGTAATCCTTTATGTCCCTGGTGTCAAAGCCAAAAGGGAACTTTGAGGCCTGCTCTTTGGGAGTGCAAGACAGTTTACCCCATTTGGAGGAAGGTTGAGAAGCTTCTTTCAAACTGTGGTGTGATAGATAAGTTGTATTGGAAGCAAGCTTTACTTGGCTTTAAAGGTAGGATGAATCCAGCCTGTTACAAAGTGTGGAACACTCTGAGGGCCTTTGTTTTGAATGAAGTATGGGAGTCCAAGAATGCTCTAGTCCATAAAAGGCTTGGAAAGGATACAACTTTCAGCTTAGAGAGAGTGAGGCATATTTTGGTTCAAGCTTGTAAGCTTGCTAGGGCAAAGGGTGGAAGAATTAGAATCTCTGCAGCTAATATGCTGATTAGCAGGATCTAAGTTGTAACCTGTTATCTTCTCTCTGACCCTAATAGAAACTCTCTTTTTTGCATTTTTTTTAAAAAAAGCCCAGGAATCCGGAGTCTTCAAAATGTGGGCTTTGATTCCACATGGCACTTGCGCAGGCGGGAGTTAACCGTCACCGATTAAAAACAATATAAAATTTAAAATATACGAGAGAGAGAGGGGGAGAGAATAAAATCAAAGATTCAAATTTCAAGCGGCCACTTTTTCATCACAATTTTATTAATAATTTATAATTTTATAACCATTGGCGACAATGGCACATGTACATTGCCGCGTGGAAGGTGGCCGGTGGCCTCAATCCTGCGGCAGTGCGGCCTGTGGATTTTTACAGCTGTTTTGCCGGTCGCATGTTTTATCGGTGCCATTAAATGTACCCATTTTCTTCCACATTACTATTATTATTGTTAGCATTGTTAATTTGTTATTATCATTATTATTATTATTATGGCTATTTCGCCTTTTCAAGTTTCAAAGTTCAATCCGCTGTTTCCCGTGAATCCCGTACCTTTCAAACAGTCACATGAGGAATCTAAAGTCAACTGCCGAAACCAATCCAGTAACCAGACATCATGTGCCGTTGAGATTTATCCTTTTAATATATAATCACTACTATTATTATTTGCCTTATTTAAAATTTCTTGTAGCAATTACCTCGGTCACTTCCGCTTAATGTGAATTGGCCAATGCTTTTCCTATCTTAACCCAGACTTGCTTTTTGACTGGCATTTTGGTTGCAAATTTTTAAAATGCCTATCAAAAATTACACTGAAATACAAAAAAACTTGCTATATTTTACCAAACCCAAGAGCAAGGGTGCCCATCAAAAATCAAGCCTGATTTAACTCTAAAACTTGGCCATTACGATCACCATGACATAAGCAAAAGCTCAAAGGAATGTAAGGCTTCCCACCACAGACACAATTAGCTTGAGCTCGTCACTTGCGCTTCATGTGACTTGGTAAAAAAAATATTCGGCTGTGCCAAAATGAGCACAATTAATCTAAAACTTGGCCATTTACAAACATCATGACATAAGCAAAAGTTCAAGGGAATGTAAGGCTTTCTTGTGCATTTATTGAATTTTCAACTTGCACATGGGCCATATAGACGATGGAAAAAGAGTAGAGGGACTTGGATGCCATTGGATTCAGAGGAAAATTTTGTGCAGTAAGTTCGAAGTTCCACCTTGGAGGCTAGTTGGCATGCTAGTGAAATGCAAGCATGCCTAGGGGGGCCACAAGAGTACCTAAAAAGATAGGTTCAACTTTGCCTATAACTACTTCAATTTTAAACAATCCCTTCTCTAACGATAGGGCAAAGGAAAACTACTCGTGACAAGTATAAGTAACAACAATAGGAGGCATCTAGTGCACCTCAAAGGTTTCAAGACTTCTCAACATTGGTAGTGGCAGTGTGGGATGCTTTTGTATATACTTCATAAGTAAATCCCTCTTTGTTTACTTCATGTGTTTATCCATAGCCATCTATCATATTGCTCAATCATCTTTCTTGAATGTGTGTAGAAGGAAGCAATGAGACATGTCTATACCCAAGATGAGTATAACTAAGCACAGGTCAAGCAATGAGATGTGTCTATACTACAACTAAGCATGGATCATGCATAGGGGGAAGGGCACAATGTTGATTGGAATCACATTGTCAAACTAATAATGGTTTGCTTATTAAGTCAGCAAGCATGTAAATTTTGGTTTAGTAGTATATAACTAAAGGTTCTATTTATACAAAGGGTTTTAAATGAGCCTTGCAACAACAAGGAAGGGGGAGGAGGCAATGGGAATGCTCATTGTAGGACCTAATGTTGATGTAGGTACACTATTTTTTCTCATAATTTTTGTAAGACCTTATTGTCTCATATTTTTTAAAGAGTCTCACTCAAATTTTTCCCAACACAAGATGTATAAACTATGCAATTTCATGTAATATATTATTGTAAATGTTAATATCAATCTATTTATATTTGTGCACATTGTAGTTTCTCATAACTAAGTGTTCACACCAAACCGTTCTACCCCTAGCTTAGGTTGATTCACATCATGTATGGCTGTGGGCCCATCGTGATAAGGAAAGTCTAGCCATAAGGTGCATATAAGTTGAGACTAGGCTACATTAGTTGGGCAGCCGAGCAAAGCCTATTTGTGTATATACAACTTATCCTAAAATGTGAAGGGACAACTTGTTTGTAGTGGGTGGATCGATTGACAAAGATGGTACACTTTATTCCTATCAAGATCACCAATTCCTATCAAGATGTTCCTATCAAGATGGTACACTTTATTCCTATGGTTGAAAGGCAATTTGTGGAGTTTGTATTCAAGTTGCATGGAATGCCTCAAAACATTGTGGAGTTTGTATGGGTTCATTTTGGAGAACACTATTTGAGCTCATGGGTACCAAGTTGACTCCTAGCCCTGCCTATCACCCGAAAATGGACAGAGTAAATAAGTGGGTGGAGACATATTTGAGACACTTTTGTCATGATACTCAACATGCTTGGAATGAGTGGTTATCTTTGGAAAAATTTGCTTACAATGGCACAAATCATGTAAGCATTGACATATCACTTTTTGATGCTACTTATGGATACAAAGTGAGTATGCCAATGGTGATCAATAAAGAGGAGATTGCAAATAAAAATGCAAAGGATGAGGTGGCAAGAATGCAAACTCTCATACAACAATGTAAGGATAATTTGAAGAATTCTCAAAGGAGTATGAAGCAATATGCCGATGCCCATAGGAGATTTGTGGAATTCAATGTGGGTGATTGGGTGGTTCTACGCATACCAAATCAAGATATGCATCTCTCAAGGGTAATACAAACACCAAATTGGCTCATAGGTACTATGGTCCATACAAGATTGAGAGAAGAGATAAGCTATTACTCTACTAAAAACCACACATATACATGATGTGTTTCATGTCTCTCAATTAGAATCTTATGTCGGGCCAATAGGTGGAAGTACAAGATGAGCTACCTCCAATGAATGAGGAAGCTACGATTGAATATATACCAAAAAAGGTGTTGGACACTAGAGAGAAGGTGTTATGCAACCGCTCTTTGGCGAAGTACCTTGTCAAATGGAGAGGTTTACCCAAGATTGAAGCTTCATGGCAACTCGCCTCAATCTTGAAAGGTTATGAAGGCATTATGGGTGCATTTAGTGGATCAAATGAGGAGGTATAATAGTGATTTTTCTTACTAGAGTTTCCAGTAAATCACTTTTAGAGAGCTTCATACATCCATTTTGGCAAAAGCTTTCTTCTTCTCTTGAGCTCTCAACTCTTGCGTGTGCTTGCTTGTGTAGCATGATAAACTAGGTGGTGAGTTATATGCTACTTATGCTATCACAATAAGTGATAACAACCCTATCCATAGGCTCACCCATGTTACCAAGTAGCTTCTAAAACCAAGCTACCTCATAAGATGCCATTCCAACACCCCTGTACTTTGCCTCTGTACTCAACAAGATAACTCTCAATTGTTTCTTGTTGCTCCAACTCATAGCAACACTCCCAAAAAGAGAACATAAATCCACTAGTAGTAGATCTCCTGTTTGAGATACTACCAGCCCAATCAACATTATCTATGTACCCATGTAACTATATATCTCTGTAAGCCTCATAAAAAAGTCCATAATCAACATTGGACTTTATATACTCGAGAATCCATCTAGCTGCATCCAAGTGTGGCTTCGTAGGGGCTTGTATAAATTGACTCACAAGTCCAACAACATAGCTTAAATTTGCCCTCTATAATGCTTTAGCCATGTCAGCATAGTTATGGATTGCATATCCATCATATCTCCATAGGGTATCTAACTCGAGTAGACCTATGTATACCTCGATTATTGCTAGGTGTCATCTTCATAGTGGTGGTTCTCCGTGCATTAGGAGTAACTAATGATGGAATGCCAAGTTCCTTATCAAGGCTCTACTCAGAGGTACTAGATTCACCATCCACAAATGAGTAACTTGTTGAATCATCATACATGATGAAGGGATGATCCGCTTTCTCTTTTTCCTTGCATGATACAGTGTATCGATATATGTGTACAACCACCTGCAACATCACGAGAATCTGATCTCAGCCTTTGTGATATATATGTACCACCACCTGTAGCATCACAAGAATCTAATCTCAACCTGCTTGACCATGGCCTATCAACATACCTGCTACTAGAGGACTGTTTTAGTCCACTAAGTGCATATGATTGTTGCTTTACATGTGGGACAACACCATTGGTCTGTACATCTACCTCTTTCATTGTCTTCACTAGTGCATATCAACTACTCATCAAAGACAACATCTCTTCTTACTTGCATTTCATGCATAAAAAGATTATAACATATAAATATCAAAGATAACATCTCTGCTTACCCACATCTCACGACGGATAGAAGGGTTATAACATCTCTGCTTACCCACATCTCACGACGGATAGAAGGGTTATAACATCTATAACCTTCCTTCTTCAAGGAATAGCCAAGGAAGAAGCATTTCTTTGCCTTTAGATCCAACTTAGTTTTCACTTCTTTGAAACATGCATGTGTAATACAACCAAACATTTTCAAGTGTAATACAACCAAACATTTTCAAGTGAGAAATTACTTGTAAACTTTTGTTCAAGTGTCATACCATGAACAACTGTAGTGTAAGTCTTGTTTATAATAAAAATAGTAGTTGCTATTGCTTCAACCCAAAAATAATTGGGCATATTCTTTTCAGACATCAAGGTACTGATAACTTTCACAGTATGCCTATTTTTCCTTTTTGTAACACTATTCTATTACTAAGTGTATCTAAATGTAGATTATCTCTTAATTCCTTGCTCTATTCTATTATTGAGTGTATCTAAATGTAAATTACCTCTTGATTCCTTGCTCTATTCTATTATTGAGTGTATCTAAATGTAAATTACCTCTTGATTCCCTAATGTATCAAGAAATCAATATACTCATTTGAAGAAATATTCTCCCCCACCATCTGGTTAGGCATTTGATCTATCTATCTTTTTCCTTCTCAATCAAAGCCTTAAATTTATGAAAGTGGGCAAAACCTAACTTTTCTCCTTCATGAGATAGACCAACACTTTTCTAGTGTGATATCAATGAATGTGACATAGTAATTGTAATTGCCAGTTGACATAGTCTTGGATGGTCCCCATATATGGGAATGTCTAACATCTAATGGCCTTACGCTCACATGATTATTATGCAGGAAATCATGTTTGGCTTACTTACCAACTTGAAATGCTTCACACACTGTGCATATCATCAAACTTAAACTTTGACAAATCTGCAATAATATTTTGGGCTAGGACAAAGCATATTGAGGGACCAATGTGCTTGTGCCATGTATCAATATCCGCAATGACATCTGTCCCATGTGTAAACACGACTGCCTTAACCTTAGGCACATTAATATCTTGTGTAAACATTCTGCCATCTCTGTTACCCTTTGTAATCAAGTGACACTGATTTTTGAAGTCTTTCATAGAACATCCTTGAGGATTAAATCTCACTTGTAGAGCCTGCTCAACCATTTGCACAGTATAAACCAGGTTCTTTGTAATATTAGAAACATGAAGTACATTTGCCAAGTACTTCATTTTTCCATCCTGTATATAGATAATGTCACCTTTCCAACATGAGAAATTTCCAATAGGGTACGCAATATCATCACCTATTCCTATTTCCACATATACCTTGGTCTTTCCATCTCTAAACCACTCAACACAACTTGTTTTGTGGTTCAAAAGCACCAGAATCTATATACAAAATGTCTTGCAATATTGATATGTCTCTTGTAATGAAACTGAGCATGTGTTGTATCACAAATAACTACTCACTTTTATAATTATCCTATTTACTTGATGATGCATAGTTGCCTTGCTATACAACTTTCTACTCTTTATGTCATTCTGCTTTTTATAAGATCTCTTTACCATATGTCTAGCTTTGCGACATAATAACAGCTATGATGACCCCTATTTTTTGCCTTGCCACATCAACCATACCCCCCTAGTTTCACTTTTTAAAGGGAATATTCTCATACTCTCTCTCTCTCTCTTACTTTTTGACTTTTCTTATACTTTCTCTCTTACTTTTTGAATTTTTTATCTTCACTCTACAAATTGAATCTTTCTTGTCAGTTTGAAATCTCCTTTCTCATTAACTCCCACCATATCTCCCTTCCACATCAAGAAAACATTCTCGTATTTAGGTGGGGCCCCAAAAAAGTAAAATTTTTTATTTTTTTTTTGCATTTTGAGGTGGAAAAAACATCACCCAACCAATATGTATGAATTTTTTATCTTCACTCTCTACAAATTGAATCTTTCTTGTCAGTTTGAAATCTCCTTTCTCATTAACTCCCACCATATCTCCCTTCCAGATCAGCAAAACACTCTCGTATTTAGGTGGGTCCCAAAAAGTGAAAATTTTTTATTTTTAATTTTTTTACATTTTGAGGTGGAAAAAACACCACCCAACCAATATGTATGATGAAAATAAATTTTCCCTCCAAAAAGCTTGTGATTCAAGGGTCACGTCAGAAGCTTGTCAAGAGCCAGTACATCCATAACTAACTATCAGGTCCACACAACCCCATAAACATAACTAACTGTCAGGAACCACTACATCCATGAGTTCCCGAAATTGTGGGGACCCCAAAAATTATTATTTTTTTAAATTTTCTCATAAATGTAATTTATTGATGAAAAACTCCATGTTAGTATATTTGTATATCAAAAATATCATTTTCTACTTAGAAAAACGGATTTGTGTTAAACCTCTAACAGCAAAGTTTTAACACACTCTCTCTCTCTCTCTCTCTCTCTCTCTCTCTCTCTCTCTCTCTCTCTCTCTCTCTCTCTCTCTTTGAGGATCTCTCTGCTTTAGCTTCTTCCTCTGCTTAGCTATGGAGCCTTTGCAAGCTGTGTGTGTAGCCCCTTGTGAAGCTAGAAAACGGAAGGTTGATTTACATATTCGTATTCCTGAAGAGTATGACAGCTCTAAAAAAACCCATCCTACTGATGCACAATCTGTCCAAGCTCGTAGGATAGCCAAGGAGAAAAATGTAGATCTTTGGGTTGATGGGCATCTCTATCCAATTGACCCTCCATTAAGAGCGAACCCTCCTTTCCGCGATTTATCATCTTTTATGCAATTTGTTGGTGAAGGAGAGCTTGGCTTGTTAGGATATTGCAGAAGATTGACTACAAGTGGAGCTTGGCAAACCCAAATTCTCCAATCTCAATTGCAAGCATCACAATTCAGCCTTTTACAATGTCAAGAAGGACTTAAAACATCATCAGATAAAATGAAAGAGATCCTTGCAGAGAATGTGGAGAAGGATGAAAATGAAGATAATTATTTTGTTTTGAATATTATAAATTACCATTTATTTATAGTTTTGGGGAGCACACTTTCATTTGTGCTCAAGCTAGATGAGTGCCAAATTGTGAAAGGTCAGAAGCTGGAACGTATGAGCATTACGCTCATGAATGAGGCCATAATATGTGCATGGGAAAAGACTACCAAATCAAGTTTTAGTGTGCAATCTGAGAAAGAGGTCTGGTGGCTTGGTGCATTCGAGGTACCGAAGGAGACACATGAGGTATTGACATGGATGTTTGAAAGGACTCCCTGGAAAAGCAAATTGATGGTCAACTTTTAGATGTAGAAAACATAGGAAAGTTCAAGGTGGATTGGCATCTTGGGGGAGATTTGAAGACAATTAAATGCATGATGGGTTGTGCTCAAGGCGGGACATCAAGATGACATTGTCCATACTGCAATGCTCAGATTGATATTCCTAGGCAAAAAAAGACAAATGGAAAAGGTATACAGAAGGTTGGTTCTACTGGGAAGGATGCCTCGAAAGGTCCCAAGAAAGGGAAGAAGCAATAGGAAGATGCAGTAGATCCAACTGAGTCAACTGATGATGATGAAGATGAGGAACAACCAAATGCAAGATGGGTGGAAGGTGTCATGTCTCTTGATAAGCTAGGAGAACCAAACAGGAATTCAAATTGGAGCCCCATCATTAATTTTCCACTAAAGAATATTCACTTTTGCATACTTCATGTATTCATGAGAATCTTTGATTGATTGCTTAAGTGCCATATCGATTATGCACTCACTCACAATGCCTACACAAGAGAGGAAAGTTGCAGCCCTTGGTAAATCAGAGCATCTTTTGAATTCTCTGGGCTGCCCCATGGGCGGAAACGTGAAAATTGAAGTGAATAAGCAGGCCTCTGGTATGTCATACAAGGTTGCTCAAAAGGTCTCCATGACTGGATCAAAGGCAAGGAGATTTTTGGAGAAGCCAGCAAACATAGAGAATTCAAAGAAGACTTGGGGACTCTGGAGAGACCTGTGTGCAATCACCACAAATGTAGATTGTCCAATGCCAGCTCTTGTAAATATGCGCAAACAACTTTGGATAAATTTCAATAACATGGTTCGCATTATGAGTTAAAGTAGCACAACTGCCCAAGAAGGAGCATCATTGCAACAACATATCATAGAATTCACCAAAAGTGTGCTAGGTGCTTGGGGAGAGAGTAAAGTAACACACTATATGGTAAGTTGTACATTGAAAAAATAAACTGGTGTTTTAACCTTGACTTTTTCTAATTAAATTCTATTGTCATGTTTATAGCACATAGTTTTTGCGCATGGTGCGTATTTCATGAACAAGCATGGATCACTCGACATGTGGAGTACCCAAGGGATGGAGAAATCACATTATAAAGCAAGAGGGGTTTATTTCAAAAATACAAACATGGAGGTGGAGCTTCTGCAGGAGAGGAACACATACAAACTATCTACAAGAGATGTTAAATTGGTTTTATCGCACAACCTTTGGAAGGGTATTGGTTAGGGAGTGGGCCCAACAATCTAAGCTTGCGGCAAGAGGCACGTAAGGCTACAAAAAGTCATGCTCGGCTTGAATGGTTGTAGACAATTGCTCCCCATAGGTATGGTGCTTGGCGTGCACGAATGAGGAGACAAGGGAGGCATTGGGTTGTGCACGCACCAGCATAAATCTAGATGTAATAAGGCTAAGAAAATAAGTTTAGTTAGGTTTTTTTTGCCCTTAAAAAAAACTATTAATATTTCCTTCTCTCACTTTATTTTCATTTCACTATTAATAGTTCCTTCTCTCACTTTATTTTCATTTCACTATTAATAGTTCCTTCTCTCACTTTATTTTCATTTCACTTTTTTAGAGAGCTTGAGCTTGAGCTCAAGATCTACATAGGCACCGACGTAAGGACACCAGCACATCACCACGTTAGCATAGTTGTACATGGCTATGGCATGCACCAAGAACACCGCACGTGCTACCATGCCTTCACAAAACACAGTGCAAGGCACCCAACCACCACATACTGGTGACACCACAGAAGAGAGTGACCCCTTGGATTCTAAGACATGCCCAATGGGATCACCAGAGTCCAACCCTCCTCCCACAGCAACACCAACGCACACACATGCAGGCCCTTCTCTAGTGGAAGCAAGCGTGTGAAGAAGACCCCACAATGCAGCCACCCTAGAGATCAAGATAGAGAGAGAGGACGATAAGCAGTTTGACTCGCTTGGTGAAAACATTCCTACATTGCGCAGCACCATAGGTGGCAAGACCCTACTACTACCAGGACAGGGTCCCCTACCTACCCGAGAGGAACTTGATACACAGGTACCACAGCAACAGGAGGAGGAGGATTCAAACTATGAGAGAGACCAAGAGGAGGTTCCTGCAAGTGCGCGCAAGCGTAGAAAGGTCAAGCTCTTCAAGCTAAGGAAGTCCCAACCTCGCCAATGCACCAACACAACACAGAGAGCTCCAAGGAGAAGGATATGCCAAGGGCATAGGGCTCTACAAGAAATCAAGTTTTATAAGAGGAACACTGAGTTGCTGATAAGAAGAGCCCCTTTCGCTCGCACATTTCGCTCGCACAGTGAAGGAGATTCTCCAACGATATAGAACAGAGTTCCGTGTGCAGGGGATTGCCCTTGAAGCATTGCAAGAATCCTCCGAGGATTACCTTGTTGGGCTTTTTGAAGACACCAACCTCCTTACAATACACGCAAAGAGGATTACTATATCTGCAAGGACATGCAACTAGCTCAGTGCATTCGAGGCAAGCGAGACAGGATCTAGAGATCTTAGATATTAACCTTTTTTTTGAAGTAACTCTTTTGTTTCAAACCCCCCTTTGTAACAAGCCTATCTGGCTTTTCATTTGTAACCCTTTTAATAATTAAAATTTTAAGTTTATCTTACAATGTCTCGGTGTCATCATGTTTGTTTAACATGGAGTGTCTATCATGTGCCAGTTTGTCACCCAAGGCATCAGAAATGCTCCTAGAGGACTGAGGAAGCTATGCCAGAACACTGCGAATTTGGCCTCTGCAACGACGATGTAGACTCAAAATTCACACTATTCTGGCACTTCTCCCCTTATCCACGCAGGATCATTTCTAATGAACTCGAACATGAGAAGAGGACCGCTACAATGTTTTGGCTCTGTGAAGGGCCGCATCGAATCGCTAAGTGCCCAAACAAGAATGTGGTTCATATGCACCAACCCCAACAAGTAATTGCTTCACCTAATGACATGCCAGTACTCACTTGTACTAAATGTGGTATTGATCATTTGATCAAGGATTGTTCATACCATGCAACTGGTTCAGCTTCCACTTCTAATCAGGACACCATCCGAGCCATTAGTTGTGGAGCCTAGAAATATCACACCACTCAATGTCCTGACACGAGCCCAAACCCAATTGGGAGACAAGGGGAAAAACCGAGCATATGCAACCATTTCCAGAACTGGCTGCAGGGAGGAGAAGAGTGAAAAAGGTGGGTAAGGGTGACACAAGGGTCACAATCCAAGATGGACCCAAAGAAGATACAATCGACACCGGATCCACCCAATCAAGAGAAGAAGGGGATCAAGGGATCAACCACAAAGAGCCAAACCTAGAGGAGCAAAGGGAGCGACCATCAACTCCTAAAGGAGTCGGTGAGTATCCCAATGCCGATAAGGAGATAAGAAAGCGCGAAGACACCAGGGCCTTAGTAGAAGAATATCAACGGCTCCATGAAGCCAAGCTAACCGGGTCAGGGATACAATGTATCCACGAAACAAGCCAAAAAGGGAAAGGGAATTGGACGTACCTACTCCAATTCCAGAAGAAACAGAAGAGGGATCTCAAGCAAACACAATGTCTAGGATGTTTGAGGAAAATGCGCTGGGTGAGTTCATTCATTCCTTCCCTAGGGATGAATATGAGACACACACCTGGGGAGAACCCTCAATCTCAAGAGAACCCAGAGACATAGGAAGTCTCGCCGGCTGTACTATCCATGCCTGTGCAAATGCCATTGGGGCAACTGTTACGCAGTTCACCAACCCTATGGACAGACATGAAGGAATGGGTAGAAGGCAGACTAAAGCCAGTCGATACTACAGAGGAGGTTCTGCCACACCTCTGGCAGAAAGAACCCTAAGACACATAAGGAAAACCCGAGTCGTCAAGATACCAATTAATCAATCGGGACGTTATTATGAAAACGACAACACAAATGCTACAATCCCGATTCATCATGGCGGGTACCAGGCACTAGCTATCCTGGATGGTGGGGCGGGGGTTAGCATCATCACAAAACGTTGCTAGGGGGATTGGGGAAAACCCGATCTAAAAAAGGCAAATCTAATTGTTAAAATGGCTGACGGAACATCTTCAAGACCCATTGGACTTTTGGAGAATGTGAAACTCAAACTCTTTACGTTTTGCTATCATCATACATTTGTGGTAATGGACTTCCTGCGCTAACCCGACTCATATGACATAATATTAGGGAGACCCTTCATGAGGGAGTCCAAATTGGTACATGATTGGGCATTAGATCACGTGTATGTGCGTAGGGATTCACTAATTTTAAATATAGATCTGAAAATGTGGAAAGAACACCCCATGGAAGGGCAATTGTCCGGTAATGATTCGGTCACAACGGAGCGGTCCACATATGTACAAATATGCCAACCTACGGTGGAAATTTCTAAGGAAGAAGAGGAAACGGAAATGTATGCATCACTTCCTCCTCCGGACTTCACTGAAAACTGGATGCATGTGCTAGCTACCATAGATGTGATGCAACCCAAGGGGACCCAATATGTGGAATCGAAATTGTCCCTCTACGACCTCTGTTTATATGGTTAATTGGCAAACCATTGATGAAGAATTAGAAGAGGAGGCCTCTAGCATTAAAGGGACCATAACACAAGGCCATACCAACGCTCAACGCCTGAGAAGATGGCAAAAATAGAAACGATATATTGCCTGACAAAATGCCCTATTACGAAGAAAACCCATGGATGCCCACCAGTGTGGCTGAGATACCTTGAGGCGACTAAGGTACACGACGATGAGTTTTCCAAGGATTGGGGTGAGGAATTGAGTAAGGTATCACTGGAGGGAAAACACAAGGAGAGTCACCCTTCAAAAGCCAGAATCACCTAAGCTTACGAAAGCCGGGTGTTGAAAACGGAATAAAGCTTTGAACGTGATGCTAGAAAAGTCATGGCTAAAACAAAAAGTGAGAATGAGGATAAACCAGACTTTCTCTCAGTACCAAACCACTTCAAACCCTACAGTGTTGACGAACGGAAAGTGGTCTGCCCGACTGGCCGCAACAAGGGTTATGAAGCATGGGCTATCCACATCATACGATGGCCAGTCAAGGAAGTTGATCTTGCGGGACCAGGGGAGGAAGCCAAACCCATATACATTGCTAAGGACTTGACTTCGACTAAAGAAGATGAGCTCGTTGCCCTCCTTAAGGCATTTAAGGACTATTTCGCCTAGAATTACAAGGAGATGAAGAGTGTAGCACCTAAGGTAGTGCAACATACGATTCCAATCATGGAAGGATCAAGACAAACCAAGCAGAAACCATACCAGATAAATCCTAAGTATGCGGTAATTGTAAAGACAAGCTCATTGCTGTGGATTTCATCTATGAGATAGAGCACACGGATTGGTTGTCGCCAATTCTAATAGTGTCAAAAATGAATTGGTTGTCGCCAATTCTAATAGTGTCGATCTTAAGAAGGTCGACGCAGCTACTAGGAAAGACCATTATCCGTTACCCTATTTTCGGAACATGTTTTGGAGAGAGTGACTGGTGAAGAATCTTACAGCTTCTTGGATGGATTTTTCGCCTACAATCAGGTGTCAATAGCACCAGAAGACCAGCATAAGATAGCTTTCAATACAATGTGGGAGACATTTGCATACAAAGTCATGCCCTTCTTCGAGCTCACTAATGCCCCAGCTACATTTCAATGATTGATGTGCACAACCTTCAAAGACTACCTGCAGAAGTTGTTGGAGTTATTCATTGTTGATCTGTGTGCACACTCTCGATGGGCAGACCATCTGGCTTGCTTAAGGAAGGTGTTCGAGCGATGTCGATTATATCATATATCCGTAAACCCTTTAAAGTACCAATTTTGGGTCAAACATGGTGTGATATTGGGACACATTGTCTCTAAGAATGGTATATCGACGACGGATGATAGTAAGGTTAAGTTGATATTGGAGCTGCCCCACCGCCCACTAATTACAAAGGTATGCAAAGATTTATGGGCCACGTTGGGTATTACCGCCGCTTCATAATTTTCTATGTTGAAATCACCAGGCCATTGTAAAAGCTACTCATTGTCTTTGAATGGACTGAGGAATGCTAGGAAGCATATGATCGATTGAAGTAAGCATTGGCTAGTGTGCCAATTCTATGACCCCCCCCAATTGGGACCTCATATTTCATGTGTATATTGATGCATCAAACTTTGCTATTGGATGCATACTAGCCCAGCCTAGTGAGTTCAAATTGGACTATCCAGTCGCTAGTCGTCGACGATTGAATGATACAGAAGTGAATTACACCACCACCAAGAGAGAGAAGGATTGGCCATGGTTTATGCTACTTATTGGCCAACAAATTTGTATTCTTCGTGGACCATCAAGCCTTATTGTACTTAGTAGTGAATAAGCCTTTCACCACGGGAAGAATCACACAATGGTTGCTATTACTATTGGAATTCAACTTTACAGTTACGATAAGAAAAGGGACAAAACATGTGTTAGCCGATCATATTTCAAAAATTCTAAATGGGGAACCAGCAAACTGGAATTAAAGATGATCTCCTATTCCGTCTCACGGAACTCCCTTTCACGTATGGAACTCCCTTTTCACATCTTTAACTTTCACGTAACAAACTCTCACGCGATTCCGTCTCATGGACATAACATCTCACAGGATTCCATTTCATGGAACTCCCTTTTCAACTTTAACTTTCACGTAACAACATCTCACGGGATTCCATCTCACGGAACTCCCCTTTCACGTCTTTAACTTTCACGTAACAAACTCTCATAATATTCCATCTCACGGAACTCCCTCTCACGTGACGGACTCTCACAGGATTCCGTCTCACGGAACTCCCTCTCACGTGACGGACTCTCACGGGATTCCATCGCACGGAACTCCCTTTTCATGTCTTTAACTTTCACGTAACAGGACTCTCACGGGATTCCGTCTCACGGAACTCCCTCTCACGTGACGGACTCTCACGGGATTCCATCTCACGGAACTCCCTTTTCATGTCTTTAACTTTCACGTAACAAATTCTCACGGGATTCCCTCCGACCTGCAGGTTCATGGGACTACCAAACTCCTACACCTTCATACCACAACATTCACCTATTCAATTAACACACCTTGTTTAATTCTCCTACACTAACACACTTCTCACCTCAATTGACCATTTTACAAAAAGAAGAAGAAGACGAAGAAGAAGAAGAAGAAGAAGAAGAAGAAGAAGAAGGAGAAAAGAAAAGACAAGAAAAGGAGTGGTACCTACCCCACCAGTCTGGAGACTAATTTTCTTTTCATGTACAGATGTCAGCCTCAGACACCGAAGCAATAGAGAGCCCCGTAGTCACCCAAGCCAGTGCTACAGGCTCCCCAGTGAGTAAGAAGAAGAAACTAGTGTGCGGGGACCAAAGATAAACTACTTGGGCCCATATGCCCAAGCCTTCCATGGGGCCATCATCAGCAAAAGGAGATCCATACAACCCATGGAAAGGTAGCACTGCAATATCACAGCCCGAAGTGCCGCCAAATCGTGGAAGAGGCAAAGGTAAAAGATGGCTCCTCTTGCAAGACCATTGTCTGTAGGGGTGAGTTTAGGTTATCCCAATGACACCCGTGTCTATTGTCATGATGTTATAACTAGATTGAGGGCTGATGAATGTAAATTTATGCTTAACATCATTGCCTGGGAATCTAACCATACCATGATAGAATCTTCAAGAGGAACCATGGATGTTTCAATTTTTGTTTTAGCTTCAGATCCCATTTTTGTTTCATATCCCCATTCACTTTCGTCCTCTTTTTGGCTCTCAACGTTTTCAAGAGTACCCAATGTGTACAATGGCACACTTGGTTTTATGACAATTCTAATTAAGTTCTGTTTGGAAACTTGTGAATCCTCATAGTCTCGTTCTATGGAGCTCTTTATGTCTTGGTATAACTCATGTTGAGCCCTTAAAGGTGCAAGTGCCGATGTTATGCTAGCTTCACCATGAGAGAAGAGCATTCCTCCAAATGATGTTTTGAGAGACTACTTTAATTTTGTAAGGAATTCATCGAATTCCTCACGTGCTTTCTCAACCGCACAATTCGTGCAATCTGTCTAATGACTCTTCTGTAGAGAGTATGTCTTCCTCTTGAAAGGGGAAGTGGTACTCCTCCTAGTTTTGTATGTTGGTTAACTTTTTAGGATTGGCATTCTATCTCTAAATAACGACTCTTCTGTAGAGAGTATGTCTTTCTCTTGAAAGGGGAAGTGGCACTCCTCCGAGATTTGTATTTTGGTTGCTTTTTTAGGATTGACATTATGAGGCTCAATCACAACCGGTGATCCTGTAAGACACTCAACCATGCTAAGCTTGCTTTTTGCATTCCGCATATGTCATATAATCATGATTTTCAATTTGGGGTGGTTGGGTGGGTTCTAGTGTCTTGATTGGTCTATTAAGTGCACCAAGTGATGAATCAGAACTTGTTTCATCCTCACTAAGTGACGTACTAGAAATTGTTTCATCTTTTGACTTTCTTTGGATCTTCAGGTTTTCATTATGTTTGCATATGCGACAGGATTGAATTTTCTTTTGGGCTTTTGTATTATGTGTCACACATGTGGGTCTTGTGGTTTGTGTAGTAACCCTTAAGGTGGATGCTTCTGCATCATGTGTAGCTTTTGGTTCTTTTGGGTTTATGTCCCCTTTTTGGGTTTATGTCCTTTACAGGCTCCTTTTCCCTGTCCGCTTTTTCAGCCTTGGTTTCGATAGTTTATTGTCCCTTGTTTTTCTTGGGTTAGGAGGTTTTGTTTTCTCTTTTGGTTTCTACTTTAAGGCATGTTCTTCTACCCATTTTGAAGTGTTATCTTTTATATTCTTTTTTACACTCTCTCGTGCCTTGGCTTGTAAGCATGTAAGCAAATTCAAGGGTATCGTGGACAATTGTCTGTTTTGTACACTTAAGATGTTAAGAGTTATATTTTGTAAGACAAGTTGCATTGAAGCAACTCGCCTTGGGAAATCTTGGAACATGTGGTCGATGACACAACGGTCACACAGGGGTTGCAAAGTGTCAGTGATCGTGGGCATGGAAGTATTCCAAATTATGCAACCAGCCACCTTGCACGGTCCCCGACCATAGAAACATTGAAGTGTTTGCTTAACTGCTTCTTCATGAGAGGAGTTTCTATCCTTTCGACTGTTTCTACTTGGGTGCACGGGAGATGGAGGTTTTGAGTCAATTGTTGATGAATTGGGACACTTTGTAGTATCATTGACCAAAGGATTTACAATATATGTAGTACAGGAAAATAGGTGTCTTGTATTCACAATGGGGTTTGGGATGGTCGTAGTGATTACACTGAACACGAGGCATTTTGCTCCTCACTTGTAGAGGCATTAAGGATGTTTAGCTTTGAAGGATTTCATCCTCTCTTAGAGATGTCGATTGAAAGCTTTTAAGCATGGGTGCATAGAATTTAGGGAATGACAATTCCGAGATTGATCATTCTTTTGCCATTGCTTGACTTGGTTTATATGAGGAACACCTCGTATCATGATCATCTTCCATCATATTGTCATCTAAACGTATTGCTTCTTTACAACATTGATTAAATGTTTCTAGATTGGATACAATGATCAAGTTGTGTAAGTTGTTATTCTTTAAGCCCATCATTCAATTGAGAATCGTTTAATTTTTCCTTCCCATGACTAACATCGTGAGTCCAAGAGTTTTATCCGAAGGATAAAGTCTCTAATGGTTTCGTTTGGTTTACGCTCAATTGAATAGATTTCTTTCACTGCGCTCCACCGATCACCTTGTCTTGAAAAGCCATGGACAAAGGGTGTTTTCAAGGTTCTGAAGTTGGTGTGATGAACCATCGACAAGCCTTTCCCACTAAGCATAGGTTCAACGCATGTACCTTGGTGGGGCAGTTTGGATTTCCAAAGGCTTCGCATCGATGTTCAAACATTTCAATAAATTGAATAGGATCAGTTGTTCCATCATATTTGCCCATAATTTTAGAGATCTGTACGGTCGTGTTTTTGTATGAGTCACTGAGGCCGTATGTGAGTACTCTTGTTAGTAGGGACTCACTGAGTCCTTGGGCTACCCCCCTTCCTAGACTAGTTAGTATGTCCAAGGTATGGGCATCTAGGGGTTACAAAGGGTGGGTACCTATAGGATTTATGGAAATGTTAGGTAAAGAACCAAAGCCTAGTGGGATTGAAGAGACAGGGGATACAAAACTCGATGACCCTCTTCTTGTTGGCATGGCAAATGGTATTAGGAGGTGGATTTGGGACATAGATCTCAATGGCTCGGAGATGTCATCCCTTGGGTAAGTGAGGGTGGTGGCCCATGTAGTCCCTCTATCGTTACCATGTCTGATTGCCTAATGGCTTCTTAATAAGCAAGCACACATATGTGTGTTTTTTTTATAGCTTTTTATAATTTCTCACAGCCCATTACAGCCTCAAGAGGCCTGGCGTACTCTTTGTTGGGTCAAACGACACGCATGTGAACCTCTTAGGGATATTTTTCTGGAAAAAGGACATGCTAGTAACTTCCCAGATAGAAGAAGAGGTCCTAAAACCTATTTTCTATCATTGTCTTAAGATGAAAAAAATTTCAGAGAAATTTTTCCTTGTCTCGTAGCATGTTTTTTAGCATGTTCCAAAAGGAATTTGGAAAAACTCTATATGAGAAAGTTTTAATATTTTTGAAGTACTACAACTTTATCTCTCCGAGTCTTTTGTAATTTTATCGTTTAGACTCTCAAAAAGTAGTCCGAATATGGTCGACAGTCATTTTCACGCTGTTTTTTTACGATTTTTAGTACTTTTTAAGGGTTGAATTTTGGAGAATGCTGGTCCGAGGTCAAAACAATCGATTTTTGACTTCAGACGGCTAAGACCAAATTTGAAGAGCTCAATGTCGGCTTTCCGATGCACTAGAGCGCCTTCATCAAATTCACGATTTAGGAGATACGAGCCTCCAAACATGGGTGTTTTCCAGAGTCTTTTTTTTTGGGCCGACAGACCCCTTTTCATGTCTCGTGAACTAGCAAGGTGCAGTTCACGATGTCAAGCAGGCTTCACGGATTTTATCAAATTCGATTATTATTTTTTGGACTATTTCACGTCGTGAGATACTTAGTGTTTCACGCCGTGAAATGCTTAGGGTTTCACGTTATGAACCGACTTCACGGAAAAATTAAATTTGATTTTTTTTTGCATGGATATTGTTTCATGCCGTGAAACACCTAAGCATTCACGTCGTGTGAAGAACCACTTAAGACATGAACCGATTTCTAATTTTATTTATTTTTTGGCGTGGACCCCTAGGCATGAACCTTTAAAGTGTAGAAAATGGTTCACGCGCGAACCTTTTTTTGAATTTTTTTATTTTATTTTAGAGGCTACTGAGAAATTCAAATTTCCTTATTTGGGGGGGATTTTTTTAATTTTAAATTAAGGAGATATCGGCATTTTCTCAAAAAGGTAAGTGGGAATCAAAAAAGTCAACCTTTTTATGACACCCCCTTACAACCTTCATAAATGACTCCCAAAATGGATAATTTAACAACTCATGGGCATCTACTCATTAGCCTTAATGATTTATGTAAAAAAAGTGATTAAGAATTAATCAAAGATTAATCCTTTCACCAATCTTTCTCTATTTTACACTAATCAATGACTAACTAACCACTAATCTCTAATTAATTCACATAATTGAGCACATCATTGGATAGATCAAGGGAATGCTAAGCTATATGCATTAACGAATGTGTAAATTAAAGAAGATTAATTAGAATCTTAATTTTGGTCTCTTCTTTTAAGATAAAATTAAGTAAAAGAGAGTCAAATTCCTCCAATTGATGTAATTAGGTGTCTTGAAGCATGCAGATGCTCTCAAAACACTCAAAAACACTAAGTTCAACTAGTTACATGATCAATTTGGACCCCAATTAACACATTTTCTAAATTTTTTGCCTCTTGAATAAGATTAATCACCCTTAATGACAAAAACTAGTCCATTAAGAGAAATTAGTCAAATTCAAGGGTTTTTGATGGTTTTGAGAATTTTTTTGAAAGATTAAGCTACTCCTAATGCTCACTTACACTCTAATGCAACACAATTTCAACAAAAAATGCACAAATTTAAAATTAATGATTTTAGTTCTATGTTTAACACTAAAGAGAGCTCACATTCACTAAAAATTGCATTCTATTGCATTGTTTGATGCAAAGATGCAAAATAATTCGTGAGGATCTTTCTAATGGCCGAGCTCATAACCCTTGAGGTCTCCAAGCTTTACAACTCCTTGAGAAGCAATTCCACCGCACCTCCCACGAGCGTTGTCATACTGCCATGTCACATTGCGGGTACTCGTCCCTCCTCTCACCTCGCATCACTCACACACACTCACTAGCATACATTAGAGAGAGAGATTAGAAAGAGAAAAACTCAATTTCACAATGGGAGAGACTCCTGTATTATGAGAGATATTCACTTATATATATGGCCATAAGTGTTCACACTCACTTAAACTATGGCCGACCAGGCACTTTAGGCTCATAAGAGGCCTAATGCTATTACAATGACTACTCTCATAATATATCCATGAACGACATCACTTGGGACTTTATCCTAACTTTCTACCACCCGCTCTTGAAGTGGGAATCGCCTTAAGTATTCTATCGGACCATTACGGGCGCCCGTCCAAGTTGTAGCTTTGGACACCGTTGCTTCATATCTTGAATGTATGACCCTTTGGTGTATCTACCTTGACTCATTGATGTAAGATAATGGTCGTAGCTCTTGTTAACCCTAGGAATGGATTAACAAAACACTTATTAACACCCAATGCTTCATTGTCTTATCTCAATTCCATAGCCATGTAACTAATCCTAGATACTATCTCAATTTTGTGTCCATGTTATGGCCTTCCCTAGAAATACATTTACAAGATCTTACCTTCATGAGCTATAGCCGTTGTGGGGATCCTTCCAATAATCGAGCTCGAGCACATCACTTCAAAAACTCCACACCTCCGTGGATAGCAGTTTTTGTCACCGTCTCCTATGAACATTGTTACACCATCGCGTGTTGGAATATGGGTTCTCATCCCTCCTCTCACCTCAAATCACTCACACACACTCACTAGCATGCATTAGAAAACATTATTAGCATGATAAAGATTCATACCTGGAAAAAAAGCAAAATTTTAAGGCTGCCATGTTATAGGAATTCATTTCACTTAGCCTTGGTGAAGAACTCTTTGTCGTTTTGTAACTATCCAACCAAAAATTCTTGTTACACAACAAGTCCAATGTCTCCAAGACCTTTCTTCCACTTGAACCTTCCATATTTTTTCATTCTTTTCATCACATTTCAAGAATGCTAACTTCACTTCTTCTCCACTATGGTTTACTTCTCTCACCACAGCACATTCTAGACTACAATTTTTCTTAATACTTTTTTGCACTTTGACAATGTCATAGGATTCCAACCAAGGTGAAACATTGATTAATTCCAAATTTTGCTTAGCAATTGGGTAATACAAAAACTCAAGGAGGTTGCTATATGATTGGTTTGAGCAATTATGATTATGGAGCTAAAAATGAGCTGATTAAATAGGCTGTCTACTGTGATTAGTGAAATAGAGTGTGATTAATCGACTAATTACTCTCTCATCTTAAACAATTGGTCTAATTCCTTTTACATGGAGTCAGTGGACATCATTGCTAAGCTAATGAATGCCTGGTCTCTCAATTTGGACAAGCATTGAAGAAATTAGAGCAATTCTACTACTAGTTTTTCTGGTTTTACTGGTTTTTTTTTGGTTTTTCTCAAAACAGAGAAGGGGGTTTGACAAAATTGGAATGTATGCACCTTGGTTGGTGTTGATATGCAACATTGAGCTTGTTTAGGATTGCGTATGCCAGTTCATTATGGATGCAATCACTTTGATTTTCTACATCAAAAGTGAAGTTGCAGTTCTACGCATTTTTGCAGGTGCCATTTTTTTTGGAGAAAATCTGAGTTTTCTACTTCATCAAATGAAATGGCTCTAATTCCTCTTAGCCCCAGGGGTTTTCAAGCATGCTCTACAAGCTGGTGAAGTCAAAATTTGATTTGATCAAACAGTGAGATCCAAGTTGTAGCTTTAAAGCACCTTTGTGTTTGACAAGCTTTTTGTGTGTGTGTGTGTGTGTGTGTGTGTGTGTGTGTAAATGGATGTGTAAATTCTATGTGTGTGTGTAACTATGTGTGTGTATAACTATGTGTGTGTAAATGTGTGTCTAACTTTGTGTTTGTAAATCTGCAAGTGTAACTGTATGTCTAACTGTGTGTAACTGTGAGTGAGTGAGTGTGTGTGTGTCCCTCTTAACTTTGTGTCTAGTTGTGTGTGTGTGTGTGTAGCTCTGCAGAGGTGTAACTGTGTGCGATGTAGCTCGAATCCATGCTAATGTGCATGGAGATGAACTACCACAAAATGTGCTAGAAGCTACATGTGATGTAAAAACCCTTGTTTGTTTGTTTGCAGGTACAAACTCATGTTTGTTTGTTTGTGTCTAGTTGTGTGTGTGTGTAGCTCTGCAGAGGTGTAACTGTGTGCGATGTAGCTCGAATCCATGCTAATGTGCATGGAGATGAACTACCACAAAATGTGCTAGAAGCTACATGTGATGTAAAAACCCTTGTTTGTTTGTTTGTTTGCAGGTACAAACTCATGTAAAACAAGCTACTACATGCTTTGATAGCTTGGGAGAAAAAATGTTCCATTCAGGACACTCAAGGGAACAAACTTGTGCTACTCCTGAACAACAACACTCTCTTGGAATGAAAAACTTCCCACACCAACTTTGCTACCTTAACAGCAAGACTCTCTTGGAATGAGAGGAGGTCATAGTTATCTACTTTGTGAAAGAATTGTATAACCATACAAGTAACAAATCCGTATACCATACAAACATTTGAAGATGTCATCTAATTAAGAAAAAGAAACATAAGCAAGATTGAGGGATGATGCATATACTCATTGCGTGCCTTTCTCAATGTCTACCAATCACACACACACCTACATTTGTTTAGTATGTTGTGCCTGACTTTCCATGCGCACAATGATTCCATTGTGAGTATAGCCAACAACATACTATATGATACAATGCAAGGTAACCCAACCACCATGATAACACGATACATTCATTATTACCTTTGGTCACTGTATATGTATACAAGATGAGAAGTACTTGTCTGGTGTGTAATATGCCTCTTATTGGATGATGCTATTTCTACTCTATTGAGTGTCCCCAAAGTCCAAACTTTGTTTGCCATGCCCACTCTTTGATGTTTCCTGTGTGGCTCATGATGGTATAAGTATAGAAAAGTGTCATCAAACCATCTCCAAAAACTTGAAGGGAGACAAATATGCATGTTAGTAAACAAGAATGATGAGATATAAAAGTGTTATGGACAAGAGTAAGTGAGGCACAAGAACATCACCTATGGACAAGTCTACACGAGATGATTGTATAAGCTATGGTTGCTTGTCGACGGAAAGGGCACTCTTCATGTCCTTCCATGTCAGGAAAGGTATCATGAATATGAATTCATCCATTGCTCCCTAATATATATCTTGAATCCAAGGGGTATATGATCATCTTTTTCATCCTCTAACCCCTTAGTCCTCTAACATAAAACCCCAATAAGCCTCCTTTCGCACGTACATATTAAAACCTTCTCATAATCTGCAAAATGATAAGCACTTGTATTCGTTGTCATGGACATTATTTGTAAAATCTTATCATTATCACAAAGCATAAAGCAACATCACAATATCTATAGAGGGTTATATAAAGTAACCACAAGCTACTTAACATCATTCATAGGATAGGTAATAAAGCTTACCAGTCGTCGGGTGCTAGTTTTGATGAGCACAAGCTTTTATTTATAATTTGCTCACCTAGACACATGCTTATATATGGAGATTATTATTATTAATTATTTTTGTGAAATAACTCATTTATTTATTTCACAATATTCTCAAGTGCCACCTTCCACTTTCTAACTCATTTATTTATTTCACAATATTCTCAAGTGCCACCTTCCACTTTCTAACTCTAAAATGTGTGCAAGGGGTGCACACATTTTAGAATATTTATTTCAAATATTTTCTTATGTCACCTTCCTCTTTCTGACTCTAAAATGTGTGCAGTGGGTGCACAAGTGTACATGTGCAGTTCCAAATAAATTTGTGCACATATTAGCTTGGCCAATTAATTTACATTTTATTTTTCTGACTTTTAAATTTACCTCATTGAATGCACATTGTCTCTCTCATTAAATTTATATTCTGTCACTAGAACTAGAATATTCATTCAAGAAAATAATACCTCTCTCACTAGAACTAGAATATGCATTCTAGAAAACAATACCTCAATTATTCTACACTAAAAGATTTGAGATGTCCTCATCTTGCGAACTAGCGATAGTCTTTATTAATTGTTTCACTTTTTCAAAAGTGGCATCTTCAATCAAGAAAAGTTTTCACTAACTAAATACTCCTTTAAAATCTTTCTTCTACTAAGAGGCTTTTCTCTAATGTCTAAAATTGCTTCTAGTTCCAATTATACTTGTCCTTGGGTTGGAAACTCAAATTTGTTCATCATCCCAAATATAACTGGGATTTGGACATACCTCTTCAGTAGACTTATATGAAAGACAATGTGTTCAAGTATAGAGGAAGTAAAATTTAAGCTTCATCTTTGACCCTTCATGTAGTTACATCTGACCCCCAATATCGAGGTGACACCTTCTTGTACTTTCCTAAGGAGAGAGAACTTCTCTTGGGTTTTATATGTTGGTGGGGGAATATGATCGCTTATTCACGCTGCAACCTACTGAGATTCCAAACTCAAATTTGTTCATCATCCCAAATATAACTGGGATTTGGACATACCTCTTCAGCAGACTTATATGAAAGACAATGTGTTCAAGTATAGAGGAAGTAAAATTTAAGCTTCATCTTTGACTCTTCGTGTAGTTACATGTGACCCCCAATATCGAGGTGACACCTTCTTGTACTTTCCTAAGGAGAGAGAACTTCTCTTTGGTTGTATATGTTGGTGGGGGAATATGATCGCTTATTCCCGCTGCAACCTACTGAGATCTAACGCAACAAACACAACACAATTGTCTAGTGTTTGTTGCGTTAGATCTACAATTGTCTAGTGTATGATCGCTTATTCTCCACTTTTGCTGCTTTTGTCTCTTTGCTATCTTGACCACTTATACTTCAAAGCAAGTTCTACTTCCTGTACCATATCAACATCTTCTGATGGCTCTTCAATCAATACTTAGTTGATTTTAGTCTGTGGTGGTTGTGGTGGTAGAGCTGGTGCTGGTAGAAGTGAAGTGTCTTGTACCCGGAACATCCCCCTAGGTAAATAGGAAGAGTTGGGTTATCCTGCAGAAGCAGCAGTGATTTGCCAGGTGGTGCTGGTAAAGCCAACGGAGCTCTAGGTGTGCTGGTAGCTATGCAACAGTTTGGAATCTGGGATATCTGCACATTGAAGTGTCATGATTCTCTAATTTTACACAGTGTGCACAATAGAGTAATGGCCTTGCTCTTAATTGTAGAGATTCGGTGGTAGTGTGACTCAATCTGCACATAGAGCACCACACCAATTCCGTGCGAGGGTAAAGATGGTTATGCCCATGTCCAGATGCTTCTCTTCTCTCCTTTATCTTCAATTTCTCTAGTATTGCATTACTGAGCTTGTCCACAGTTATGTTTTCGACTTGCTTTCTCTAAGTTCCAACTTCCAATTTCTTGGTGACTCGAGACAACAGAAGTCGTAGTTGTTGAAGATATTCTGACATCTTGCGGTTGCGGCAATTTCAGCATATTATCTTTATATTCAATTGCCAGTTTGGAACATGCATCTAGAGTGGTTGGTCAAGTTAGTACCAGATAATCATGCATCTTGTGGTCTCTAACCTCTCTCTCGAAGCAAGGCAATAACTGATCGTCAGTTAACCTCTCCCGTAGTTTGCACCTTGAATTTAAGTGCTTAAGTCGAGACACAGTCTTTCATTGACTCTATTTCCTTTTGTTTGATATTGTGCAGCTGTGCCACCGGGTTCCATCGGTCACCACTTCTCGCAAAGCTGGGTACAAACACATTCTTGAGTCATGTGAAGTTAACCTTATCCTCGGTTTTGAGGGTTTGGAACCACTGATGTGCTCTCTCTTCCAGGGTCAGTGAGAAAGCATGAATCATTGTCACATCATTGACATGTCCGTAGGTTTCGTATGTGGATTAAAAAATCTCTACATGGATAGAGTCTCCGTTTTCCCAGAGAATTTTTGGACGAGTTTGGAAATGATATGTGGCTTTATCTGGGAGGGTCGGTCAATCCCTAGTTCCTTGACCATTCCTCAGCCCATCTCTACAGTCATATTCAACAAATCCGTCCTTGTGACTGCATTAAGGTCAATGGGTGGATCCACCCTTGGTCTTTGAGGAATTACTCTCCCCCTACCTAGACCTCGTCCTCTTTCTGTGTTGGCTCTTCTAGGTATCTCCGGTCCATGGGATGGTCTTGCCACTACACCTTGGAGTGGCTCATCATTAGTTTCCTTTATACGCCGTTGCAGAATTAAAAGTTCCATGTCTTGTAGGAACGTAGGATGATTGATCATCTGCTCAATATCTTTTTTGGTGTACAGACGGTCCTCCACTTCACCCGCTGTTCTTGCTAGATTATCCTATTCTTCTAGGGTTACAAACTCCTTCTCAGCTCTGGCTCTTCATTTACGGATTCCAAGTTTAGAATTTCTTTCTTACTTCTTCCCATGACTTATTTCGGTTCCTTACCCCGTGATTGGAGTAAGTTTAAATCTCCCATCTCCTTTAGTTCAGCTCTCGTCCTTCGAGTAAGTTTAAACCTCCCATCTCTTTTAGCTTAGCTCTCGTCCTTCGAGTGTCGAGCTCTTGTTTCCTTAAGCTCAACTCTCGTAACTGTTGTTCCACCTCGATCCCTCTTAGATCCAACTCTACTTCCTCTGAGAGGTGGGAAAGAATACTTCACCTGTCTGGCCGCACTTTCTATGCCGCGTCTTATTCGAGGGGTGTCGGTGTTCGACAGCCTTGAATTTGACGTTTGGATGGCCACTTCTTGTCTTGGACTAAGTCCAGCATTGGTTGACGCCCCCCCCCCCGCACGTGAAACTCTGGTGTTTCATACCGGACCTCATGAATTTATTTTTTATTTTATTTTTTTGCCCTCCCTCCTTCCACGTGAAACTCTAGTATTTTACGACATGAAATAGTTTTCACGCCAGACTTCACGAAAAATTAAATTTTATTTTTTTTCTCCCGTCCTACAAAGGGTATTTGGGACCCAATACTGTGTCCTGTCCTCTCTCCCTCTCTCTCTCTCTCTATTTTTTGCACATCTTCATTCAGTTTTGTGTGTTAATTCTGTCGCGAAAAGTGTGCTGATTTTTGAGCATTGAAATTACCGATCTTCCCCGAAGCTTCCGCATGTTACAGTGGTATCATAGCCTACTTCAAGTGCAACGATTCAGCAAAGAAACCAGAATTTTTTCTCGCTCGTGGTTGGTTTTCAGACGCCGGTGGACTACCCCTTTCGGAGTGACTCTTGTCTCTTGAAGGATGGTTGGTTTTCAGCCTTCGGATGTCTCCCACACACAGTGGATGGTCAGATTGCGCTTTGGAAAGCAAGTGCGTTTTCTTGCTATGGCGAACTTCGACGAGAGAGACCAAGAACCATGGGACCAGAGTGTACCGGGCAGTCCAGCTAGGGCAGCAGGCTTGAGTGTTACAGATATGTTCTAGAAGATGATGCAAGCAATTGCAGACCAGACAACCAAGTTGAAAAGTTACGTTTTTCATCTCCTCCTCCCTCTTCTTATGTATCCCAGATTCTAGATCCTCGACACAGGGACTCTCTCGCGGGGTCACGACCGCAACCGATGAGCTCTTTGCTTAAGTGTTGCAGATGCGTGCATTGGAGATCCGACGACGTGAAGACGAAGCCATGAGACGCGTGGAACACGAGCGTTACCTAGCAGCTTTGGATGCCAGATTGACACCGACAGCGTCCTCGAATCATTTTTCTGAGAAAATAAACTTCAGTAAGTATAATGGTAAACTCGACCCCACAACTCTCTATTCTTGGTTGCATTAGTTTGAAGCTTACTTTGTCGCAGTTAGAAAGACGGATACTGATAGAGTGATCTTAGCTAGTTGGTACTTGGAAGGTGAGGACATTCCTTGGTGGGCTCATGTCCACACCAAATTAGGTATGGCAACTTATGTGTGGGACGAGTTTGTTCATGATCTTAAGTAGTGGTTTCTACCACCCCACTACCTTGAGCGACTCGAAGACGCGTTCAGGGGAGCGCATCAGAACGCGCAACCAGTCCTTCAGTTTGCCAATAGAATTTTGACTTTATGTTTGCAATTAGGCTTATTTGATTCGGACAAGAAAGGGCAAATTTTTTATGGCTTTGACACGCAAATCCAGTGGGAGGTGCATATGTTTAGGCCAGCCACCTTTGAAGATGCACTCTCGCTTGCGCAGAGTGGAGAAATGAAGCATAATGGTGGCAAGCCCAAGACTTCCCAGTCAGCTACTCCCAAGGCTACCACGTCGGGGGGAAAAGGCCAGAACCAGACGGGATCTTCCCTAGGACAGAGCCCGGGAGCCTCTGGCTCCAAGAACTCAGACAATGCGTCTAAGCTTACTTCAGACCAGAAAGCGGAGGCAGGCAAGGTAGGTGGCAAGTTGAGTGCTGAGGAGCTTTCTTAGTACAAGGAGGGTAGATGTTTCTTTTGTCATACAAAAGGACATACTTCTCGGGAGCTTCCTAAGAAGCCTTCAAAGCCCGCCATCGTCGTCTCCACAGCTTCCGTGGTGAGCTCAGCTCCCACATAGACTCCAGTGGTTGCCCCTAGTTCTTCAAATCCCGGTGCTTCAGTTGGAGCAATTATTAGCCGAGAGCAGCAAGCAGCCAGGAAAGGCGCACATTGTGTGATGATATACATCCAGAGAGCCCAGACGGTGGCCAGTGCTTCCGAGAAGTACTCGGCTCTCCATGAAAAGTTTCAGTCTTTGGGACAGTCTTCCTCCCCAGCTCCCCCGTCTAGACTGGAGGACCACAAGATTGACCTCCTCCTAGGCTCGGAACTCCCGAGCAAGTTTTCGTATCACCTTTCCAAGGCAATGGAATTGGAGTTGGACCGCCAACTCCAAGAATTGTTGCAATCTGGCTTGATCCGCCCCAGCGTGTTGCCATTTGTAGCCCCGATCTTATTTGTCAAGAAGAAAGATGGGTCTTCTCGTTTGTGTGTCGATTATCGTGCACTCAATAAGCTGACTATCAAGAGTAGATTCTCGATGCCTCGAATTGATTATATTCTCGAGGGGCTGAATGAAGCAAATGTGTTCTCGAAACTTGATTTAAAGAGTGGGTACCACCAGGTGAGGATTGTGGAGGGGGACATCCCCAAGACAGCCTTTCGTGTATGGAACGGACCCACTATGAATTTGTGGTCATGCCATTTGGCTTGACGAACACCCCAGCTACATTTAACCGCATGATGATGTGTGTTTTTCAAGATTTGATTGGAAAGTGTGTTCATATTTTTGGACGACATACTGGTATTTTTAGCTATGGTTGAGCAGCATGACATTGATGTGGAGAAAGTCCTTAAGTTGCTAGAAAGCAATGAGCTCTACGTTAATGAAAAGAAGTCAAAATTTTATCTGTTCTAGGTGCATTACTTGGGATACATAATTAGTGCCGAAGGCAGTCGACTTGATCCGGCTAAAGTGGTCAAGATTGTCAATTGGGAAATACCTCAGACAGTCTATGACATCAGATCCTTTGTGGGTATATGCCAGGCATACTCCACCCACAGACAAGTTTTTTGACCTCTTGGCGGATCTCACCGATCTGCTAAAGGGAGTGAAGACAAGAAGGCAACGGATTCGAACGACTCCACGAGCGTTGGAGGCATTCAAGAACCTCAAGGTAGAAGCGCCTTGTTTAGCACTTGCCTCGTGGGATGAGCCATTTCAAGTGATCACCGATGCGAGTAACATCACAATTGGAGGTGTGTTACAACAGAATGGTTATCCAGTAGCTTACATGTCTTGTAAGTTACTGCCTGCCGTAGAGAAAAATTACTCAATCTACGATCGTTAACTCCTAGCAGTTATACATGCCTTGAAACATTGGAAACATTTTCTTTATGGCCGTTGGGGACACCAAACAACACATACTTATTAATATTATTAAATAATATAATAAAACAAAAAAAAAACAAATTCTAAAATTTCCATTATAGAAAATTTTTCAAAATTTGAAACATCTGTTCATGGCTCCAGACAAAAATTTAAAGAGCAACCCTTTTTTTCGACCAGGACGAATTGAAGGCTTATGTGATATGGTTGTACAATTTTATTTTATAGACTTTTCTTGGACGTGTAAATAATAATTGTCATAAGGGCCTTACAATCGCCTGGAGTATAACTGTCTACTGCCACACGCAAAATAAAATAAAATAAAAAATAATCAAATGATTATGAGCATCACAAAGACTTATAAAAGATGAGTACCACCCTTTGACCTTGTGTTTTTATGCATGTAAGAATATCTCTTGCCCATTGGAGATGGGTCATGCCCCTAGTCTATCTAAAAAGGGCATATTTAAAGACTTTTCAAAGTAACCTATTTATTAAAAGGGCCTAAAGAAGGGCTTTGAAGGCATGTAAGAATATCTCTTGCCCGTCGGAGATGGGTCATGCCACTAGTCTATCTAAAAAGGGCATATTTAAAGACTTTTCAAAGTAACCTATTTATTAAAAGGGCCTAAAGAAGGGCTTTGAAGGCATGTAAGAATATCTCTTGCCCGTCGGAGATGGGTCATGCCACTAGTCTATCTAAAAAGGGCATATTTAAAGACTTTTCAAAGTAACCTGTTTATTAAAAGGGCCTAAAGAAGGGCTTTGAAGGCATGTAAGAATATCTCTTGCCCGTCGGAGATGGGTCATGCCACTAGTCTATCTAAAAAGGGCATGTTTAAAGACTTTTCAAAGTAACCTGTTTATTAAAAGGGCCTAAAGAAGGGCTTTGAAGGTTTCAATTTTGAGGGTTGTATGTATGCAAGTAGGTAGATAGGTAGCTAGATAATACTTAGTTGCTTCTTTGCTTGCAGCAAGTGTTGGTGCTGATGTAATGGCTGTGTTTTTTTGCGCAAATGGGGGCATCTTTTGTTGCATGACTGACGATTCATTTTCAGCTATCTCAAACCTCCATAGGTTTGGGGGAGTACTACATCTGGACTCAATCTAGTTCTTCCTAGCTTTAAACAATTGCATTCACAAAGAGGATTTTGTTCATGCCCACAAACTATCTAAAAACCGGATCAAATGCTGGGGTGAGATGCCTAGTGCATGGTTAAGCAAAGTTTGTACTCGGAGGTTGAACTAAAATGTGAATTCAGGTTCGACCAAAAAAATGTCCCACTGTTGCAGAATCATGGGCCCTTTCAAATCAAAGCTATCTCCTAGAAAAACCATAGAAAACTGTTACTTATCCCCCAAATGCCATATCAAGGCCCTACTTTGTACTGCAAACTGAATGACGCATGGTTAAACAAAGTTTGTACTCGGAGGTTGAACTAAAATGTGAATTCAGGTTCGACTAGAAAAATGTCCCACTGCTGCTCAGAATCATGGGCCCTTTCATAATTATGGTTTGTAATAAAAACACAACATAGTGGCATAGTGTCAAGACATTCTTTTACAAAGGGCTATTGGCAACTTGTTCGTATAAGCAATGATGCTACTTATGGGGTCAATATATATTTAATGCAAAAAAAATCCCTTCAAATCAACATGAAATCTATTTCCAACCTGTGTTTAAAAAAATGTAGTTTGCATGAGCATATTTTAAAAAATACCTTCCAATTTTAAACTTGAAGGCACCAATACCTCCAGATTTTGAGAAGTTATGGAATAAAAACCTTTAGATTTCAAGATTGTCTTTTATAATTCACAATTTTTAGATAAAGGTTTTACACTTTTTGGGAAAATACTAACACTGTTTCCAACTAAGACTCCTCAAATTTTGGAAAAAAAAAACCTTTTTGGAGTACCAGGTCTGGCCCCACTGTTGAAAAAAAACTATTTCACCAACTTGTCAAAATAAGGACAAGTGTTTACCTTTGTTGGCAAGCAACTAGAATGCTTGGGTATCCTTATCCTCTTGATTGCTTGCACTTGTGTGTTGTCAACGTACTTTGAAAGAACGTGTGTCCTTCCGTTCACGTATAAGCATCTTGAAGCGCTTGAATGAAGATGGAATTGTAACCCATACCATTTTTGCAGCACGTCTTCTTCGTATGCGTGTCTTTCTCAAGTTTAAATGAACAACTTATAGAGCTCGAACGAGTATGAACATCAAGCATATTCGATGTGAGGAATCGCTGGACATCGAGAGAGATCTCAGAGTACATCACAAGGTAGATAATTTTAAATTCATTATCACATTTGAATCTGAGTTAACACGTCATTCATCAAGTTATAGGATTTTCGTGCTCGTTTGTGTGAGAAGTTAAAAAAAAAATATACATAAAGTATGGTGGGGAGTTGGTACAATCCTCTCCGAAATTTAATAAACATAGGAGAACGTGCCCTTTTTCCATTTCCCAAATAGCACTTTCGATATCGAAAGTGGAGCAAAACACCTTCAGTGTTGAAGGTGGCCAATAGTCCTACGTATTGATTCAATAAGGAGCTCGAAACATGATGACTGGGGTGCAGGCGCAGCCACAAATCACCGTAGAGCACTGCAGAAATCGACACAACCTCGCGCTGCCTAGGACTCAAATTTGAGTCCGCCCCCTTTTGTCGTTTGATATTTGGTCAAAAGAAGAAATTGATGTTGATCAAACAATAAAGTGAAAAGCGTGTGGGAACAATTCAGTTGTTTTTAGCATGCTTGGGTCGCCACGTGGGCTGCTCTGGATGCTTGCTTTCCTGCAAGCATCTTAGGCTACCCAAGGTAAAAATTTCAATGGGTTTCGAAATTGAGGTGTGAAAAATACACTAAAAGAAGAAACTATTTTGGGGTGGGTGGGTGGTTTATCAACCATTTTCTAATCTCTTTCACGTGTCCTCCAACGGAAATTCCTAAACTAGCTCCAATTCTAGCTCTTTCACACCCTCCAACAAAAGGACGGTTTTTTTTTTAAAACAGTACTTTGGGGTGGGTCAGTGCTTTATCAACCATGTTCTAACCTCTTTCATGCCCTCCAACGAAAATTCCAAAACTAGCTCCAATACTAGCAAAGCAACATTGTGTCACATGTGTGACCCTATGTATTTGGGTATATGTATGTGAGCCTCAAATTTGAAGGGCAATCCGATTCAATGCTCGAAAAAAATGGCATTATAGTGTATTTGTACTAGCCAGAATTGAGAAAATCCGGCATATTTGTAGATTTTAAGTCTCCTTATTTTAAGGAATGATTTTTCATATATTTAGGTTATAAAACCGGCATATTGTAGAGATTAAAACCGGATAGATTTAAGAGTTGTCCTTATTTTGATCGGTTGAAAAATATGGTTTTCTGGAGCATTGGGATGGTGATTATCCTTTTGATGGTAGATATTAACCACATTTTTTTGCTTCTATCTAAGAACGGCATATTTAAAGCTTTTTAAAGTAAGCTTTTTTTTAAAAGGGTAGAAATTTTCAACCCCCTAAATATAGGGTAAAATGCCTTAAGAAGGGCTCTGAAGGCTTCAAATTTTGAGGGCTGTATGTATGCAAGTAGGTAGATAGATAATGCTTAGTTGCTTGCTTGCAGCAAGGGCTGGTGCTGATTTAATGGTTTTTTTTTTGGGGGCGCAAATGGGGGCATCTTTTGTTGCATGACGGTTCAAATGGCAGTAAAAAACTGTACCTTGAGATTTTGCAAGGTTTATAAATTTAGTGGTATATTCCTTAAAAGCTAGATTGGCTTTGGATGTCAGTTGTGAGCTTAGCACTGTGTGCGCTAATGGTGTACCCTAAGGTTATTTGCCGTAGTAAGTTGTTGTGGATTACTTGGGCCTATGTGCAAGTGTTTTTGAATGGAGAAGAAGACAGCCCTGCTGACCAAATGGCATTACTCTACAAACCCTCCTCACTCTCAGCACCACCCTGCTCAACAGCAAGCAACGGCAAGAGAGCACGAGCATGTAAATTATGTAGGTTTTGATGTGGGGTGGTTGAGAGAGAGAGAGAGAGAGAGAGAGAGAGAGATAGAGATAGAGAGAGAAGTATATTAACGTCTTCAAAAGGCCAAAGTGACCTATGACACCAAAATAATTACATCAAGTCCATGTGATACAATGTCCGAGTTACATAGAAAATGGAAATGCTAGGAACTAAAAATGAAAAGCTAAAGCTGGTACTAGAACTAAGAGCCTATAGCTCTCGACCCTCATCTTAATATATTCCTCATTGGGAGCTGCAGCACGGTGGTCAGGGTGGTGGGACTGAGCTGGTGAGAGAAGGTCCTCCTATGGTGGGAGATGATGGCCGCGATCAGCCTGAAGTATCGGGGTCATGGGCGAGGCCCCCGTGGGCAAGGGCATTGTGCTTTGCAAAGCTCAGTGGCTTTGTCTAATTGCGGAGTCAGGGTGCTGTCGCCCACAATGTATTGCAAGCATGTGACAAATGCATGCGTACCTTATTGTCAATCTTCTGCACAATTAAACCCTGGCTGTCAACTCTTCCCGTCGTACACTCACATGAAGGTTGGCTCTTCCAGCTCAATGTGCTCTCCTTTTGGTGCCCAGTCTCAAAGATGTTTCAAACGTGGAGTGAACCCCTCGTGCATTTGCTGCAAATTTTAATCAGCTACAACATATAGAAAATCCCTTTTTTTGTGTGGATTCCTGGTCCTGTGTGTCGCTATATCATGCTCCGAAACGTGCTACTCTCTTGTATGATTTGTATATATACCTAGATGAATCCAGGAACATGTCCAAAATCACCTTTTAGGAATGTGCATGTTATATACTCATGGTAGTCAACCCACAAGACTATATAACTATCAAGTCCATTATGCATAGTATGGACTAGATACTACGGCATCCCCACTAACATCATCAATGCCCAATAGTGGGTGTAGAACTCTGTATCAAGATATGCTCTCACACACGCACGCTTCACACACACACACACACACACACCCGAGCATATATATTCACACAAAGGCCTATGTATGATTTGTAACCAAATGACAGTAGGGCGTTGAAGTTATGTAGAGAAGCTATCCTGATTGCTTAGGTGAGTTGTACTGATAAGACAGCATGTACTAATGGGGGGGGGGGAGATGTCAGGGCAAAGCAGTGTTAACAGAAAACCTCCAAACTATATACTATGATTCCCATTTTTACTTCTACAATTATTTTCTCAATCACAAAAAATTTACAAAATTCAAGGCATCTCAGTTCTTATTTAGCTGAAGAGTCTAAGTTTTCAAGAAATTTTGTAGTAAGAAGTTTGATGATATGTCAAGGTTAATGTTTTCTGTGAACATTAGAGCAAAGTGAGCTGGTGCCACTTTCTTGACATACAGAAGGTTGAAACCACTGAGCCTTAACAATTTAAATAGTCCTTGTAAAAGTTAAGTTATTGTAAAATTTCTGGCTTATTGAACCCCTCCTTTTGAACCCATGCATAGTTTATGCATGCTTGGGTGAAGTGGCTGGCCGCTATCCTGCTGTAATTTTTTTTTGATAATTAGCTGTTTTCTTGACATATACATCACTTGTACCATTAAACCTCTTGAAGGGTAATCAATTATTTCATATGAAGGGCAAAATCTTTCTTTACTTTATTTCTGAAGGGCTCACTGAAGGGCTTCTCAAAATTAAGATTTTCTTTTGAAGGGCAATGTTTTTCATTGTCTCTAAAAGGGTTAAATACCTCAAAAAGTGCTGAGAAAAGGCTTCAAATTTGAGGCTGAATAGTCCCATGCAGTGCTTGAAAAAAAACATATTTTTCAACCAATCAAAATAAGAACAACTCTTAAAGCTATCCAGTTTTTGTTTCCGAAATCTCTACTATATGCCTTTTTTTTTTTTGGGTTCGACTAGTCTAGGCCCAAGATCCTCCCATAGTTACTGTTTTTTCATCGCCCATAGGCACATTTCACCGCCTGGAAGTGCTTTTTTTTTGCCAGTAGGCGATGCTATTGGGGGAGCATGCAGTGGGGTTTGAACCCAAGACTCCCGGTCCCAAGACAAACACTTCACCACTGGAGCTACCACCTCATTGGCAATATGCCCGTTTTATAACTAAAAAGGGCTACTTAAAATCTCAGTCATTTTTTCTTAATCAGGGCTGACAAAGGGGGTGAATTCTCCTCGAATGTATTTCTCAGATTTTGTGCAGATCATGGCATCAAGAGGGAACTGGCCAATACAGGATCGCCTTTAGAGAATGGAGTTGTAGAACGCAAAAACAGGACTGTGGTGGAGATGGCGAGGAGCATGCTGGAGCATCGTGATCTTCCTCGTCCACTTTGGGGAGAGGTTGTGGCAACGGCTGTCCATACCCTCAACCGGTCTCCAACGACTTCAGTACCTAATATGACTCCGTTTGAGGCATACTTTGGCAGGAAACCTGATGTCTCGCACTTCCGTGTTTTTGGGAGTGATGCGTATGTACATATTCCGAAGAAGCATAGGGGGAAGCTTGACTCCAAATCCCGCAAGCTTATATTTGTGGGGTATAATTTTGGTTGGTACAAATACACTAGAAAGCTGTTTTTTTTTACAATTGGTCCCATGTTCATCGAGCGATTGACAACACTGGTCAATCCACAATGTCTAGGATTGGTAGGTGGAATGACTGTGGCCTAGTGAAGTGACCTTTACAAAGTATTGTTTATTTTTTTGACCATAGCGTATAGCATATACTTCTCTGATCCCCATTGTTATGACCAGAGTGCTCAGTTAAAAAGTTCTCTCCGATAACTGCTTTCCAGCAATCTTAGTATGTTTTTCTTGGCCTTTGTCATAACATGTATGGTTATATATAAATACACATACACATATACATATATATACACACACACGCGAGATTTGATAGCCAAGTTCTCATGTTCTCACATAACACACCTTTCTTTGCATATTAAGGAACATGCTGGCCGTGACACTGAAACCTAAACCTAGGACATCCCTTCTTGCTTTGCCTAAACAGTTTTGCTGAGGGATAATCTTTTATCCTCAATCCCCACCAAAAACGAACAAATAATTCAGCCATGATCAGGATTCAGTCCACCAGCTATGATTGTGGCTTCTTGATGTTGGTATTTTCACTCATTGCCTCGACATTGTTTACGTCCTGTTGATTGTCGTTATCTGCATAGCTGTTAGACATACATGCAGAAGTTGCAGCATTGTTAACCTTGTTCACATCCTTTTACATGTCAGCATCTACATAGATGTACAGGCAAAAGCCACAGCATCCAATCACAGTCCTTGTTCAAAGGTCAATCTTCCAAGCTCCCATTGCCCCACTTTTGACAAGCAGCCAACAAATTATGCCAACCAATGGCGTTGTAGCCCAGTGGTGAAGATGCTAAGCTGGGGGGTCCCGAGATCGAGCCCTCTGCTGGTGCTCCCCTGAAGCACCTTTCTTACTGCCTGCAGGCAGGCTCTTAACCACCCTTGGGCGGGGGGGGGCTCATGTACCATAGTTACCACGGAACGGGAACGTTCCGGGAACGTCGGATGCTAGAACGGGAGCGGGAACGGGAACGGGAGCGGATCGGGAACGCCGCGGAACGCCACGTCATATGACATGTCAGCATATGACACAAAAAAATGTAACTTTTTGTATACGGATAGCCAAATATGCTTCCTAATATTTGCTCCCCCAAGACATGAACATACATTTCTGCAAGCAAAATACACCCCCCCTCCCATTTTTTTTTTTTTTTGGCGGAACGTTCCGACGTTCCGGGAACGTGCCTTCGCCCGGAACGGCGTTCCGGCGTTCCAGGAAGGCGGAACGACGTTCCGTGGTAACTATGTCATGTACCAACTTCCAGAAGGATGTGCTAAGTATGGCATGCCCCACAAGATCAAGGCGGAACATATCTTTGTCATTATGGTGGCTACTGCCTTGTCTAATCGGCCTGCCCACAGTCAACGTGATCAATTACCATGTGTGTTTCTCAAGAGTTTATGGTGCCATGTTCTTTGCTCTTGGCCTCACAGTACATCTGGCTTTTATCAATTGATTCTCGTAACGGTATACGTATGAACACTAACAAATGTAACCAAATTTAGCTTTTACCCTCATCATTGTGTCAAAAATTTGGAAAACATTTACACTTTCTAGTTGGGATATGTAGACTGTCTCTTCCTCCCTCCCTCCTCTCGGTTGCCCTCCAAGTAAAGGTTCTGCTAAGCTCAACCCACCTTATAGTCTGTCCATCGACGGTGGCGAGTAGAACAGACCCCCGCTCACGAGTTAATCACTTATCAACTTGCCTACATGCCGTGGACATAGGAGACTTAAGTCTTCTAAGTGTAAACTTGACCAAAAGAGTTGCAGCAGGCAAGCTGCACATACCATACACATGGACCAAATCATTCCCGAGAAAAAAGATCACTTTCTAGCCAGCCTTTTGGCAATCTCAGTATGTATTTCTTGGCCCTTGTCTATGGTTCCTATGCTGCCACAAACTTTCAAGCTGCAAACAAATGTGACAACATCCAGAAAAGAACTTTGTGTTTCATGTATTTGAGCATATCCTGTGATAGCGACTTTCAAAAGACGTCGTCTCAAAACTGGAAGCTTGCTAGGCAATCCTTTTTGTATCATGCCCTCCAAAGCAAATTTTGAACCTAGCCTCAAAACTAGTGAAGCCACATTGTCACGTGTGCGACCCTATCTATGCGTCTGTAATAATGTATGCAAGTAGGGTAGGTAGGTAGGGAAAAGACGGGTTCGCGTTAGCCTAGAACTTGTTCAACTTCGGGAAAATCCTTCTCAAATTCTTATGAGAAGGAAATAAAACCCTTTCAAATTTTATAAGTTTTAGTTATATTTTCTAAGTTCACATAAAAAATACCATCTCAAAAATAGCAATTTCCTTCTCATTTAGTGGTGAAAAGGATTTAGTTCTTTTTCCCTAAAATTGTTTTTCCGAACCTTGCAGGCTCAGTGGTATGTTATGCTTCTCTGATGGGTTCTTGTGGGTCTTAGCTGAGCTGGATGTCTGCCTATCCCGCTGTTGTGCAAACCAGCCCACCCATTGCTGCTTCTGCTACGTCTAATGAATCTGTCTATAGGTTAGGTGGGCACAGGGTCTATAGGTTAGGTGGGCACAGGTGGCGACTATTGAAAATCTCTGTACCCAGCCTGATTTTGTTCCAGATGCTGTCATTGTTGCCTTGAGAGAACAGATGATAGCACGTCTTCGTAAGTCCCAAACCTGAAGCTGAGTAAACAAGTCTAGAAAGCACAATAACTGTGCCTTAGGACTAAAATTTGAGATCCAAAGGCCTCCTCCTACCCACTATCTTAAACGTTATTGCAAGTAGAACTCAGAATGTTACGACCTTGAACAGGATCGTTATTATTTCGTTTATAGCTCTCTCTCTCTAGCCACGTCCGTGAACCTAGCCATTTTGTGGCAGGTTCCTTAACCTAGATTGGCTCTGTAATTGCAAGGTCTTTATCAATGCTTGCAACGCATGCGTGCAAAAAATGTTGAAATGCTTTCAATGCATGATGCTAGTCTGACTTTTGTGACGTTAGCTCAGCACTTGGTGTGTTGGTGTACCGTAAGGTAACTGCCCTTAGTAAGTCGTGGCGTTACCAAATAGATCTAGAATTCTAGTTGGGACCTAAGTGATGGTCAAGGTCTGGGCATTTTGTGAGCCTTTGTAAAGGTGCACTTGCTTTGTGGATTTCCAATTCCAAGATGGTGGTATGTTATTTAGGTACAATGTTGAGGAAGGGTGTCATAATTGGTGGACAACATGGATTTGGAGGTGCAAGTGGAACTTCACTAAGGTGATGACTTAATTATTCGACGGATTCACTCCAAATCTTGAAGAGACCAACATTGAATACATAGACAATTACTACAATGCTCTCTCTCTTACCTCAACAACAGACAAGCTATAGATTTAGAGAGAGTCTTAACTGTGTTACAAGAACTTGCATATGATGGCAAAGAGGTGGAAAACATGGATTTGGAGGTTCAAGAGGAACTTCACTAAGGTGATGACATCAAGTAAAACACCCTTAATGGAAGAGGACCAAATACAAGATCTTAATAAGAAAGTACGAACTTGCAAATGATGGCAAAGAGGTGGAAAACATGGATTTGGAGGTGCAAGAGGAACTTCACTAAGGTGATGACATCAAGTAAACACCCTTAATTGAAGAGGACCAAATACAAGCGTTTGGACATATGACAAGATGGTGTCAAGCAATCTTGTGTTGTATTGGGTAAAAAACCATGGAGAAATTAATAGCTCATAGAGAGGGAAGTTTGTAGGACATGACCTATAATAATTTTTTTGGGCAAGGCAAGGATTGCATGCAACATTATCTTGTGTTTAGGGAGAGGGTACAAAGCACACGGAAGATGATCTTATAGAAGCTCGATTGCTTCAACAGTGTAAATTCTCTTGCCAATCAAGAGAGGGTATTAGCAAATGAAGCAATTGGTATGTTAGCCCAGATGTCTTGGGAAGATTTGTCTTAGCACATATATTTGCATTTTCGACGAGTGAAGAGGATGTGTGCAATTGATTGTGGAAACCTTGGTGGTTACATGTTGCATGCCACTACCTGATTTACTATCTCAATGAATCATTACATAAGAAGATGTGCTAAAGAAGAGATGCTAAAGACACAAAGGAAGAGAAAGGCTCTTTGATGTCCGATTGTGCCTTGAGATAGTAAATCACTACATAAGAAGATGTGCTAAAGAAGAGGTTGCTAAAGACACCAAGGAAGAGGAAGGCTCTCTGATGTCCGGTTGTGCCCTGCATACTCATAGGTATGCCACAAAGGCTATGGTTGCCTTATTATTTCATTGATAATTAGTGATTAGTTTTTCTTTGGGCATGTGGCGACCTCCCATGGCTTGGTTAGTGGCCATTTCGAAACACCTCCGTATCTATATCCATGTCAAAATGGTATTTTTCTCCTACATCTTTGTCATTGCAAACTTTGTACACACAAACTTTGTACACATTGGATGAACATTGTTGCATTGGCAAATTCAAGTGCATTTTCGCTATTTTGATTCTTTGATTGTCCTCCTCAGCCTTCTACATCCTTGGTGCCACCCTTGAGTAGGGTAGTCGCCAACACGTAGAGTCAGCAGACATTGTAGGTGACATTGGCAATAGTTGTTGAATTTCTTGGAGGAGCTGTGGCTATGGAGGGTCAAAGAAATACATGGCTATGGAGTGTAAACACCAAACAATGAAGGAGAGAAGGTTAGAGAGAGAACAAAGCTCTTGGAGAGAGTACACAACTCAATGATGTGACTATTGATTGATTTTTTCAATGAAGTACATGCATCTTTATAGGTTACAAAGGTTTCCTTGATGACATCATTGCTTATGTCAAGCACACAAATATCTAGATCTGATACCCCTTTTAAGAGGTGGTTCACACACAAATATCTAGATCTGATACCCCTTTTAAGAGGTGGTTCACACACAAACAAGACACAGTAGCACTCTCTAGGTTCACACACAAGCCATATCTCATTTCCAATAGTAATGATGTAGTACTAATGACGTGGCAATCAGGAGTAGGTGGTTGATAGCAATACTACTAGCTGACTAGGAGCATTGGTGTATATATATATATATATATAAGTGGGTAGAAGAATCATCATCTTCATATGCCTGCCTTAGTGTTGGACTTCACAGAGCGTTTCTCTATTGGCGAAGTGCTAGCCAGAAGTGTACACTAGGTCACATGGCTTTGATTTGATGTCTTCATTCTCAACCACCCACCTACAACGAAGTGCTAGCCAAGAATGTACAATAGGTCATAGGGCTATGATTTGACATCTTTATTGTTAGCCACGCTACCCACATCTTGTACTTGAATTTCATTTGTATTTACTTCTTTCTTGTACATAATATAGAGCAATAGTTTAGGAGTCGTGTGTGTTGTGTGATTCCACTGCACTGCTATCTTTAGAGCCTAGGAAACCTATAATTTTTTTTCTTTTCTAACAGTTGTGTGTGTTGACTTCTTGGATAGGGTAGAGCACTTAGATTCAAAGAGTGCAACTTTGGGTTTGGGGAAAGTGAATTTTGGGTTCTCTTCATTACGCCTAGGTTAAGTCAGATATATTGTAGATATATTGTGCTTTCCTGTCCCACCACACTCTTACCTCATCGCGTAGGGCCAAAGTTCCTCACTTGGTCCTTGATCGCTTGATATTTTTCATGGATATTCACAAGTCACTATTTTGGATCTCAGAATGGAGGCATCCATGGACATAGAGGCGACTAAAATGGAGGCGATATCTACCCAATTCTCAATAGGATAGAGTTGGCACCTTGAGCACCTAGTATTTCGGATCTCGAATCCACAAGGACCTTGTTCGAAGTAAGTGTTGGACGATTTCGAGGATGAAGTGGCAAAACCCTTTGGAGGAAGATTTTTCACTCCTTTTGGATGTAGGTAAGGATGTACTAGCACTTACATGTGGGATTGTGAGGTGGTAGTAGTGATGTGACAGTCGAGAACAGGTGGTCGATAGCAATACTACTAGCAACCTAGGAGCATTGGTGTGTGTGTGTGTGTGTGTGTGTGTGTGTGTGTGTGTGTGTGTGTGTGTATGTGTGTGTGTGTATACACACACACACACACACGTGGGTAGCCTAATTGTCATATTCATTTGCATTCCTCAATGTCGAACTCCATAGAGCGTTTCTTTGTAGGCAAAGTGCTAGCCAAGAGTGTAGAGTAGTAGGTAACAAGGTTGTGATTTGACATGTTCATTCTGAGCAGCCACATCTTGTACTTGTGTTATTTGTTTCTTCTACATAATATAGAGTAGTAAACTAGGACTCTTGTGTGTTGTATGTGTGATTCCGCACTCTTTTTTCTATCTATGGAATACCCTAGCACATAGGTGCAAGTGTTCTATAGCCTCAAAAAGGAAAATACATCACAATTGATAGTAAGGGAAGGAGACTTGATGAAGAGGAAGCTACAATTGGTCGTGTCTAGGTTTAGGAAGGAGGGACCTTTGAATGCTGACTTCATCACTTGAAATTCCTTAAAAGAGATGGTCACCACATTTTTGTGTATTCATGCATATCATGGCCATGAATCCAACAGTGGACGTTGAACGTACGTGCTTCATTGTCAAGGGCAAGATTCTAACGTGCGTCTAACCTTGTTTCTTTCCATTGGAGTTGACATCGGTGGCAACCTGATAGAAGGTAGCAATAGGAGATTGGGATGAAGGTATGAAGCCATGGTATGCTTGCATCCTTCAATGCATCAACAAGACAAAGATGATAGGATGGTGAGAAACTTGTTAGGCCGTGGAAGGGGTGATTGTGTGTTGAAGGGAGAGAGTGGCATCAATATAAGGGTAGCGGTAGGTGTGAAGAGAGGATAATTTGGGCGTTTCGAGCCTATCTGTGCCTAAGAACATATCCAATTGTGGCCACCATGGATGCTCGTGAGTGATTAGTGTGGATATATGAATATTAGTCACCCTGGGCAGTAGGGATACCTGCAATCGGTGCAGACATCCTCTTGATTATTCAAGTGCAAGAATCCACACCCACGATGAACCTCCCAAACATCTTCACAAATATGTGCATTATTCTTTTTGTGGACTCCATACCCTTGGGATAGCTGCGCTCTTGGAAGATGTTAAGTGGACATCCTCTTGGGCACATGCAAATGAAAGGTGGATGCCCTTCAACATCAGATCCACTACAACATCTATGAGCACCTACTGCATGAATGGTAGTGCTCCTGGTATGGGAGATACTGAGGCAATCGATAAATTGAGTGGTCGAAACCAAGTGACCCCAAAAACCGAGCAAAAACCATTGGATTTTCGCTTCATAGAGCTAGCAAGACCATTGTTCAACCTTATAAATATTGAGATTATTTATCCACTTCATTGTCCTTAGTATTATGTTATTCGCATTAGAGGCGTCATGCTTGCTTGAGGATTAATAGAATTACTTAATATAGCATATATAATGACATTGAAACCTCACTACCATGCATGTGGTCATCATAGATATTCACAATTCTCTAATAAATTCAAACTAAAATTCACTACAAACTATTGTAACACTATCATAGGCATAATATGAACGGAAATGTTTGTTTTCAAATTTATACAACTCTTGATGAATAAGACATTGTAATCACATGTAATCCTCTTCACACTCAACAAAGCCACTCTTTTTTTGATACCAGTGGTCATCCTTCCATGCATCATATCTCCTATCTGTGGTCATTTCTCTAGCCATGGATTCTACATAATTGGTAGGTAGCTACATAAAAACTTGAATTTGATAATTTAATGAGTGCTCATTCCTTATACCATTCCAAAAAGATTCTAATTTGCAAGCCATACTCTAAGCAACTTATTGGAGCAGGGCAATGTAGCCGCCCATCTCCTTAGCCAAGTAGCAACTCGTCGAGGCATACTGCCATAATGTGAACCTGTGAGATTCAATGTCACAAAACCCTAGTGTGTCGGGCAACAAGGTTTGCTCTACATGTACGCTAAAAATTTGGCGACCTTGCTAGGGACTCTTAACAAATGAGAGTTGTGCATGCCCAATACACGTTGGTAAATCAAGTCTACTAAAGAGTCCCTTGTCCATTAGTTGTTAGAGTCGTAGGAAACCCATTTTCAACTTTGTGCATCCCCGTAGCTACCTCCACCCTTACCCTTATCTTCACTCATGGCCAATGCCAATCTAGCTACAACTGTGAACCCTTGGCCACCATGTTGGGATGCTAAAATGTCAAGCTGCAAATCTTCAAAGGAACTGCCTTAGAAGAAGATATCAATGGCCATGTGTGCTCTTTCTTGGCCATGTGCAAGAGCAAAGGGTTGGATAGGGAGGATGCCTATGTGGTACTCTTTCCTTCCACCTTGGATGGGTCAGCTTTGACAAATGATTTAGTCAATTTCCAATGAACCACTTTGGCAACTGGTGGGATAGTCCTACATGACACCTTCTCCAAAACCTTTCGTCCATGCAATTATGAGTGAGGAGCGGGTGCTGGAGGAACTCCACACTTATCCTAGTCGATGCCGCTACATCCTTGTCGCATGCCACTAAGTGGGTAGAGGCCCAAGCCACCAAAGATGCCATTGCCTCTCTAGTTGACCGATTCCTTTATGAGAACATTCTCACACCCGATTTGGTTATCCCTTGTGATCGGGGCTCCCATTTTGTTGATAAAGTCATCACCAAACTCTTCACCAATTACCAAGTATTTCACCACAAATCTTGTACCAATTTTGTCAGTTTGGTTCAATTATATGGTTTAATGCTTGACGTATATGTGAGTTTGATTAATTCTTCAAGAAGTACATGAGGTCATGTGGCATCTTCTCTATGTGAATGAAGTTATTTAAAGCTAGCAAGAACCAAACTTAGACTCCAAATGTAGTACTCTCCCAAACCTACGAAGGTTGCTAGAAAGAAAAGTTCCTTCTTATATATGTTCCAAGCTTTTCATATAGCTTTGACTAGAGAGTTACCATAGGGCTTAATTGTAGTGATAGGGCTAAAGAAGAGGACCACTGATGGAATGTCCTTCCAACTTGGCATTATGCCATTCTAAGTTTGTTGATATGCTTATTAAGAAGAATGGCCCATAATTGCACATAATGAGGGCTCTGCGAGAGGAAAATTGCACATAATGAGGAGCTAAAATAAAAAGTGAGAGATTCACTTGTTGTTTACCAAGTATTTCTCGGTTATTATGTTTAACCTTGTTTAGTAGCCTTCCATGTCTTAACCCGAGAGAGAGAGAGAGAGAGAGAGAGAGATTAACGTCTGCAAAAGGCCAAAATTGGCCTATGAGACAAACAAGTAGTACAATAATGTTCCTCCAGTCATCAAGAGGAAAATGTGGAGTGAGAATAAAATGTACAAGTATGACAACACGACCATAGGGGACTCAATAGTGGTGTACAAACGAGAGGGTGTGGATGGAGTACTAGGGCTACTAATGCATCTCTATATGCTGAAGGGGTGATACAAGTATGATATGTTATCTACTCCTAACTCCATCCAGTCCCATAGTGAGGGATAGTGAGGCAGAACATAGGAGAACAAGGTTTATTCAGATCAAAGGTTGGAACAAGGGATCAAAGAAAATCTTCACTTACAAGAGCGAAACAGATGCAAGTGTATCTTTTAGGAGAGATCACAACACTAAAGATGTACAGAGTTGATGGGAAGTGAACCAAGGAAAGATTTACATGAGAGAGGTATGTTGGTATGTTCTCTTTATTTATTATGTATACATAAGCAAGTTGAGAAAGGGTTTGTTTCAAAGGGATCTATTCTCTTTATTTGAGTATATATAAGTTTTATTCATTTATTATGTATATTATATATAGTATATGCATTTGATGCATGTGTGTTGATATCTATATGTGTGTGTTTAGTTGTGTGTGATCTATGTATCTATATTGAGCATAAAAGAAAAAACATGAGATAGAGTAGACATCACCATGAACACATTATTGGATGTAATCTCCTCTTCTCATGCATGTAGCTCCCACTTCCACGATACGAGTATTTTGAGAATTCTATTCAATATATAGTCCAAGGAGCTAATAATAGTTGTGCGTACAGTAATAGTTGCACATAAAATAACCTTGTGTACATTCGCACATTTCATTTATTAAGCTGGTTTTTGTACATAGTTAATCAAGCATATTTTTTTATGATTATTGTGCATTTTTATGATTATTTTTTTATGCATGTTTTTTAGAGATTCTTATGGACATGGAATACCACAAACAGACTCAGAGGTTTAGTGACCAAGCATGGCTCAGAGGCTCGAGTGAACACGGAATGCATTAATAAAATTCGTGCGGTACCTAAATTGATGACCTTCACACTCATCATCAAATCACAAATAATAACATGAAATAATAATAATCCAAGATTATATGACATAGACAAGATTCTCCATGTGCGACACGTGAACTGCTCATCACCTATCTCACAAATGTAAACACATTAGTTGTTCCAATTAATTGCCTTCTCTACAATTAATCTCAATACAAAACGTTGATAGGCATAAATAGAACATACATTGATCACTTGTTTCACTACGATGAGAGTATCATTATACACCATCTCGAATGGCATGAGTTACCACTTATTACACTTTAATTAGCATGGCACATCAATTGCATAAACCACTTGTTGCGTTTCGACCATGTGCAATTGTCTAGCGTAGTCCAATTGTTTCACTTTGACCACAATACTCGTCAAGCATAGTGCTACTTGTTACACCTCAACAACATACATGTGTCAAGCATGGTCTCAAACTATACCAATAACACTAGGTAACTAGTATTTAATTCAGGATCACCTATGATACCAATTCACTAAGATGGTACACTAGCATCCGGGTATTCTCGTTCAGCTAAAGGGTGGACATTATGTAACATCCCTCTTGTTTGGATAAACGATTGACCTCAGTTGCGTGTTTGTTTATTGTTGTAGAAAGGAGATCATTGCCTTACCATATACAAATTCTAGTATCTTTTCTATTTATGACAGAGACATTGTATCAAGGATTAATACCTTAAGCTTTTAATAATATAAGCTTAATGTTAAGCTTGCTCCACGATAGCCAAAACCACCCGATTGTGTGAGAAGACATCACTATTGAATTGTTGTCTGTCGACGTCGGTGTGATGAATAGAGAGAAGAAATTTAATTTGAAGCTTTGATTCTCTCTCTTAAAAGAGATTGAATTTTCTTTGTTCTTCAAGAAGAGAAACCATCGGTGGTAGTATTTTTCGCTCATAGAGTAGATTTTTTTAAGAAGAGAAAAATTCATAAGTGCTTTATTACAGATTTTGAACACACTTAGTGTGCATATCAAATATGAGAATAAGTCCTTGATCTTCTCAATATGCTGATTGCATCTATACGGTTGGATTATAGTGAGGATTAAGATTCATGAAAGTGGTTTTGGAAAGAAGGGTGGTTTTGGGCTTCATAGAAGTGGTTTTAGAGAAAAAGGTATAATCTCTCTATGTCCTTAATTCCAATCTTAATCCGATAGCTCAAAAATTTCCCATAAACCTTCCAAGCTTTGTTGAAGAGTTCTTGATCTTTTGTCTTCTTTATTCTCTGGATTTTGTGAGCTTCTGTCTTTTCTTCAAGTCCAAGTACCCATAGTTCTAATACCACTATCACGGGACCTCATGTACTTCTTGAAGAATTAATCAAACTTACATATATATCAAGGATTAAACCATACACTTTAATCAAATTGACAAGATTGAGCATAAAAGAAAACATGAGATAGAGTAGACATCACCATCAACACACTATTGGGTATAATTTTTTCCTCATGCATGTAGCTTCCACTTACACAACATTTTAAGAATTCTATTCAATATATAGCTCAAGGAGTGAATAATAGTTGTGCGTACAAATTTGGGCTTGCTTTTTCACTTTTATAAAAATAGCTCAAGTACTAGAGCTTGTTCACACACTAAGTATAAAATAACTAAAACTCTTCTTAACATTTATGCTAATAATATAGCAATGCCGTGCACAAGCGTGCATAAATAATTTGTACAATCTTTTGATACGTGGCCAAGAAAATTTACTCATAAAATGATCATGTGCATATTCGCACATTTCATTTATTAAGCTAGATTTTACACAGTTAATCAAGCATATTTTTTTACAATTATTGTGCATCAAAAATATAATAAAATATATACATGTAATAGAAGATTTTTTTCATGTCCACAACTATCTAGAAAGGGGATCAAATGTGGGGGTGGTGTCGGTGCATGATTAAGCAAAATTGGTACTTAGAGGTCAAACTAAAATGTAAATTTAGGTTGGATCCTAGGGATGTGCATTTGATCTTGAGTAGGATGGCATTGTGGGACTCGGAAAATGTTGAAGAAAATTTACTCAAACTCAAACACAAAAATTAATAGAACAGACTTTGCACAAATTGAAGACCAAAACCTTATGTAAATAATTTAATAAAATATCATAAACCATGAAAGCTTGAAAATAGAGAAGCATCGACACATGGTTGGGTTCAATCTTTCCTAGGTGAGTGTGGTCCATTGTATCGCTCACCTATATTTAAATATATTGATACTTGCTATTTAAAATAAGATACTCAAAAAATAAGGGTTAATAGCTTTTTGAGTCTTTGAGCGTACAAGTTCCTTCCAAAAATATAGCAAGCCTAATTATAGTGTCTTGGGTTTACCAAAAGCATAAAAATACTATTTGGTATGTACAAAGGTTTAAGGCCAAGGCCTTCCAAAAATATAACTGTCAAATATAAAAACCTAAGAAGTGATCACATGTTTTCTAAGATATCTCATTGTGGTCCAACACATGTTCCACCGCGACTAACACAGTTCACCACTCAATCATCGCCTACACTAAAACAATATTAGTTAGCATACACAACCGATTAAATATATTAATCTTAACTATATCATACTAGTGTACATAGCTAATTAATCTTATTAATCCTGAAAAATGATATAAATAAAAAGACGCATACCATACATAAATATTAACCCGATCTACATACTTCACATTATGGAATTAAAATAATTTCATCACCCACACTTATGTAAAAATAATGATCGCATGGATATCCCCACTTGACCATAGAGTTCATGACTAACATTTCCTCTTGCTCGAATTGCAATTGACCTCAATTGCGTGTATGGTATGAGTGGATGAGATTCTGGTAAGAACGAAAAAACCATTCTAGCATCCATTTAGCATCTTCAATAGGATGGTTCTTGAATGTCACAAGATACTTGACATAAGTGTTCCTAGTGTGTGTAGTTGTAGTCTCATGGTCAATAATAGAGTCAGGTTCTAGACTTTCTTGTTCATCTACTAATTTATAAGGTTCTTCTAGCATCAAAAGACTAACATAGAAAGAATTATGAATATGCCAATTGGTAGCTACAATTTAAAGGCATTATCATTAATGTTGGAAATAATCCAAACATAAAGCCAAGATTAAAGCCCAAGGTTCAAAGGTTATTATCCATGTAACTTTAGCAATGGAAAAGGCACAAGATTCTAGCCAAAGAGGTGAAAAGAGGGTGCTCTTCTTTGTAGAGAATCAAGAAGAAAAATGAGGGCAGTGTCCACCTACATTCACTCCACCTGTCCTACAATCACTTCACCTCTCCACATTCCTCTCCATCTCTCCTAAAATTAAATCATCTCTCCTATATTCAAGGATGTATTCTTGGCCTATAAAAAGGCACCTTTGGGAATGAGAAATCAGTTCATGTGTTTTGATTCATATCCTCTTCATGCGTGTGTGATTAGCTTAATTTTATCTTAATCATATTCTTAATCATCCACTAGTAATGGCATACATATGCTTTGATCAGCCATAAATACATCATTATTTTCATTTTCTTTCATGGTATCAACACCTCTCCACATTCCTCTCCATCTCTCCTAAAATCAAATCATCTCTCCTATATTCAAGGATGTATTCTTGGCCTATAAAAAGGCACCTTTGGGAATGAGAAATCAGTTCATGTGTTTTGATTCATATCCTCTTCATGCGTGTGTGATTAGCTTAATTTTATCTTAATCATATTCTTAATCATCCACTGGTAATGGCATACATATGCTTTGATCAACCATAAATACATCATTATTTTCATTTTCTTTCATGGTATCAAAGCTCCAGATCCATGCCTAGCATGTCTTAGTCCATATCAAGTGTTTTATTCACCTCATTAGTTCATAATCATAATTATAAGCACTAATCTTTTCTCTTCTCCATACTCATCATTGAGTCAGGGCGATAACCATCGCCAGCTCACGGGGTCTACATCACGTGCAGGTCGGCGTATTCTGTGTTTCCCCCAAATCCATCCAGAATCTCTTCAAACGCTAAATACATGCTACTCCAACCAAATCAGAGCTCAAGAGAACATTCTCGAGGATTTTTCAACGCTGCAAACACGCTTATGTGGTCAAAATCATGTAAAATCATCGCCAACAAAACCAGTTTTAGCTCTATGGTACTCACAAAAAGCGATTTTGATAATCTTTAGATTAAGCATTGATTATGATTGCTAATGTTGAGTTTATGGTGCTTAAAGTAATGCTAACCCACTACTAAATCTTGCCTTAGTTCCACATTGAAAAAACCCTTAGGCATCATTGAGATTTTGGTGCACAAAGTTGCATCATTTTCACATGCCCATTTTTTAGTGTTTTTGGGTTTTGAACTTCATTGTTCTTACTTGATCTCATTAAGGGAAGATTTAAGGAGTAATAAGCTCATGCTTCAGTATGATGTACCAATCCATTGCATATCATCATCATCATGTACATCACTACATGCCTACACTTCATGCAAGTGAGCTAGACACTGCCATTGCTTTCATGCAATCGGTAAGACCTCTCACATCTCTCATGGCACTCTTCATTGATGAAAATGTACTTCATGCATCATGGTCATTGAGGAAATCATTGGCCTTCAAGTTCCATCTTGGAAACAATGAATTTGGGCTCTCCATTGCCTTCATGTTTATCATGGAAAGATTTATCATGCTTGTGCACATTATACAAGCACATTTTACCATGAACCCATTTGAGAACTTCATCAAACAAAGAGGAGAAGAAGTAAAGGAGAGGAGCCATCGACAAGCTCTTCAAAGCTACATCAAGAACAAAGAAGAAGATGAGCTACCTCATCAAGAAGAAGTTGCTCCAAAGGATCATCATTCAAGAAGAAACCAACCTTGCTCAAGTGTGAAGATGTAGATGACTCTTATGCCTTATCTAAGTCATATTTGGCTATGCCTTATGTTTGTGGGAACACTAGTTGTTGAGTAAGCCTTGTTGTGTTTTGGGTAAAAAGAAAAAAGTTCTGCAAATATAGCTACTCGACTCTATTAAAGCAAGGTAGGGAATTATTTTTGGTAAGATTTGTATCTTGTAAAAGCTTCTGTGTGTATAAAGAAGTTCCTAGGGAGGGCGGTCGTTCCGGCTCAATGCGGTGTATTTATATTGTATATTGTTCTTCTGTTGTGTCTTCATGCTCTATGTTTGGTACCTAAAGTGTTGATATGTATTATTGTTCCGGGTGTCCCCTTCCCAACTTGTGATAATGGTATCAGAGCATAGGCTTCTCGGAAGCAAGAGGCTTCCTTCCAACAATGAGAAAGAGAAAGGATCAGAAGTGGGGACTACACTGACCAATAGTTTTGCTATTGAGTTTATGGAAGCAGTCATGAGCATGAGCAGAGTAGAAAGCTTGGTCTAAGGATTCACGAATTCCTTGGAATATGGAGTTGGTTTTATGTGCCCATATTCAGCACTTTTTTAATATGGATTATTGTGGATTATAAATCAAGCTTATGAGCAAGCCATATGGAGCTATATCTCAAGATATCTTATGCATATGCTAAGAAGATATTTCTTTTGGCTTCATGATGAACCTGGAAAAGATAAAAGCTAAGTATACTTTGAGTTTGATAAGTTGCTGCTTTTTGTAATTTATTGTAAGTGTTTTTGGACACTTAACCCTTGTATGCCAGTACAAGGAGAATTGTGTGTTGTTTGTTGCCTTGAATTGTTTCAGGTAAATATCATGGTTGAAAAGCTTGGTTTACATGGTTTTTCATATGGACATGACCAAGGACTATGGACTGAGTTTTTGGTTCCTTTTTGCTAGGATGGAGTATGTTTTTGGCTCCCTTTATTTGGGATGCAGTGGATTTCTAGAATTTACGAGTATTTCACAGATCGAGGATTTTTCTATAGATTTCTTTTATCGGTTGAAATGCTTGTAAAACTATATGTTGCAGACATGTTTATGGAGAACTAGGATATTTATGCATGTGACTTATTCTCATCTTCTACACTTGATCCCACCTCTCCTTCCATGCCTGTAATCAGGATACCACTATGGAGTGCACGTGGTAGAGTGAGAACTTGAGCCCACCTCTCCTCCAAGGGGTGTGGTCGGAGTACTAACATGGAATGCATGTCGTAGAGTGAACTTGAGCCCATATCTCCTCTAAAGTGTATGTTTTGGGTATTGGCATGAAGTGCATGTGGTAGAGTGGACATGATGCCTTGTTGGCTAGGGACTTATGTCTATGCGAAGGGTCGTGTGATTTGGATTCACTCATGGAAGGGTGGTAGCCCTGGTGAGTGATAACGTGCACTCATGGAAGGGCAGTTGCCTTGGTGAGTGAAGCCTCGCGGAAGGGGAAACCCTAGTGAGTATTTTCATTCATGGAAGGGTGGTAAGCCTGGTGAGTGAATTCTTTCTCTGAACTCATGGAAGGGTCATAACCCTGATAAGTGATGACGTGAACTCATGGAAGGGAAGTTGCCCTGGTGAGTGAAGCTCATGGAAGGGGAAACCCTGGCGAGCATGTATGGTTTCATGTATGATGGTAATGACGACAATGATGGTAGTAGTCTAGATCATTTTTTGCTTGGAGCTTTTCGACATGCTACAGAAGACTAGCACTTGAAAGACCCCTTTATAGTCTTATACTTTATAAGTCTTATAAATCTTTAAACAAAAAACTATAAAAGTTAAACTCTATGTGCTTAAAGCTTTTGAAAAGCTTTGCTCTCATAGGCTCTGATACCACTGTTAAAACTTGATGAAGCATGAATCTTGATTTAGTTATTACGTAAAAAGGTTAATGAACTAGAACCAGAGGCCCAAAATAAGAAGACCTCGAAGAGAATGCAAAAAATTAATGCACAATCACTTGTTAAGGAGGACAACAATGTGGTGACCCCATTGAAAGTGGTTTAGATGAGAGTTGTAAAGTTCTCTCTTGTGAAGACAATGTGTCATCTCCGGCTCAAACCCACTCTTTCCAAAGTGAAGAAACCCATTGATTCTAAAACCTTTTAAAGAAACTCAAAGAGTATCCCAATCATATGAAAGAGAAAATGAAACAAGCCTAGGAGCTTGTAAGGAAGATACAAGTTGAATTAAAGCCCATACTTGAGCAAGTGGGCAAGTATGAACCATTGACCCCGCTTGAGTGTATGTGTGACCCTAGAAAATTGCATAGAAAGCCTAAGAAATATCTTCTCCCCATTGAGATGAATCTTCGTTGGGTTCACTATATTGAGGTAGTAGATTCACATGAGACCTTCTCTAGATAGTGGGAAGTTGACCTTAACAAGATCACCCTTCATGCCAGGCCAGTGGCTAATAAAGGGGATGAGGAGGCCATAGCTTCAAGCAAGCCAATCTCTACCACTAGACGAAGCTCAATAAAGGCAAGGCTAGTAGAGAAAGAAGAAAAACTCAAAGAAGCTAGTATTTATTGCCAAAGATCTTACGCCTAAGCAAGAAGGAGAATTTCTAGCCTTGCTCAAGAAATTTTAAGATATTTTCAGCCGCAACTACACTAACATGAAGGAAACTCATCTAGAAGTGGTGAAACACACCATCTCTCTTCGTGAGAAGGAGCAAAACTATCCAAAAACAAATCCTACCTATGAATCCCAATATGGACAAATGGTCAAAGAAGAGCTAGACAAGCTCACCGACACGTGATTTATGTATGAGATTGAACACACCAAGTGGTTGTCGCGTTGATAGTGATCATTCTCAAAAAGAACAAAAAACATACAGTGTTTGTTAGCATCAAAAAGGTTAGTATTGCCATAGTTTGTGATAACTATCCCTGCCTATAATGAAGCAAAACTAAGGTCCAAAATATGTACATAATGGGCCATGGGCAAGGCTACTATAAATAGGGTCTTGGGTTCATTGTAGGGATTTTTTAAATCATTCTTATCTTGGACACTTACATGTACTCGTGGGTCCTTTCATGGAGTTGGTCTTTCATGGTCTAGGGGCTCATGGCAAGCTTAATAGCTATCCTCATGGTAAGAGATTAAACCACATAGGCCTTATGCACATACCTTCTTTGTTACATGTGCATGTAGATTTCTTCTCTTTTCATTATAATCACATGGATTTCTCATATGTGTTTGATGCTCATCAAATGGATGTTAGATGTGGACATTATGTATTGATTTCTTTGATATTTAGTCTAGATCCATTTCAATTGGTATCAGAGCTTTAATTTTGATTCACTTTCTTGGATTTTTTTGAAAATTTTTGAGTTTTCTTTATTTTCTTGATGAGTGAAGAAGATGGAAAATGATGAGATTGCATGAATTTTGCTTCTAGAAATTTTTCTAAGGTTTTTGGGCGAGAATTGGGCACTGGGTCAATCTTTTGGACCAAATTTGAGCATAGGACCAAATTTTTAAAAAGGTTGTGGACCATTTGAACTAAGTGGGAGTGGTAATTGGTAATTTTTTGATAATCATGTTTTTACTTTCTCTTCCACTTTTCTTCAAGCTTTCCATGGCTAGGGTTCATCACACAATAGCCATTTTCGCACACAACCTTGGGGCTTTGGTCGGCACATCTTTAGCAACACATAGAGCAACATTTTGAGGTATTTTTGAAGCTTAGAATTTCTATTTTTTTTGTTCCTCTTCCCTCGAGTGAAGAAACCCTAGAAATAGTGTTGTCTAGCTTCCAATGTGTTTAAGAATCATAAGGCACACCATATTATGAGTGATCTTTGCTTTTGTGACCATATTATATGTAATCGTGACTTCCTAATCCCACTAGTTACTAGTGGCAAAATTCAACCTGTGAGGGGGTTTCTTTCACTTCCATTAATTGCTTGGTGCAAGGTTTGAAGGCCTCCATAGCTTAGCATTGCTATTGGGAGCTTAAAGAAGATGTTCTTGGTGATTTTCTTGATGATTTTAGAGTTCTTGGAGCTTTCTTAAAGAGGGCCAAAACAGAGAATGTGCTTTACAAATCTGCACAAGGAAGAGGCTTTTCTTCATCAATACACAAATTGGAGGATTCTTGGTAATCATTCATCAATTGCTACACATTTTCTTGCATTATTTGGTCGATTTCTTGAGAGCTTGAATCCATTATCAAGAATTAGGGACTTCTTTGAAGAAACCTTAATCTCATGTATTAATCCTTAATTGCATGCTAATCAACTTGCCAAGAAAGTCATGGAAGCCACATTATGGTAATTGGGTTGATTGAGTGCATATTGGAAATTGGGTTGATTGAGTGCATATTGGAAAAGGATATTGCATTGAGTAATGGATGCATTGGGATGGATTTGATTCATGCTTATGCTCAATGTGGATGCCTTTCTTTGTACTCTTGAGCCCATGGTGAGGGGCTTTGAACTAGAATCATTTAGGACAAGCAAAAAGGCTATTGGATATATGAATTATAATGATTAGCACGTTATATGAATGCCATTGGTATGTCTCCTATTCTCTTATCCATTTCTATGCTTTCCATTGATTTTTGCATTATTAGAAAGCTATTCATATGGTGAGGGTACCTTGGTAATTGGTGGAGAGGCCAAGGGGAGAACTTCTTGAATCCGGTATATCATGAGTGCCTTGGAAAAGTGGTACATCGGAGGATTAGGTACATGAAGTAAAGACATGGCCTCAACTCTTGCCATTGGATTTTAAACTTTGGTAAGAGAGTGAGAAGGCTTGACCGAGAGATCGGTAAGCAAAAGCAAGGAGAGAATGTCTTGAATCCGGTGTGCCATGGAGTGCCTTGGAAAAGTGGTACGTTGGAGGATTAGGTACATGGAGTAAAGACACATCCTCAACTCTTGCCATTGGGTTTTAAACTTTGGTAAGAGGGTGAGAAGGCTTGGCCAAGAGATCATCACGCAAAAGCTTTACACTAACTTACATTAAAAGCTCTATACTGATTTTCTTTAATACAATCAAGTGGCAATGGTTTCACGGACACTTGGCAATCAATGGTTCATAATATGGTTATGCAAGGATGTATAGTTGATCTCTTTGATTGCATTGGATTAGGTTTATATTGATTGAGATCCGCTTCCAAATGCAACAAAGTTAAGGTAAAATTTTTTTCAAAAGTGAGTTAAGATGTATTAAAAGGATGCTAATTGGATGCCACATGATGCTATGGGTATGCTGGAATGCATTGGTGCAAGGGTATGCAAAGGAGATGCTTACGGTTAACATTTGGGTATAATCTATAAATTTTACAAAAGCGCAATTTAATCCGAGGGGTTTTGGGCTAACCCAAATTGGACACCTACGCTTTATTCCCCATCCTAACACCTTCCAAACAAGCCAAACGACATACCATTTGGAGCTATTGGTGAGTGGTTATACCTATTTTTCATGTGGTTGCCCTGTTTTGGCAGTTTGTAAACCAAAACTGATATTGTGGACTGAATTTGATGGGTGTGTAGTCCTCAAAAGGATCCTAACAAGCTAAAGATTACTCAAATCGGACTCTTGAGTAGGGAATTATGGCCCATTTTTGGTAAAATCATGTTTCATAAAAACCCAAAACAGAGAGTATTAGGACCCGGACTGAACTTAAACTAATCATATAGATTTATTCCTCATCTTATTACCTTTACATAGAGCCTTAATTTTTTTTAAAATCGGATAACCCTAGCTCCACTTTTTGGCACTTTTCTCAAAACAGTCCATTATGGTCGACAAGCCAAAAGGTTGTCCTCGAAAGCTATCATTGGTCACGGAAGACATGGAAGGGGAGGAGTTAGTGGACCATAGCAACATTGATGCAATGGACGAGTTGAAAGAGCAATTAATTATGACAAGCACTCATAAAAGCACGTCTCCATCAATGGGGCAAGCTTAAAAGCAAATTGAAGAGGAGGCAAATATGGAAGGCATTCATGAGCATACATCTCAAGGTGCACAAGCCATTTCAAATGATGTCCTCTTGCAATTACTTGTGGAAAGACTTGATTTCAAGCCACTTATGGAGAGGTTGGATGCCATAAACCATACCTTGAATACGAGGTTTGAATTCATGACTACCAAGATTGAACTTATTGAAGACCAATTGGAGCAACACCATTGATGGGGAGAAACAGTTAGGGTTTCACTTGTGGGAGACATACACAGAGAAACAAGGGAGAGAGAGAGAGAGAGTTGTGGGGATAAGTCAACTCACCAAGTGAGTGTGTGACTCCCCTATCACACATGTATATTGCACTAGTACACATAGTGCACTTAGTACATTAAAAGTACTAAGTGTACTATGTACTATAACTTATGGGCTTGTACACACTATAAGGGTGGGCATAACGCCTTTACCCCAACAACCTCCCACTTAAAGGCAAAGTGCCCTTAAGTAAAGGAAAAGAAAAAAAAATCAGCATGTACATGTTAATATACAAGGCCATATCAAGGCTGAAACTGGCCTCATCCAATGCCCATCAAGTGTCTGCAATGAGCAAACCGCTCTGGAGGCAAACTCTTTGTCAACAGATCAGCAGGGTTGTCATCCGTATGAATCTTAACAAGCTGAATTTGCTTGTTCTCTATCACCTCTCTGATGAAGTGATACTTCACATCCACATGCTTCGTCTTTGCATGAAAGAGAGGGTTCTTTGCCAACTGGATGGCACTCTGACTGTCACAATGCAACAATGGAATATCCCCTGTATAGCCCAAATCAACCACTAACCGAGATAGCCATAATGCCTCCTTGCAAGCCTCTGTGGCTGCAATATACTCGGCCTCTGTAGTAGATAAGGCAGTGCACTTCTGCATCCTGGATATCCATGACACAGCACCTCCTGTGAATGTAAATACATAACCGGTAGTAGACTTCCGGTTATCTGGATGACCGGCATAATCCGAATCCGTGTAACCATGCACTAATGCATCCTGTTTGCCAAAGCAAATGCACATATCCTGTGTGCCCTTCAGGTATCTCATGACACCTTTCACTGCTTCCCAATGCTTCTTGCCAGGGTTGGCCATGTATCTAGAAACCACTCCCACTGCAAATGCAATGTCCGGCCTAGTAGCAACCATGGCATACATGAGACTGCCACAAGCTGAAGCATACGGAACCTTGGCCATATCAGCCCTGTCACTATCCGACTGTGGGCTGTCCATAGCACTGAGTTTCACATATGGAGGCAAAGGAGTACTAGTCTTCTTCCCCCCATCCATATTGAACCTTTGTAAGACTTTGCCAATGTATTCCTTCTGAGACAAATACAACACATGCTGATTTCTGTCCCGAAGTATCCGCATACCCAAGATGTGATTTGCATCACCCAAATCCTTCATATCAAAGGTTTCATGCAGCCTCTTCTTCAAGGCATCCATCTCCTTACGAGATTTCCCGGCAATCAACATATCATCAACATACAAAATGAGAATCAATAGACTGCCATCCAAAGCTTTCTTGGTGTACAAGCAGTGATCTATGTCACTTCTCCTGAATTTCTGAGATTTCATGAATGTATCAAATTTATGATACCATTCTCTTGGTGCCTGTTTGAGCCTATAAAGACTCTTTTTCAGCTTGCATACAAGCTTCTCCTTTCCACTCACTGCATAACCCTCTGGCTGCTGCATATATATCTCCTCATGGAGATCACCGTGAAGAAAAGCAGTCTTCACATCCATCTGAATCAAGTCCAGATCATCATGTGCAACCAAAGCTAACACAGCTCTAAGTGTGGTCATTTTGACCACTGGAGAGAAGATCTCCTCAAAGTCCACACCATATTCCTGCTTGAAGCCCTTAGCCACTAACCTGGCTTTGTATCTTGGCTTTGCATCTGGTGCAACTTTGAGCCTGTATACTCACTTGCATGGCAAAACTTTCTTGCCTGCAGGCAAATGCACCAACTTCCATGTTCCATTTTTGTGCAGAGAATCCATCTCTGACTTCATGGCACGCTCCCATAGAGCCTTGTCTGCCCTCTGTAAAGCCTCCTTGTAACATGAGGGCTCCCCACAGTCAGTGAGCATCAAGTAGTCAACCCCTGGAACAAACCTGTCAGGGGCTCTGGAGGGTCTTGTGGACCTCCGTACCCAATGACCATCATTTGCAGGTTGCTGTCCAGCCTGCATATCACCCATTGGTGGCTCCTGTTCCATGCCATAAGGCTGAAAAATCATGCCCGGTATCTCCTCTAACTGTGGTATATCCATAGGGATATCTTCTGCCATCTCTGGCTGTCCATTTGGACCATTTTCAGCACCATTTAAGTCTGGTTTTCCTGCTGTAATGGCTGATTTACAGCCCTTTGTTGTTGTCCATGATGTCCATCATCATCAAAGATGACTCTGCCAGGCTCCTGTTGCCTTGCAGGCTCCTTATACATGCATGTTTCATCAAAAATGACATCATTGCTGCGTATAATCTTTTTATTTATGGGATCCCAAAGTCTATACCCCATTTCACCTCTGTCACCATATCCTAGGAATATGCATTTGTGAGACTTAGGATCAAGTTTGGTGCGCATTTCCCTGCGTATGTGCACGTATGCAACGCAACCAAACACTCTCAAGTGCTTGTATGACGGAGGCTTCCCTGTCCATACTTCTTCTGGCACTTTCCCACCAAGCCTCGTGTTAGGTGACCTATTTATAAGGTGAACGGCTGTCATAACAGCTTCAGCCCAAAAACCATGAGGTAATGCAGCATGTGACAACATAGAACGGACCTTCTCCTGAATGGTCCTGTTCATCCTCTCTGCTGTCCCGTTTTGTGGAGGATCATAAGGAGTAGAGAGCTCCCTCTTGATGCCTTTAGCATCACAAAAGTCCTGAAACTGTTTGGACATATACTCTCCACCATTGTCGGAACGCAAAGCTTTCAGTGTTTTGCCAGTTTGATTCTCAACAAGAGCAACAAACTTCTCAAACACTGAGAATGTATCACTCTTCAAACGAAGAGGATAAACCCACACCTTGCGTGTGCCATCATCAATAAAAGACACAAAATATTTTGCCCCTCCCAAAGAAAGCTGAGGCATCTCACATACATCTGTATGCACAAGCTCTAACTGAGCATCTTTCTGTCCAAGAGCTTTCTTGTGGGGGCACTGTAGTTGCCTACCATATATACAATGCTCACAAAACTGAAAACTTGAAAACTTTAGAGAAGGCAAGTAACCCAAACGAGACAATTGCTCCATTCCTTTGACACTCATGTGTCCCAACCGGCTATGCCACATAGAAATTTCCGGCGGCTCGGTTGCATTTACATTAGCATGGTGACAAACACCTGCATGCATAAAGTAGAGAGTGTCCACCTTAGAGCCTCTGGCAACAACCAGTGAGCCCTTACTAATTTTCCACTTTCCACTACCAAATGTGGTAACATAATCAGCATCATCAAGCTGTCCAGTAGAAAGCAGATTCTTTTTGATCTCAGGCACATGCCTGACATCATGGAGCATAAGCTGTGAGCCATCTGAAAATACAAGCCTCACATCACCTCTGCCAAGAATTTTGCATGCATGGTTATCACCCAAATAAACCACTCCTTCATTGCCAGCAGTATACCTGACAAACAAGTCTCTGCAACCTGTGACATGAAAGGAGGCACCTGAATCAATGATCCATGAGTGCATACCATGACCACCTGTAAGAAGTGAATGGGCATCAAGTGAAGACGTAAAGAGGACCTCATCCTCACTGCCACCTGCATGTGACACATTGATTTCTTCAATCTTGACTCCACTTTTGCCCTTTGGCTTTACATCTTTGGCTTCATCCTTCTCTTTGTCTTTGCCTTTTCCCTTTTCTTTTTGATCATTTTTCCATTTGTAGCATTGCTTTTTGATGTGTCCCTTCTTGCCACAATAATGGCATTCCAAATCCTTTTTGGAGCGAGACTTGCTCCTTCCCCTTTCTTGGCTTTTCCCCCTTTGTTGGGATCTCCCACGTGCATTCATTGCATTGGACTTTCCAACAGAGTTGTTTTTCCTGTTCATCTCTTCTTGAAGAAGAGCACCCTCAACATCTGCATATGACAGCATAGCATGCGAATTGCTAGTGGCTGTCCTGAATGTATCCCAACTCTCTGGCAAAGTGCATAATGGAAAAGTGGCTTTGAACTCATCGTCCATTGCCAACTTTTGATTAATGACCTGGCTGACAATGCCATTAAACTCATTTAAATGGGCTGTCATAGACGCCCCTTCCTTCATCTGAAGACCTATGAGTTTCTTCAACCAATACACTTTGCTTGAGGCACTTTGTTGGGCATACAAGTCCTGCAATCTCTGCCACATTCCCCAAGCTGTCTTCTCTTCACGAATGCTGAAAAGTAATGAGTCTGACACAGACAACATGATAGTAGATCTTGCCAGCTCATCCATATCTTCCCACTCTTCAGCAGTAAGAGAAGCGGGCATTACACCCCTTTCTTTGATAGGCTTGTGCTGCTTTTTCTGAAGCAACACATTGTAGCACTGGGTTTGCCAAATATCATAATTATGCGAGCCTTCAAGCTTCTTGATGTGAAGCAATGAAGAGCTCTCACCTGTGGTTGCCATAGCAAAATGCAACCTGTCAATGCCTGACTCCCTGCAAAATGTGCAAACACTGCACCAAAAGCACACAAAGTGCTCACAGTTTTTCTCCCAAGCTTTATCTCCCACTGCGGAAGCAAGAATGCAACTTTTCTCCCACTTTATGTGATGAAAACACCAAAATCTGGTTGCTGCAGATTTTGGACAGCACCTTAAATGTGCTCTTTTGCCCTTCCAAAGTACTGTACAACAGTACCAATTGCTCACAAATGATGTACCAAACCTGTACCGGCAAGTACAGCAGCTGAAATTGAACCTTTTGGTCACTCAAAACAGTGTACAGCCATGCCAAAACATGCACAAAGCTGTGCCAAATCTGTACCAGCAGGTACAATAGCAACAAATGCTCCCCTGGCTGTCCAAATGAGTGAAAATCAGACTTTTACAGCCCTGTACACTGCATACAGCAGTCCCGAACAGAAATTGGGCAAAAGCCCCTTGACTGCAAGCTGATTTTTGAGGATTCAAGGCATAAATGTCTTGCCTGCTGCTTTGCCAAGCTCAACAAGCATACAAACTTGAAAAGCCCCTTGATTTAAGATCAATTTCTGATCATACATGGTACATTGACGCACATGAAGGCATCCAGAGTGTTCACGATGCTTCCCCCTGGCCACATATACATCCAATACATGAAAGCCCCTTGATTTACAGGCACATTGAGTGCTTGTAAGGCATCAACACATTATCCACAGCATCAAATGCGATTGCCTGCATGCAAATCAACCAAATCGGCACAAAAGCCCCTTGATTTGCACTGCAATTTGCTGCAATTTTGCCCAAATGTGCGATTTTTCACATCATACAGCATGTATGAGTGCTTAATTGCACAATTACATCAAAAGCCCCAAATTTCGACATCCAATTTCCTGCAAATTGATCCTGATTTGACCAATTTCTTGCAAATTTATCCTGATTGTGACCAATGTCACCCAATTTTGCCAATTTTGCTCAAAAATTGAGCAATTGGGCACCTGTACCTGCTCAATTGCTTGAATTGATAAGAAATTCCCAAAATATTGAAGGCAAATACCTCTGAAATTTCTGATTTTTCTGAGTTTCTTGACTTGCGGGCTGAGACAGAGGCGGTGGATGATTGCTGCTTCTGTTCAGTAGGTTCCAACAAGAGGGGTAAGCAGGAATATCGCATTGAGCCAACTGCTGGATATCTTCTCGTTGACCTTGTGCGGAATATCCTTCCACAGGCCCCTCATCACGTGCACCTGGTTCGGGGAGAGCGTGTAGACCACCTCCTTCAGACGCACGGGTACCTTCCCCATCGCCCAACAAACTGCCTTGCCTCGATCCGACCCTGGCCCTGCTTTCGATTCAGGCCCAGCAGTCAGCTCGCCTGCCTTCGCTGTGCTGGCGCCTTCGCTCGCCTCCTCGCTAGCGCACGTGACGACGTCACAGCCTTGTGGACTTCGTTCGCCTAGCGTTTGTTTGCCAACGCTCAGCGCCACGTTTGCACGGTTAATAACGTGGTCAGTTGAGGGCGCCGCTGCTGCCTTCGCCACTCGCTCGCCTCCACGCTCACCGCACCAGCTGCTGTTTTCGCCTAGCGTATGTATGCCCAGCGCTACACTAGAGGGCCCTCGCTTGGCTGATGGGCTGATGGGCAGCTGGGGCAGTCCACGCTGCTGGCTGGGCAGCAGCTGGTTGGCCAGCTCCTTTTGTGCTGCAAGGAGCAGGGCGACCAGGAATCAGCAGGGCGACCAGGAATCAAAAGGCCCAAGAGCAGGCGACCAGCACAAAGGGGGGGGCGGCCAGCAGAGCAGAAGAGGGAGGAGAACCTAGTGACCAAAGCTCTGATACCAGTTGATGGGGAGAAACAGTTAGGGTTTCACTTGTGGGAGACATACACAGAGAAACAAGGGAGAGAGAGAGAGAGAGTTGTGGGGATAAGTCAACTCACCAAGTGAGTGTGTGACTCCCCTATCACACATGTATATTGCACTAGTACACATAGTGCACTTAGTACATTAAAAGTACTAAGTGTACTATGTACTATAACTTATGGGCTTGTACACACTATAAGGGTGGGCATAACGCCTTTACCCCAACAACTAAAGATGCTATTGATGGTGGAATTGGTGGTATGCATGGAAGCAAGCAAACTATGCAAAGAGGCTTTTACAAGGACTACCTATGTGAGCACGTGGATGTCCTCTAGGCAAGATATCTTTGATACAAGGAGACAAAGATATCAAGAGAGGACAAGTGCATTGAGGACTCCTATGCAACAAGGTGGGACAAATAAGAATCATATACCCATGAATCAAGTTGATGTACAGGATGAGACACATAGTCAAACATTATTTTCCTCAAAGGAAGTGATTGGAAGAAGGCAGAACGTAATGAATGATGTTAAAATCTCTACAAGTGTAGCCAAGAAAAAGCAGAGTAATATTTGTGAATTGTTGGTACCTACACTTGGTTTTCCTCTTGCTTTGAGTGGGGATAGAAGATCTACTATGTACTCAATGTTGCAAGATTTTGGTTTGAGAAAATGCAAAACAGGACTTCCATTCACTATCACATTTGGTCATTGCATAGAGTATGACTATGTGGGTCTTTATGCACACTAAATGGATGAGACACTTGCTGTAATTTATGGACAGCAAGAAGATGAAGATACTTTGTTGCTAAACCTTTCTTGACAAGTCACCAATGTATCCATGGTGGTTAAAAGGGATATGCAAGCTGAAAATGGGTATGTCACAGTTGTGGCAAGTGAAGGTCCTTCCTCCTACTCTGCCTCTTCCTCGTCCTCATCCTCGAGAGAATCCTCCTTGGGTGAAGAATGCTTTTTCTTCTCCTACTGTTGAGTCCAGCCATTTCTTCTCTTTGCCTCTGGTCTCTTGCTCTAGTATAGCTCCTTCTATCTCGTGTTCAATTCAGGTACATTCTTTAGTGTTGCTACAATGTTTTTATATTCACCTTTGTTCACACTCTTCACAAAAGCACTGCTAGTGCCTCATCATCTTCTACCTTTTTGCCAATAGCTGCCAGTTGTTGCTTAATGCTTTTATATTTGTTCAAGTGTGTGATTAAAGGTTCACTTTCCTTCATATCTAATTTGTAGAATTGCATTAACAGATTTATCTTTGAATTTTTAGCTTGTGTGCCAAATAATTTATTGAGTTCATCCCATGCATCTTTTGCCCACTGTATCCCTGTGATGCGATGAATGATTTCATCATTTAAACTGAGTGGATAAGTACCAATGCTTTCTCATTCTTGCTCTTCCACTCATTTTCCCCTCTCACCTCTGGGTATTCATCTCTTCCCTCAACTAGCCCCCACAGATTTTTTCTCATGAGCAAATACATGGTTTTTGTTTGCCATGTGTAAAACTGCTCCCCATTAAATTTGGCTATCTCTTGTGCGATACTCATGATGATGTGAAGGGGGTCTTACCTCTTGATCCAATTTCAAGATTCAAGGGTAGTATCTACCCTTTCACAACTCAATCTGGTGTTTAGGTGATGATTACAACAAATTTATCAGCATAATTTTACCAAAAATTACATTAAACCAAAGGTAACAAATCTGTATGGAATGGTTGGAGTATCAAACCATCTCCAAATTGCAATATGAAGTTATAAGAATCTGTATCAGATACCTAATGGTTAATGCATGAGTCAAAGCTCTCTTAAGCTGAGAAAAGGAATGGTCATGTTTACAAGTCGAATCAAAGCGTCTAGCTTTCTTAAGAAGTTTGGTTAAAGGATGCATAATATATGTAAAATCTCTAATGAACTTCCTATAGTATAATTTACATATAATTAAATAAAGCACACACATTGACTTAGCTCAATACTCTTGAGATGGCTTGAATTCGTGTTAAAGCTGAGTTAAAAAAATTTGTCAAAGGTCAAACTCGAGTCTTACTTTATACAATAATTGCGATGGAGTCTATCCAGGTATATACAAGTTTGAGCGTAGGTCAAATATGGTTGAAATTAATCTTTGCACTTTGTTCACTACTTGAAAACTTCAATTTTGGTTGCCAAAGCTCAAAGAGAATTTGCAAAAATAATCCAAGACTTACTTGGGATTTTTTGGTTTTTTTTGGCTATTTTGGGCCTTTTATGCTTAAAATGAACTAAAATCTGAGTTTGGGCCCCAAAAATTTACCCAAAAAATCACTTAAAAATCTTAATTTTTTTGAAATTAATAGCTGAACCTTTGAGTACCCACTAGAAATTTACAAAAATCCATTTGACCACCAAACTCTAAAAATTAAGGATTTGAGCCTTTTTTAAGCATTTTTTGGGCTTTTGAGATTATGGGGCTTAATCACAATTAATTAAAAACACAATAGCTAAAAGTAGGCACATAATTCATGAGGTAAATCTTGTAGTGAGTCACCTACAGCCCTTGATGATGTGGAGAAGATGAAACAGCTTGTTTTGATAAGATTTGAGCGGTTTTGGAGCCTCCTTTGCCTACTGGATGCATCTATGGTGTCAGATTAAGGGATTGAAAAGAGGTTTTTGATCCTTGAGTGGTTTGAAGTAAAGAAAAGTGGGTTTTTGATCCTTGAGTGGTTTGAAGTAAAGAAAGGTGGGTTTCCACCTTCTTTTATCCTTCGGTTATTGTCCAATGATCACAAAAACCTTTAAATTCCTTCAATCCTTTTTAATTTCTTCCACACTGACACAAGGATCCCCGTTTAAGAATTTGGGAAAGATAATTTCTCAAGAAAAATAATTATTCAACCATTAAATTTAAGATATGACTGCAAATTCAACATAAACCAAGCTTTCAAATTTAACACATGAAAATACTTAGCTCTTGTATGACACAAACATTGGGTGCAATCTTCCTCCCTCACGTGCGTGGCCTATTACTCACACATGAGTATTTTTAAGTATTCCATCACCAAAATAGCCCATAGCCTCAAAAAGTACAAAAGTTATGCTTTTTCTTGCACAACCCTCTCTCTTTACCCAAAATAGAGAGCTCTCAAATATTAGATAATTGGGGCTAGGCGAAAGCTTTTAAGCTTTAAAAAATAAATATTTGCAAGTCTATGCTGCTTTAAGTATAAGCTTGTAGAAATAAATAAATGGATATGCACAAGCTAGAACATAAATACAAAGCTTGTTGAAAATAATAAATGCATTCTAAAAATAATAACTTGTGCGCTTTCGCCTGAATCTTCCAAGTCCTCTTCACCTATAAAATATCCAACAATAAATTGGTAAATAGTTATTCAATAGGCATAAAAACCATCACAACACACATTTCATCAATAAGTACTCCAAGAATCCCCCTGCAATAACAAACATAGGAAGCCGTAAGCATACATCAGTGTACACTAAATGTATTAATATTTGAAATGGCATCACACATGATATTAACATAATTTAACATGATGCAAAGATGATCTAAGTGTTCCCAAATTATCCAAGAGGGTGGAATAATACTTTTAAGAGGGCTTAAAATACATTTTCATAACAATATTCTACCAAGTTTGCCAATAAGAATGTGACTACTCATCATTAGAGACAGTGAGTAATCACATTATGCATTTTATCAAAGAAGCGGTGAAGTTCTTGCACAAAGAATTCCTTGTGGTACATAGAAAGTCTACACCTTACTACCCACAAGAAGCAAATGGCAAAAACCGAGAGCACAAACAAAACTTTATGCACTATTCTCACCAAGATGGTAGAGGCAGCATCAAGAAACAATTGGGAGAAAAGTTGCACTTTGTGTTATAAGCCTGTTGCATTGCCTACAAGGTGGCTATCAATAGCATGCTTTTCTAGCTTGCATTCGAGCGTGACACAGTCATGCCAATGGAACACTTTCTTCCAAGCCTTTGAATTGTAGTAGGATAGAAGCTCAAGTGAGACCCTCTCATAAAAAGGTTAGAGAAACTAAGTGAGCAAAGACTAGGATTTGCTTATGGATTGATGGTTGAAAAACTAAAGTGCAAATCAGTGGTTTGACAACCAACTTAATGCATGAAGGTAGGAGACATGATACTCATGTACAGTGTCAAGAACACCAAAAAGAAACTCAAGTACTGAGACCAAGGTCCCTACCAAATTTGCTTACAAATTGATGGATAAAAAACCTATGGTGTAAGGCAACCAACTTAATGCATGAAGGTCGGAGACATGGTACTTGTGTGAGTGTCAAGAACATTAGATGGGAGTTCAAGTATCGAGGAGTCACAAAAGTTTCTCCTCAAGATGGAGTAAAAATAGAGACCCTGGATGGGGCTAAGAGACGGAGGTTTATTTCGATGGTAGTTAGTTGAAATGCTACTATGGACCTCTCGCCTAGGGCATGCTCAACTAAATTCACAAGAAAAAAGAGGAGAAATGAGAGGTGGATAACAAGAAAAAAAGGACACACCTCAAGGTGATTGCCCAACAAGAAAAGGACTAAAGAGGTCATAGGCCCCCAAGTACAAATCTCTATACATGTAGCCGACCTTCATGATGTGAAACAATGGTGGGACTTGCTTGCCTTAAACTTAGTTTTTCCCTAGAATGACCACCTATTCGTGTGGCCTGCATTGGTTGACACCGAGGCTAGTCAAAATGTCTTATCTTGGAAACTCATCCATCCCTCACACCATTCACAGCTACCATTACTGTGTTAAACAATTCCAAATCCATGAGTGTCAATTGTTTTGAGGTGGAGTTTCTCATTGGATCTAAACCTACATCTTACAAGTTTTATGTGACCCCGGTAACTATAATGAAAGAGTGCATCATCCTCAAAAGGGGGGATGGATTGTGACCACATTGTTAGCAAAAAAGAACTGCACCACTTGAGCTATCCAAGGGAATGGTTACTATGGAAGAGGTTGTCTTGAACCCTTCAACATACCAAGCCTCGTGTTACAAATGGATGCCATCACCTTAGGTAACTTCTAACACTCAATACTACCTCTCACCTCAAGGCATCGATCATCCCCTTAAACCATTATAGAGATCCAAAACCTTGCTAATAAAGACAAAGATTATCCCCCAAACATCAACCTCAATGAACCTTTGAGGAGGTCGCTAAGGAGTGGGTATCCATCAGTACCCACGAGTACCCTAGCAAGCCAAGGCAAATACAATGCTAAAACAAAGACATGGCATGGCCAAAGACTTGCCTATGAGCACAATTTTCCCAAGTGAGAGCCTTATGCAAAAGAGACCTTTCCTTACTCTCAAGACGATAGCAAAACAAAGTGACAAGGAAAGGGGAAAAAAACCCCAGCATTGTCGAAGTAAAAAGCAACTAGACACGGCACTAGTAAACAAAAACTAAGTGACAAGGGAATGAAAAAAAATCCCATCATTGTTGAAGTAAAAAGTAGCTACACATGGCCGTAGCAAACAGAAACAAAGGACAAGACTGCAAGGCCAAAGGCTGCCAAAGAAACACCAACATGAAAAGCTAGGGAGAAAAAGCCAAAGCAAACATGGGATGCACCAAAGTAAAGACGCTTACAAAAGAAAGAAGATCGATAAGAAGTGAAGCAAATCCCATACCAGTAAGAGTCCAAGTCCCATTGAAACAAGAAAAAGAGTAGAATAAGAAGCTAAAAAGCATGGGTAAAGGGAGAAATCGACAAAAGCAAAAGGAGAAACCGGTAGCCCCAGCACAAAAGTGCAAGAAAAAGCAACACAAAGATGGACTCATAGAAAAACGTGGCTCAAAATCTGACGTCAAGCAAAGGTGAATTCGGGTAATTGCTTCCACAACTCTTCAAACCGTGGGTTTGCCTACCGTATCTTCATGCTTGCCAAACAGATTTACCCAACAAAATCTCCACCAGCACTCTACAAAGAAAAATAAATGTTGTTCGCATAAACTCAATGTGCATTTTCTTTTTCGTCGTCAACAAACATAATTGGGTGTGGTATAGGTAGCCAAACACTCTTCACTTTGTTATTCCTATCCATTCATAAAGTCATCATTGATACTTGAGTCTACCCATTTCTCCATTGGGCTCTTCACATAAAATGCATGAGCGCACTGACCTCTAATAACCATCGCACACAAGGAACATATCTACAACACCAACGTCAAAAGCTTCTTGGCCAATAATCACACTTCAATCTAGAAGGTTCTCCTTGATCATCTAGCCAAAATTAACACAACACCAATATCAAAAGCTTCTTGGCAAATAAACACAAATTAATGTAGAAGGTTCTCCTTGATCATCTATCCAAAAACTAACATAGCACCAATGTTAGAAGCTTCTTGGCCAATAAACACACCTCAATGTAGAAGGTTCTCCTTGATCATCTAGCTGAAATTACATGACAATCCAAACACCACGGTCACTTGTTTGAAAAGTGTGCATGCACCACACCCTCACCATCGACGACTGTTCAGTTACATTTTTGGATGGGGGACCATGCTGGCACAAGCCTACCCCATGGTACTATCCATTGCATGGATTCCATTGATACATGCTTTCTTTTATACAACCCAATCTTGTCAGCACAACAAGCCCCTTAAACGACATACCTTGGCATGAAAAGGCCCTCATTTTTTTTCTCTCCACCACAGTGCAGAAATATAAAAGAAGAAAGTAGTAAAGAGAGGTGAAGAAAGCAGTTGAGTGTGAGATTTGATGAGTACACATACAGGGGCACACCTTTTGTTCATTGCCCAGGCACGTGTCACCTGTATATTTCACTAAGAGCATCACATTTTTTTTCACATCTTACACCTTACACCATGCATGGACACATGTACTTGAAACTCACCTCGTTAATGACAACCCTCTAGGTACATCTCTAAATGGGGGGACATGGTGTGTACAAGCCTTGCTGGCCCATGGTATGACCCGTTGCCTCGATAATCATCAACTTTGTAGGTACCTCCAAAGAGCTTTTAAGAATATAACCATTGCTTTGATTGCAATTCATTAACATAAACATTACCTCACCTTGGCCCATATCTTAGCCACAAAAAGAAGCCCTGGCCGATGCCTTAGCCATAAAGAAGCTCAATATTAAGCATCAAGCTGGGAGATCTGCGAATAATATGTTGTTGCGTACCAAGAATGTCCGGATTGCCATCTACCCATGCAAATCATTCCATGGTAGTCTCAACACTTATTGTGCGAATCAAAGGGCACATGCTGCTTCTACCAACCACTTGATTTTGAAAATCCAAGCCACCTCCACAATAGAAGGAGGCCTCATATAAAGCACTTCCACATTGCACATACCTTTCATACTACCTACTCCCAAGGCTACCCAAAGAGTATCACCAACATGCCTTGCATTCAACTCTACGGATCGGTTTGGAGTCTGCCAACTTCCACGATGTATTCCGGACCATCCATACCACTCTCCTTGGCACAGCTTCACCATCGATATCACTATCGATGTGGATAATCGCAAGGACGTGGTCACCATTAGGAAGAGAGATATGTTAACCACTTTGCACGTCATGTGATCTACCTGTAAGGCGCTTATCACGTGGGATCATGGTTAAGTTTATGGCCATAATCCCATATCATCACATGGCACCACACTCACGCTTGTGGACCTTGGGGAGGATGAGCTCTTTTGGGAAGCCACCCATGGTCCTATGCTAATTTTTTGGATCATAAGGATGATTAACTTTTGATAATGTATATTAGGTATAAATAAGCTTTTTTAATTTAAGATAAGTTTCTTTGTTTTTTGTGTTATATAGATTCATCAATGGTTGGCTAATGGATTTGGACAAGAGGGTGGCATTTTTAAAAAAAAGTATAATAAGGTTATAGTTTTGGTAAACAAATTAGTGATATTACACTTGGAAATCCATTTTGTTAGAACTTTACTATGTGTTTAACTAAAGCAGTTGAGTTGAGTTGAGCCAAAGTAGACCACTATTGGGACTCCTAGATATGCATGGTGCTAATTTTGGTATTTGTATTTTGGTTGCATTGTCTCTTAGGGGCTCAAATTTGCATGCTTAAAGCCCTACAAAGTACAACGGAAACGCATAATGTAGACCCAATTAAAATAAAAAAAAACTAGAGGTGGGTACAAAATTCAGCTTGAGCTTGGTTTGGGCCATGGTTAAAACTTGGCTTTTAGCTTGAGAGTCTTGAGCTACACCAACTCAGTCCCAACACATGCACCCAAAGCTTTAAGAGTAAAAAAAAAGGGTTTAGAACTTTAGCCTAACACAGTTTTTTTTTTGGTAATGCAAGAATTTTTTAATTTGTAAGCAGTGTCCTTACGAATGAGAGTTGGAAGTAGGACTCGATCACGAGACCTTACCCCAAACACACACACGTTTCAAAGCACATTTTACGAGACCTTACCCCAAACACACACACACGCTTGACTCGATCACGAGACTTACACACACTTGACTCGATCATGAGACCTTACCCCAAACACACACACACGGTAGAGCAATTGGTAAAATGAGTTTTGAAGGCTGAAATGGGCTTTGAAGCCCACTGCACCTTTCAACACAGTATGCACCTTTCAACACAGTAGGCCGGAGAGCAAAGCCATGGCGGCGTCTTTCTTCACCTCAGGTTTCTCTTCAATGTGCGCTGATAACATAGCCCCCTCTTCAACACCCCTGTGTTCTCTAGTCTTTCAGAACGCTCACTATGCGCGCTCTATCAACACTTGCGCTGCGACGGCTTCCAATAGAGACCGCTGCGTTGTCTCGGCTTTCCGGAAACAGCACTCCAAAAACCTGCCACCGGGAGCCTATGAGATGGTCGACGATGAGAGTGGCGAGAAGGTGATCGTGTTGGGCGTGGAAGGCGAAGACAGACCCCCTCCCTCTGATGAAGAGCTCCGCTGGAAACCTGCCAAACACGTCAAGCACGGAGAGATTTCTGATCAAGCTTGGTACAGGATTTTGCAGTCAAGCCAGCCAGCAGGTGAGCCGAATTATCATTCTAAAGAAGGGCGCTCTGGGCTTCTCACTTCTGTGTGTGGCGTGGTGGGTTGGAGAGGACATGCGCATATGCGCATGCATGTGTACGCATGCATACTTGTGTCTGTGTGCGCCACGGTTGCACGCATGTGTCTGGGATAAACAGTATGCATATGAATTGGGATGTACATATGGATATAAATTTGTGAATGGGTGTGCACCCTCCTTGTGTCTATCTATTTGGCATTCTTCCAACTCTTTCTCCTGTATATTGATGTCTCATTAATGTCCGTAGGAGTATGTTGAATTCGCAAGCAGCTTGCAGGTACTGGGGTACATTTGTCCAGTTCCCCGTGATGCCGATTCCAACGACCCACATTCAGCGAGTATTTGCAGCAAATTTCTGGCAGTAGTGGCTCCCAATATCAACATATCCCCTTCTCCCAGTGGCCCTAGTTCCAATTGCATGTGTTGAACTCATTGCGCACATTTAAAGGGGGTCTGGGAATTGACTTCAAGTCTGAATTGACCGCTCTCTATGGCAAGAGAAATACATATAAGCTATAGGCCTTAAAGTCCATGGTTAATGAGAAGAGAACTTTTGGGGAAAGTCTCCTCTGGCACTGTAACTAGAGCTTAGGATTTTTCCTTTTTTCCTTAAACCTACTGCTTTAAGTATGGAGGATCAATTTGCTGCCTTGGACCAAGACATGCAAGATTATCTTTCTTCTCAGATGGAGGACCAATTTGCGAGATTTGGCGAACAGTCCGGTGACCCTGTTGGCTGCTCTTTCATTTAGCCTGTGTAAAGTTGCCTCAAGCCTCAAAGAGAATCAGGATAAGAATTTGGATTTTACTGATGGTCGCAATCACGAAGATGAGCAGAAGCCAGAGGAGCAGTAGCACAATGAGCATGACAATCGCTTCTAGCAGCATTTCCAGTCTCCCGAGCTGGCTTACTGGGTTGTCACTCCTAGATTTACGGAAAACATCAGCAGTGTTCTTTCCTTTTGCATTTCTCAAAGGTCTTCCTCTTCTGATTCTCATTTATCACCGGTTGCACGGCTCCACTTCTGGATCTTGCATTCTGATGGTGACCATGTCAAAGCCAGAGCAGATCCTGATGTTGGGCTACTGAAGTGGCTGCCTGCCCAAGTTTAGCAGGAAGTTAGATGGTGAGACAGCCACCAATTGGGTTTGAGAGCCGGGCTCACCAATTCAGGAGGAGGATGATCTTTTTAGCTCATGGTCCACAGGATTGGATAGGTGCCATGCTCCCTTGGCGGGAGGATAAGGTCGTGCATCATACAGTTTGCAATTGGGAGATTCACACTGGTGGACCACTGATAATGCTTGAAGAAAAATTTCTTTGCAATGGGGCGAGAAGGTTGCCGACGACTCCGCCCGCTTCAGTAAACTTTGCTCATGCTCCACGAATGTGATGCATCTGCAGATTACCAGAGCCCAGGCTGGGTAGCATTTATCAGAGACATGCTGCCCACGGGTACCGGACACTTGGGTGTCGTCACGATTGTGACTTTCTTAATCTCTCAATAATCCCTCATTAATTGTAAGGTCACCAGTGAGGGGTCATACCTTGTCACATGGGTCACCTATGAAGAGATATGTCTTATCTAAGAGACGTGACTATTCATCCTAAGGACTCGATGAATCATTCAAGAGTCACACCCTTTCGTCAAGGATGTGCCTCTTCATTTGTCATTTGTAACTCTTTAGGCCCTATTTAAGAAGGCCTTGTGTCTCAATGCAAACAACACAACATTTTACTCCTTGCCTCTTTTTTACTCAAGTATTAAGATCCTTAATTTTGTTTAATAATGTTTAAAAGCTAAAAGCTTAACAATGACCTCAGAGCAAACAAGCTCCAACTTGTAGTGTGCCCACAACCAAACTTTAACTCTAACCATAAAATCAGAAAACCCTAACCCTAAAAATCAGCTAGCCCTAACCCTAAAATCAACCTTAGCAAGGGTTGTAAACTTGTATGGAAGAAAGGGAGAGTGCCCGTTCCAATTTTGCTTCTTTTGCCCGATTTTCCATTTTCTACCGATTATGCACTAGCCCTTCTTAAAAAATATGATGGACAGCCATGAAATAACTTGGCCACTTGTCTTAGGCTTTCCCGTGACAGTTTGCTTTCTTGGTCTCAGAAAGGAATACCTTTCCCTAGAGAGTGGTGCGATGATCTTCCTTTTCCCCCGAGTGCAGCACCATGGACGGATTGGAGCATGGAGTTGATGTTTGCCGCTATTCATGGGCAAGCCATAGAGCTCTCATATCATTTGCATGATCTGCATATCACCGACGTGCTCATGCACTTTTGGCCATTGGCACAAACACAGGTGGGCGGCTTTGGCCAAAGAGACCCGGGAGAGGAGATGGTGTCCTCCAACCTTGAGGTGCTCCTTTTTGTGTTTCTTCATGTTTTAGTGGCAGTACCCCTTCCTCCCTCAGATACATGCATTATGACAGGTGGAGCCCAAACTTTGCATATTCGGGGCTCGGACAGAGTGGCGCCACATGGAGGGCATGATTTGTGCCCATTTGATGCGGCTTCGCTCCACGACAGATAAACGTATATGCATTGAAGGCCGCAACTGGCATAGCCACTTTCTGGATTATAGTTCGCCAGTCCCTTTTACAGGCAGATTTCTCGTGCATGGGCGGGGATTTCAACATGTTAGAGTCGATAGAGGATAGACTCGAAGGTGGCATGGCTATTGTTTTTGGCAAAGAGTACTCGGCTTGGGACGTGTTGATTTTGGCTTTGAGGGCATAGGACCCTTGGCATTTATCGGAGTTTACACAGTCACGGGAGTATGTTTCTTGAGATCCGACAGGAGGAGTACAAGCCCTAACTTGTACAGATTAGACCGGTTTTATGTAAATGAGTGGGCTTGTGGATGTGGTGGCATGATTGGTATTTTGGCACTGCTTTCTCCGATCATGCACCCTTCATTCTATCCCTGGAGGACCCTTGGAGGCAGGACATGTATTTGAGCACGTGGATCCCAGATAACCTCATTTAGGACCTTGTGATATGGAGGAGGATAGAGGAGATCTTGGAGAGTTTGGATTTTCACTCAGGTTTAGCTGCAAGCACCTTGGGCGCAAGCTTTAAGAGAGATTAGTATTTTATCAGAGGAGGCAACACAGAGTAGATTGGCTGGCTTTCCAGAACAAGATAGAGCATCTGTCGGAGCCTATGTCACCACTTCTTTGGCAGACGTCTGGAATGATGTCATGATTGAATACATGTGGAAGGGCTCCATGGAAGGATTGGTATCTTGGTGTGAGTTCCTGGCATGATTTATGAACTCATTGTAATATGCGGAAGCTTCGGAGAAGGATCGGTACTTCAAAACTCAGAAATCAGCACTCTTTTCGCGACGGAATTAACGCACAAAACTGAAAGACGATGTGCAGAAAATAGAGAGAGAAGGGGAAGATGGAGAGGACACAGTATTGGGTCCCAATTACCCTCTGTAGGGCCCCCACCACGGATGGTGTATTTGCTTTATTAGAATGATGTAAATCTGAAACAAATACAAAGTACTTGACCTTTTCTTGGCTGGAAAACCTGCCCTTGACCTTCAGTCCTTCACCCCTTTGCTTTAGCAATGTTCTTGGCTGTCCTGGCCCTTGGTTGCTTGGAGCACTTGGTGAATTATGAGATGGAAACATGGATTATGGGCTGGGGTATTTATACTTCCCCTTGTCTCCAGTCGGCCTGTTTCATGAAGCCCCACGACTGTGTCTAATTAATAAAATGTTTTCACACTTGATTAACTGCTGTCCAGCCTGCGCATATATTCTGGGACAGCCTCCTGACTGCTGGGCACCATGCGCATGGGTGTGGGACTGCCCCCCACACCTGGCCGACTGGCTGGGTAGGGTTTCTAACCCTGTCGGTTGCCTGTCCAGCAGCCCTAGGGCTGGCCGACAGCCCTTCCAGCCCAAGCCATGGCTGGTGGGTACAATGTGGGCCCTCCTGGCCCCTTGGGGGTGGTTCTATACCTCCCCCATGCCCACACTAAGAGTGCAAATGCAATATCTTCTCACTTGGGGTAGCCCTATGGGCTGGCCCCATCTCTACATGCAAACCTACATGCCTACAGATGTCTGGCATCCAGTTGCAAACCAGATAGACAGCATATCTGACATCATTCCAGAGGGAGACTCACAGCGCGGACTGGCACTGCTTCATGTGCAGGACAATGCACACCTGACCTTGGACTCATGTGCAGGACAATGCACACCTGACCTCGGACGACTGAGATGGATCCCTGGCTGACTCGTCCCGGACTGGGCTCACATGGGACCAGTTCACCATCCCAAGTCCTGCACCTTCTGTACAGAAATGTCTACGTGGCATCCAAGTGCGGGATGCACGTGACATCCCCTTCTGCTTAACTTGACGGAAGCTGCATAGCCTCCAAATAATCCGTTAATAAAGCCGGATAGTCTTCGAAAAATTCTTTGTCGAGCCATACCGCTTCATGAGTTCCTCGGTCCTGAAACTTCGTGAGGAACTGTCGTAGTCTTCGGCTTGAGCCATGCTTGAAACGGTGCAGAAGGATCTGTTCTGGAACCATTACTTCTGCTTCATCAATGATGTCTGGTTCCGCTTCGTCTTTGACCTCTGAAGGGGGTGGACCTGCATATGGCTTCAACCAACTGACATGAAATACATCGTGCATAGTCCAACTCGGAGGTAGCTTTAACTGCATAGACACCTCATTAATCTTTTTCCGGATGGGGAATGGTCCGAAGCTCCTGAAAGACAACTTTGGGCATCGCTTGCCCACCTGCTTCAATCTTTGCTTCATAATCCGAAGATACACCCAATCTCCTTCCGAAAACTTCATGTCCCTTCGGTCTTTATTGGCTTGTCGAGTGTAGGCCTCTTGCGCTTTAGCCAATCTGTCTTTAACGGACTCTAGGATCTCCTGGTAAGACTCCGTCACTCTGTTCGCCTCCGGTACTGAAGGCGACGTCCTGGTTAACAACGACTGGAAAGGCCTTCCAAACGCTGCCTCATATGGAGTCCTGCCAATAGCTGAAGAAAAAGAGTCATTCAAAACAGCTTGAACTAAAGGCAAAAACGATTCCCACTTACCTTGCTGATCGTGGACATAACACTTCAGCACATCAAAGGCCAACTGGTTGTATATCTCTGTCTGGCCATCTGTCTGTGGGTGGAATGCACTGGAAAAATTCAACTTAGTACCAAAATTATCAAACAATGCCCTCCAAAAATGACTGGTAAACTTGGTATCTCGGTCTGACACTATGGTCCTAGGAATCCCACCAATCGGGTACCAATGCCGAATGAATAGCTGGGCAACATCCTCGGCGGTCACATTGGCCCTGCAAGGAATAAGCATCACAAATTTGCTGAACCTGTCAACAATAGTTAAACACTGTGTATTACGCTTACTCGGACTGGGAGGCAGATTTGTGACAAAGTCCATCGAAATGTCTTGGAAAGGACCCTCAGGAATTGGCAAAGGCTGTAACAACCCTATCTTCTTTCCACGAGGAGCTTTCACCTTTTGACAAATGTCACAGCGTTGTACATATGTAAACACATCACGCCTCATCTTTGGCCAAAAGTATTGCCGTTCTAATTTCTCCAGAGTCGAATTCATGCCCCTATGACCACCTGTAATGGCGTCATGGGCATCATGGAGAAGAGCTGTCCGGAATGATTTCATGACACACAGTCGGCCTTTGTAGAAAAGCCAACCCTCGCGTATCAGAAAATGGCATGGTCCTGTGGCATCCAATGCCTGTTCCCACTGTGTACCGAATTCCTCGGAATCCGCGTACGTGTGCTTCATGTCTTCTAGTCCTGTACCAACAAGGTCCAGTCTAGTGGTCTGAATCGCAGATACTTGTCCCTTCCTGCTCAAAGCATCGGCCACTGGATTGGCCTTTCCTGGAAGGTACTCAATCATACCACCGAACTGCTGGAATATCCGACTCCAGCGGTGTTGTCGATCACTCCACTGTGCACTTGGCATCGTCTGAATCCAGCGCAATGCCTGATGGTCAGTGCGAACCTCGAAGTCACGGCCATACAGGAAATGTTTCCAATGTTTCAAGGCCTGTATAACTGCTAGGAGTTCACGATCATAGACTGAGTAGTTCTTTTCGGCGGGCAGTAACTTACGAGACATGTGGGCTACTGGATGACCATTCTGTTGCAATACACCTCCAATTGCGATGTTACTCGCATCGGTGATCACCTGAAATGGTTCGTCCCACGAGGCAAGGGCTAAACAAGGCGCTTCTGATAAAGCCACCTTGAGGTTCTGGAATGCCTCCAACGCTCGTGGAGTCATTCGAATCTTTTGCCTCCTTGTTTTCACTCCCTTTAGCAGATCGGTGAGGTCTGCCAAGAGATCAGAAAACTTGTCGATGTGGGTGGAATATGCCTGGCATATAGCCACAAATGATCTAATGTCATACGCAGTCTGAGGTACTTCCCAGTTAACAATCTCGGCCACTTTAGCCGGATCAAGTCGAATGCCTTCGGCACTGATTATATATCCCAAGTAATGTACCTGGAACAGATAAAATTCTGACTTCTTTTCATTGACATAGAGCTCGTTGCTTTCCAGCAACTTAAGGACTTTCTCCACATCAATGTCATGCTGCTCAACTGTAGCTGAAAATATGAGTATGTCATCCAGAAATATGAACACACACACTCCAATCAACTCCCGGAAAATACGCATCATCATGCGGTTAAATGTAGCTGGGGCGTTCGTCAAACCAAATGGCATGACCACAAATTCATAGTGGGCCCGTTCTGTACGGAAAGCTGTCTTGGGGATATCTCCCTCAACAATCCGAACCTGGTGGTACCCACTCTTTAAATCCAATTTAGAGAACACCTTAGCTCCATTCAGCCTCTCGAGAATATAGTCAATTCGAGGCATCGGGAATCTGCTCTTGATAGTCAGCTTGTTGAGTGCACGATAATCGACACACAACCGAGAAGACCCATCTTTCTTCTTGACAAATAAGATCGGTGCTGCAAATGGCGACACGCTGGGACGGATGAAGCCAGCTTGCAACAATTCTTGGAGTTGGCGGTCCTACTCCGATTCCATTGCCTTAGAAAGGCGATACGGAAACTTGCTCGGGGGTTCCGAGCCTGGGAGGAGGTCAATCTTGTGATCCTCCGGTCTGGACGGGGGAAGCTGGGGAGGGAGACTGTCCCGAAGAAAAATCTTTTGGAACTTTTCATGGAGAACCGAGTACTTCTCGGAAGCACTGGCCACCGTCTGGGCTGTCTGGATGTAAATCATCGCACACTGTGCGCCTTTCCTGACTGCTCGCTTAGCCTGCAAGTGGCTTATGAGCGGAAAGTTTGGAATACCTGGCTCACACTTAATGGTCACCGGGGTGTTTGACACATTCCGATCAATCTGGAACGTGTGCTTGTCCCACTTGACATCAGGAAGAAACTTGTGAAACCACTGGATACCCAAAATTATGTCTGCTCCTACAAGAGGGGCAACCATAAAGTCATGCACAAACTCTATGCCCTGAATGACTAACTTAGCACCTAGAGCTTCATACTTGACGCTCGTTGTCATACCTGTGCTAAAACCCTCAACTTGTTTGTCCACCGGAGTTAGCTCGAAACGGGCACGCCTAGCGGCCTCTTCCGTGATCACATCCTCCGTGCTGCCGCTGTCAAACAAGACAACGACTCTCTGGCCACCTATGTAGCCAAAGGACTTGAGCAATTCGTTGCGCTCATACTCCTGGTCATGGGCGCCCTTCTGCTTATCTTCGAGCTCCCGGCTAATAATTGCTCCAACTGAAGCACCGGGGGTTGAAGAATTAGGGGTAGCCGCTGGGGTCTGTGTGGGAGCTGTGCTCACCACGGAAGCTGTGGAGGCGGCGGCGGCCTTTGGAGGCTTCTTCGGACAATCCCGAGAAGTATATCCTTTTGTGTGACAAAAGTAACATCTACCCTCCTTCCTGTGCTGAGCAAGCTCCTCAGCACTCAACTTGCCACCTGTCTTGCCTGCCTCCGCTTTTTGGTCTGGAGTAAGCTTAGACGCATTGTTCGAGTTCTTGGAGCCAGAGGCTCCCGGGCTCTGTCCTGGGGAAGACCCCGTCTGGTTCTGGCTTTTGCCCCCCGAGGTGTTAGCCTTGGGAGAAGCCGGCTGGGAAGTCTTGGGCTTGCCACCATTGTGTTTCATTTCTGCACTCTGCGCAAGCGAGAGTGCGTCCTCAAAGGTGGCTGGCCTAAACATACGCACCTCCCATTGGATTTGCGTGTCCAGGCCATACAAAAACTGCCCTTTCTTGTCCGCATCAGATAAGGCTAATTGTAGACACAAGGTCGAAATTCTATTGGCAAACTGAAGGACTGGTTGCGCATTCTGACGCGCACCCCTGAACTCGTCTTCGAGTCGCTCAAGGTAGTGGGGCGGTAAAAACCGCTGCTTAAGGTCACGGACGAACTCGTCCCACCCATAAGCTGCCATACCTGATCTGGTGTGGGCATGAGCCCACTGAGTCCACCAAGGAATGGCCTCACCTTCCAAGTACCAACTGGCTAAGATCACTTTGTCAATATCTGATTTCCTAACTGCGGCAAAGTAAGCTTCAAATTGATGTAACCATGAATACAGAGTAGTGGGATTGAGTTTACCATTATACTTACTGAAATTCATTTTCTCGGGAAAATGATTCGAGGGCGCCGCCGGTGTCAATCTGGCGTCCAAAGCTCTGAGGTAACGCTCGTGTTCCACTCGTCGCATGGCGTCGTCTTCGCGTTGTCGAATCTCCAATGCGCGCATCTGCATCTCAAGCAAGGAGCTTGGCTGCGGCTGTGACCCTGCGAGAGGGTCCCTGTGACGAGGATCTGGTATCTGGGATACGGAAGGAGAGGGAGGAGGAGATGGAAAACGCGACGCTGGAGGGCGAGAACGCTCCTCCAGAGCCAAAATCCGCGCCTTCTGCTCATCCAACTTGGTTGTCTGGTCTGCGATTGCTCGCATCATCTGCTGGAACATATCTGTTACACTCAAGCCGGGTGCCCTAGTTGGGTTGCCTGGTGCACTCTGGTCCCATGGTTCTGGTTCTCTCTCGTCGCCGAAGTTCGCCATAGCGGGAAAATGCAATTCCTTTCCGGAACGCAATCTGACCATCCACTATCTGTGTGGGAGACTTCCGGAGGCTTCCGGAGGCTAAAAACCAACCGTCCTTCGAGGGACAGGAGTCACTCCGAAAGAGGTAGTCCACCGGCGTCTAAAAACCAACCACACGAGCGAAAAAATTTTCTGGTTTTCTTTGCTAAATCTTTGTCCTTGAAGTGAGCTCTGATACCACTGTAATATGCGGAAGCTTCGGAGAAGGATCGGTACTTCAAAACTCAGAAATCAGCACTCTTTTCGCGACGGAATTAACGCACAAAACTGAAAGACGATGTGCAGAAAATAGAGAGAGAAGGGGAAGATGGAGAGGACACAGTATTGGGTCCCAATTACCCTCTGTAGGGCCCCCACCACGGATGGTGTATTTGCTTTATTAGAATGATGTAAATCTGAAACAAATACAAAGTACTTGACCTTTTCTTGGCTGGAAAACCTGCCCTTGACCTTCAGTCCTTCACCCCTTTGCTTTAGCAATGTTCTTGGCTGTCCTGGCCCTTGGTTGCTTGGAGCACTTGGTGAATTATGAGATGGAAACATGGATTATGGGCTGGGGTATTTATACTTCCCCTTGTCTCCAGTCGGCCTGTTTCATGAAGCCCCACGACTGTGTCTAATTAATAAAATGTTTTCACACTTGATTAACTGCTGTCCAGCCTGCGCATATATTCTGGGACAGCCTCCTGACTGCTGGGCACCATGCGCATGGGTTTGGGACTGCCCCCCACACCTGGCCGACTGGCTGGGTAGGGTTTCTAACCCTGTCGGCTGCCTGTCCAGCAGCCCTAGGGCTGGCCGACAGCCCTTCCAGCCCAAGCCATGGCTGGTGGGCACAATGTGGGCCCTCCTGGTGTCACGACCCTGTGTTTTTCTCTGGACAACATGCAGGTGTGCACGGGGACATGGTTGACAGTGTGAATGGCATCAGGTGGGAGTGAAGATGGAAGCCCATGTGTGGATAACCCCATGTGTGAAAGGGGGCAAAGGAATTTTAACTTAAAAGGTTTTAAAAACCTTTAAAGTAATTTTTAATGCCATTTATGAAGAAAACGTGGCCCATAAGCTATTTTGGGGCCACGTGTGCTTTTTGGGAAAGAGGAGGGGCTGGCAGGTAGTAGGCGCCTATCTCTTGTGGACATGTGTGCTTTTTATGGGAGAAGTGGACCGCGCTGGCTTCTCTCTCTCTCTTGCTCTTGCATACCGGCAGGCTAGAATGTGTGGCTACGCAGGTCTGCAGGGAAAGGCTGGCGGGCAGCGCAAGGGAGAGGGGTTTCTGAAAACAGGCAGGCTGCAGGGCTGCGCTTCAGCTTTCTCTTGTTTTTTGGAGAGAGTTGCAAGCAGGCAAAGCTGTTGTGTATGCAGGCGCAGCTGAATTCAGGCTCTGAACTCACTCTTGAAGAGGGAAGCTACTGGCTGGTGTGTTGCACAATAGGACAGAAACACAGATCCTTTTTCTTCTCTCTCTTTGGCTTTTTGGAGGATAAGCTGGCTGCTGTGCTGCAGAGTACACAGGCGCCTGCAGGTTCTTTCTTTTCTCTCTCCTTTGCTTTTGGCAAGAAGATGGTTGTCAGTTGGGAAGTGTGAGTTGTGAGAAGGGAACACAAGGCGGGACAGCAGGTTCTCTCACAAGTATTCTCCCTCTTCCGGCTGCAAGACAAGAGGACAAGACAATTCGGGGCTTTTCCTTGAGTCTTTTCTTCCTTGTGGAAACCGACATCAAGACTGTAAGTTTCTCTTTCTTTGTGAGCAAGTGGGACTGCAGGTGATGTCTTTCGGAGTCTCTCTTTTCACTGGCTCAAGACTGTTCCAGAGTGGTTTTCTCTGGCCCTTTGTGAGAGGAAGGGTTTGGCAGTTCAGAGGGTGAAAACAGGACAGTTTATGGGCTGTTTTTGCTTGGCTGCAAATTCAGTTATGTACTTGGGTTTTTGGCTGCAAGTACAGGTCTTTTGGTTATGTTTCTTGGCATGGGAGTGATGCAAGCTTGCATGGCTGTGTGCTCATGGAGCAGATTGTTTTCTTCCTGCTAGAAAGGAACAGAGGGACCTACAGTTTTGGGCATCTCTATGTTGCCAGATGTTTCATGAGGGAACAGGTAACTAGATGTATGCCGTTGTTGACGAGGAAGCATGTTTTTGGGTTTCTCCAGGAGATAGGTCACATGCAGGCAAAGGATACAGGAATGGACACATGTTTGGTACAGCCTTGCTACTGGATAGACAGGGGATAGGGAATCCATGACAGAGATGGATAGTACCCTTGGATGGTAGAGAGGGTTTGTACAGGTTTGTCAACTGTATGGTATGTTGTGCTGTGATACGAGTTCTCTTTTGAGAGACAGTTTGGGAGTTTGTGTTGTGATGCAGAAGCACTGGATGTGTCAGGGTGTGATGCTGTTCATAGTGTGAGAGGCTATGGATGGTTGTGGCAGCCTTGATCATGGGAGAAAGCTTCTGTATGCAGACTCAATGTGAGAGAGTCGTTCGATGTGAACAATGGTTGGACTTGTTTGTGGATGCCGAGTGGACAAGAAGCCAGATGCAGGTTCTTTGCAGGCTTCAGGGGTTCTACTGTGACGGCTGAGTTCCCAGCCTTATATTGTAATCAAAGCTCTTTTAATCAATTAAAGAAATACCGCAAGGAGCGCCACTGCGATTTGGGGCCAATCGGTGTCCGTGTACTGTTTGTAGGAGCACTCTAGCTCCCTTTGTTTGTTTTCCTTTTCTAGGTCCTCAATGGCGTTGAAGTGTTTTATGTGCGAGTGTTTGTTCCACCGCCCTTTGGTTTCTGAAGGCCGGTTTACACCTGGCCCCTTGGGGGTGGTTCTATACCTCCCCCATGCCCACACTAAGAGTGCAAATGCAATATCTTCTCACTTGGGGTAGCCCTATGGGCTGGCCCCATCTCTACATGCAAACCTACATGCCTACAGATGTCTGGCATCCAGTTGCAAACCAGATACACAGCATATCTGACATCATTCCAGAGGGAGACTCACAGCGCGGACTGGCACTGCTTCATGTGCAGGACAATGCACACCTGACCTTGGACTCATGTGCAGGACAATGCACACCTGACCTCGGACGACTGAGATGGATCCCTGGCTGACTCGTCCCGGACTGGGCTCACATGGGACCAGTTCACCATCCCAAGTCCTGCACCTTCTGTACAGAAATGTCTACGTGGCATCCAAGTGCGGGATGCACGTGACACTCATGGAAGGGTGGTAACCCTGGTGAGTGACTCTGGACTCATGGAAGGGTGGTTACCCTGGTGAGTACTTTTTGGTCCTGTTTGGACGGCGCCTGTGAGAACGGGCTAGTTGCATGTACAAGATGTAAGTTGGGAGATTTCATCCACTATGTTTGTGCACCAGCGTATATATGTGACTTGCACATGCATGGATGACTTGTTTTTGATGCCTGGACATTGCTTGGTATTTTGCCTGTGAATGTCCACGAGCACCGGGGACGCCTGGACAACCGGTGGATACGCGTGTGCACACCTGTTTGGGACTCATATGGTTTCCTTATGTGTTTTGGAGGTGGTAAGTGTGCACACTTAACCCAATTTATTCATTATTTCATGTTACTAAGGTTTATTGGGTGCAGGGTTTACATTCACTTAAAGTGTGGGTGGACACACTTATAATTTTATAAGTGAGTTCACATCAGGGTGGACTATTATTAATGAACCAAGGCCAAATTTGAGAGATGGGCACCCGGGCACTCCCAAAAAGCTCCATGAGTTGCTATTCTGGGTGTGGGAGGACCAAAGTGGGCAAGCCTTGACTTGTAGAGCACTCAGCTGGAAATCGTGGGCTGTTAGGAGCTGTGTGGACAGGGAAAACAGCAAGTTTACTCATGCATGAGCTACAGGTGGAATACATGTGAAGTACAAGGGGTCCCAGGGCTGGCTGGCTGCTATTTCTCTCTCTACAGGGCAGGTTGACTTCATCTACAGGGGTTGCAGGCTGATCGATGTGGCTCTAGGAGCTTGTGCATGGCTGTTGGGACTGTTTTTGGGCTTCTTTGCTGAGAATAGGGCTTGGACGGAGTGAGCAGAGCCTCTACGGGAGCTGGCCGACTGTTATAAGGGCCATTATTGGCTGTTTTTACAGGTTTGCAGGAGGTTTCTCGCAACGAAACTTGAGCAAACATGTCCCTAGACAAGTACCAGGCCTGGGGATTTGATCTGGTGGAACCTGTGGGTGGCCAGTGAACCAAAACCATGGTTGGTTATTGTTTTGCAAGTTTGGGACAGCACTTTGTTAGAGGGTTGGTGACCGCTCTATCAAAGTACAGGAGTGGCTGGTGATCACTCTACCTTGGTTGGTGACTGAGGGTGTTCTACAGGAGCGGTTGGTGATTGCTCAACCTTGGTTGGTGACCGAGGGTGTTGCAACCGGAGTGGTTGGTGACCGCTCGACCTTGGTTGGTGACCGAGGAGTTGCAGGTAATGTGTTTACCTATGTTTCCACAGTTGGATAAATCTGGTGTCGGCTGGATGAGTGTGTACTCTCCGGGCACCCGCATCTTGTACATATAAATACTTCTGTTAGTAATAAAGATACCTTGGGGGGGGGGGGGGGGGGGGGGGGGGGGGGAGGAGGGGGGCTGGCCCAACTTCAGCCCCTAGTGCCGTGTCATGTGCAAGTTGGTTTATGTTTGTAGGATGTACATGCTCATGTAATGTTTCACAATGATGGTAATCATGTATATGCCACGAATGGTTGAGGTATGTATGCTGTTTTGGTAGTGAATTGGTTCCGTATACATGTGTTCGTGTGACAGCCTAGCCTCCCTCCAACAGCTCTAGGAGAGTACCCGAGATAGGCCATGGATGGAAGCCCAGTTGGTTGCAGGTACAGAGGGTGGAGAGGGTGGAGTATAGATACCATGCCTGAGTCTCCTTTTGGACCTTGGCGGGAAGCAGGGTCAACGGGGATCTCTTTGAGATAGCAGGCCCACACAGGTAGAGGGATGGTAGCTGTAGGTTGCGAGGCCAGGATGGATCCATGTGTGGGAGAAGGAAGAATTAGGTTAATTCATGTGGGAGACATACACAGAGAAACAAGGGAGAGAGAGAGAGAGAGAGTTGTGGGGATAAGTCAACTCATCAATAGCATGAGTGTGTGACTCCCCTATCACACATGTATATTGCACTAGTACACATAGTGCACTTAGTACATTAAAAGTACTAAGTGTACTATGTACTATAACTTATGGGCTTGTACACACTATAAGGGTGGGCATTATGCCTTTACCCCAACAACCTCCCACTTAAAGGCAAAGTGCCCTTAAGTAAAGGAAAAGAAAAATCAGCATGTACATGATAATATACAAGGCCATATCAAGGCTGAAACTGGCCTCATCCAATGCCCATCAAGTGTCTGCAATGAGCAAACCGCTCCGGAGGCAAACTCTTTGTCAACAGATCAGCCGGGTTGTCATCCGTATGAATCTTCACAAGCTGAATTTGCTTGTTCTCTATCACTTCTCTGATGAAGTGATACTTCACATCCACATGCTTCGTCTTTGCATGAAAGACAGGGTTCTTTGCCAACTGGATGGCACTCTGACTGTCACAATGCAACAATGGTATATCCCCTGTATAGCCCAAATCAACCACTAACCGAGATAGCCATAATGCCTCCTTGCAAGCCTCTGTGGCTGCAATATACTCGGCCTCTGTAGTAGATAAGGCAGTGCACTTCTGCATCCTGGATATCCATGACACAGCACCTCCTGTGAATGTAAACACATAACCGGTAGTAGACTTCCGGTTATCTGGATGACCGGCATAATCCGAATCCGTGTAACCATGCACTAATGCATCCTGTTTGCCAAAACAAATGCACAAATCCTGTGTGCCCTTCAGGTATCTAATGACACCTTTCACTGCTTCCCAATGCTTCTTGCCAGGGTTGGCCATGTATCTAGAAACCACTCCCATTGCAAATGCAATGTCCGGCCTAGTAGCAACCATGGCATACATGAGACTGCCACAAGCTGAAGCATACGGAATCTTGGCCATATCAGCCCTGTCTCTATCTGACTGTGGGCTGTCCATAGCACTGAGTTTCACATATGGAGGCAAAGGAGTACTAGTCTTCTTCCCCCCGTCTATATTGAACCTCTGCAAGACTTTGCCAATGTATTCCTTCTGAGACAAATACAACACATGCTGATTTCTGTCCCGAAGTATCCGCATACCCAAGATGTGATTTGCATCACCCAAATCCTTCATATCAAAGGTTTGATGCAGCCTCTGCTTCAAGGTATCCATCTCCTTACGAGATTTCCCGGCAATCAACATATCATCAACATACAAGATGAGGATCAATAGACTGCCATCCAAAGCTTTCTTGGTGTACAAGCAGTGATCTATGTCACTTCTCCTGAATTTCTGTGATTTCATGAATGTATCAAATTTATGATACCATTCCCTTGGTGCCTGTTTGAGCCCATAAAGACTCTTTTTCAGCTTGCATACAAGCTTCTCCTTTCCACTCACTGCATAACCCTCTGGCTGCTGCATATATATCTCCTCATGGAGATCACCGTGAAGAAAAGCAGTCTTCACATCCATTTGAATCAAGTCCAGATCATCATGTGCAACCAAAGCTAACACAGCTCTAAGTGTGGTCATTTTGACCACTGGAGAGAAGATCTCCTCAAAGTCCACACCATATTCCTGCTTGAAGCCCTTAGCCACTAACCTGGCTTTGTATCTTGGCTTTGCATCTGGTGCAACTTTGAGCCTGTATACCCACTTGCATGGCAAAACCTTCTTGCCTGCAGGTAAATGCACCAACTTCCATGTTCCATTTTTGTGCAGAGAATCCATCTCTGACTTCATGGCACGCTCCCAAAGAGCCTTGTCTGCCCTCTGTAAAGCCTCCTTATAACATGAGGGCTCCCCACAGTCAGTAAGCATCAAGTAGTCAACCCCTGGAACAAACATGTCAGGGGCTCTGGAGGGTCTAGTGGACCTCTGTACCCAATGACCATCATTTTCAGGTTGCTGTCCAGCCTGCATATCACCCATTGGTGGCTCTTGTTCCATGCCATAAGGCTGAAAAATCATGCCCGGTATCTCCTCTAACTGTGGTATATCCATAGGGATATCTTCTGCCATCTCTGGCTGTCCATTTGGACCATTTTCAGCACCATTTAAGGGCTGGTTTTGCTGCTGTAATGGCTGATTTACAGCCCTTTGTTGTTGTCCATGATGTCCATCATCATCAAAGCTGCCAGGCTCCTGTTGCCTTGCAGGCTCCTTATACATGCATGTTTCATCAAAAATGACATCATTGCTGCGTATGATCTTTCTATTCATGGGATCCCAAAGTCTATACCCCATTTCACCTCTGTCACCATATCCTAGGAATATGCATTTGTGAGACTTAGGATCAAGTTTGGTGCGCATTTCCCTGCGTATGTGCACGTACGCAACGCAACCAAACACTCTCAAGTGCTTGTATGACGGAGGCTTCCCTGTCCATACTTCTTCTGGCACTTTTCCACCAAGCCTCGTGTTAGGTGACCTGTTTATAAGATGAACGGCTGTCATAACAGCTTCAGCCCAAAAACCATGAGGTAACGCAACATGTGACAACATAGAACGGACCTTCTCCTGTATGGTCCTGTTCATCCTCTCTGTTGTCCCGTTTTGTGGAGGATCATAAGGAGTAGAGAGCTCCCTCTTGATGCCTTTAGCATCACAAAAGTCCTGAAACTGTTTGGACATATACTCTCCACCATTGTCGGAACGCAAAGCCTTCAGTGTTTTGCCAGTTTGATTCTCAACATGAGCAACAAACTTCTGAAACACTGAGAATGTATCACTCTTCAAACGAAGAGGATAGACCCACACCTTGCGTGTGGCATCATCTAAAAAAGACACAAAATATTTTGCCCCTCCCAAAGAAAGCTGAGGCATCTCACATACATCTGTATGCACAAGCTCTAACTGAGCATCTTTCTGTCCAAGAGCTTTCTTGTGGGGGCACTGTAGTTGCCTACCATATATACTGTAGTTGCCTACCATATATACAATGCTCACAAAACTGAAAACTTGAAAACTTTAGAGAAGGCAAGTAACCCAAATGAGACAATTGCTCCATTCCCTTGACACTCATGTGTCCCAACCGGCTATGCCACATAGAGATTTCCGGCAGCTCGGTTGCATTTACATTAGCATGGTGACAAACACCTGCATACATAAAGTAAAGAGTGTCCACTTTAGAGCCTCTCGCAACAACCAGTGAGCCCTTACTAATTTTCCACTTTCCACTACCAAATGTGGTAACATAATCAGCATCATCAAGCTATCCAGTAGAAAGCAGATTCTTCTTGATCTCAGGCACATGCCTGACATCATGAAGCATAAGCTGTGAGCCATCTGAAAACACAAGCCTCACATCACCTCTGCCAAGAATCTTGCATGCATGGTTATCACCCAAATAAACCACTCCTTCATTGCCAACAGTATACCTGACAAACAAGTCTCTGCAACCTGTGACATGAAAGGAGGCACCTGAATCAATGATCCATGAGTGCATACCATGACCACCTGTAAGAAGTGAATGGGCATCAAGTGAAGACGTAAATAGGACCTCATCCTCACTGCCACCTGCATGTGACACATTGATTTCTTCAATCTTGACTCCACTTTTGCCCTTTGGCTTTACATCTTTGGCTTCATCTTTCTCTTTGTCTTTGCCTTTTCCCTTTTCCTTTTGATCATTTTTCCATTTGTAGCATTGCTTTTTAATGTGTCCCTTCTTGCCACAATAATGGCATTCCAAATCCTTTTTGGAGCGAGACTTGCTCCTTCCCCTTTCTTGGCTTTTTCCCCTTTACTGGGATCTCCCACGTGCATTCATTGCATTGGACTTTCCAACAGAGTTGTTTTTCCTGTTCATCTCTTCTTGAAGAAGAGCACCCTCAACATCTGCATATGACAGCATAGCATGCGAATTGCTAGTGGCTGTCCTGAATGTGTCCCAACTCTCTGGCAAAGTGCATAACAGAAAAGTGGCTTTGAACTCATCGTCCATTGCCAATTTTTGATTAATGACCTGGCTGACAATACCATTAAACTCATTTAGATGGGCTGTCATAGACGCCCCTTCCTTCATCTGAAGACCTATGAGTTTCTTCAACCAATACACTTTGCTTGAGGCACTTTGTTGGGCATACAAGTCCTGCAATCTCTGCCACATTCCCCAAGCTGTCTTCTCTTCACGAATGCTGAAAAGTAATGAGTCTGACACAGACAACATGATAGTAGATCTTGCCAGCTCATCCATATCTTCCCACTCTTCAGCAGTAAGAGAAGCGGGCATTACACCCCTTTCTTTGATAGGCTTGTGCTGCTTCTTCTGGAGCAACACATTATAGCATTGGGTTTGCCAAATATCATAATTATGCGAGCCTTCAAGCTTCTTGATGTGAAGCAATGAAGAGCTCTCACCTGTGGTTGCCATAGCAATATGCAACCTGTCAATGCCTGACTCCCTGCAAAATGTGCAAACACTGCACCAAAAGCACACAAAGTGCTCACTGTTGTTCTCTTAAGCTTTATCTCCCACTGCGGAAGCAAGAATGCAACTTTTCTCCCACTGTTTGTGATGAAATCACCAAAATCTGGTTGCTGCAGATTTTGGACAGCACCTTAAATGTGCTCTGTTGCCCTTCCAAAGTACTGTACAGCAGTACCAAGTGCTCACCAATGATGTACCAAACCTGTACCGGCAAGTACAGCAGCTGAAATTGAACCTTTTGGTCACTCAAAACAGTGTACAGCCATGCCAAAACTTGCACAAAGCTGTGCCAAATCTGTACCAGCAGGTACAATAGCAATAAATGCTCTCCTGGCTGTCCAAATGAGTGAAAATCAGACTTTTACAGTCCTGTACATTGCATACAACAGTCCCGAACAGAAATTGGGCAAAAGCCCCTTGACTGCAAGCTGATTTTTTTGAGGATTCAAGGCATAAATGTCTTGCCTGCTGCTTTGCCAAGCTCAACAAGCATACGAACTTGAAAAGCCCCTTGATTTAAGATCAATTTTTGATCATACATGGTACATTGACGCACATGAAGGCATCCAGAGTGTTCACGATGCTTCCCCCCGGCCACATATACATCAAATACATGAAACCCCTTGATTTACAGGCACATTGAGTGCTTGTAAGGCATCAACACATTATCCACAGCATCAAATGCGATTGCCTGCATGCAAATCAACCAAATCGGCACAAAAGCCCCTTGATTTGCACTGCAATTTGCTGCAAATTTTGCAAATCAATACAATCGGCACAAAAGCCCCTTGATTTGCACTGCAATTTTGCCCAAATGTGCGATTTCTCACATCATACAGCATGTATGAGTGCTTAATTGCACAATTACATCAAAAGCCCCAAATTTCGACATTCAATTTCTTGCAAATTGATCCTGATTGTGACCAATGTCACCCAATTTTGCTCAAAAATTGAGCAATTGGGCACCTGTACTTACTCAATTGATTACTGTACTTGCTCAATTGCAAATCCCAAAAAAAAATTGAAGCAGAATACCTTGTAATTTTTTGATTTTTCTCTGATTTGCAGGCGGGTTGATGAATTTGGTGCTGATGCTTATGCAGTTGCTGCTGCAATTCTGTGCAGGTGGGGGGGGGGGGGGGGGGGCACTTCTTGCTGTGGCGTGTGTCATTTGTTGGCGTGTGTCATTTGTTGGCGTCGCCTCTTCGCTCACGTCAGTGGCTCGCTACACGATTAGCGACCAACCCTTGCTGCCTGCCTTCGCCTAGCGCTGCGACTGCCTGTTAGCTATGGCGCTCCGCTGGCCTCCTCGCTAGCGCACGTGACGTTTGTTGACGCAGCCTCCAAACGTCACAGCCTCCGACCGGTAGCCAGCCGACCCTGCAGCCGTCGCCACCTTCGCTCCACGTCACTTAACTTGAGCGCCGCCTGCCAGAGCTTCTTCGCTCCTCGCTACTTTTTGCCACGTATTCGCTCACGCTTAGCAGCCAGCTACCTAACGCTTACGTATTGCTGCCTTATGGTTCGCTTCTGGCCTCTTCACCGAGTAGCAGCGCTACAGCATCTGTGCAAGCAAATTGGGCGCCCACTACCTCATTCTGCCTCAGCAGTAAGTGTTGTCTCCGTTTCTCACAGGATCGGCCTCACTCACTCACTCCACGCCTTACAGAAATCTGATACAGAAAAGGGGAGGGAGGCGATTCTTGCTCTGATACCAGTTGTGTGGGAGAAGGAAGAATTAGGTTAATTCATGTGGGAGACATACACAGAGAAACAAGGGAGAGAGAGAGAGAGAGAGAGAGTTGTGGGGATAAGTCAACTCATCAATAGCATGAGTGTGTGACTCCCCTATCACACATGTATATTGCACTAGTACACATAGTGCACTTAGTACATTAAAAGTACTAAGTGTACTATGTACTATAACTTATGGGCTTGTACACACTATAAGGGTGAGCATTATGCCTTTACCCCAACAATCCATTGTCGCAGATTCCCCCCCCCATGTGAGAGCCATTGCCACAGATTTCTTCCGCTCTCCTCATGGGTGCCTCCCAGGCCCCTATCCTCAAAGGTGTTGGATGCACGTGAGTAGGTTTGGCAACATACAAGAGAGGTGGTTTCTCCCGCTCTCGACTTTCTTGTTGACTCCCTTTACTGCAGAGGAGCTTGCGGAGGCTCTAATGGCACTCCCTAGGGGCAAATGCCCGGGAGAAGACGGCCCATCACCCTCCTAGGGACCGCCTACAAAATTCTAGCCAAGGCCCAACGATTGTGGCCTTTCCTCCCTGATTTCATCCATGGCATGCAGATGGGTTTGATGAGGATTGAAGCATTCTGAACAACATCTTCACTCTTGGGGGGGGTGTCACGATTGTGACGTGTTTATATATCAGATTCTCTCTTCATTGCTGATTACTGTTGCAGATGCAAAGAGTTACCAGCCAAAGGGAACCCCTACCCTCGACTGGTTGCGACTCTTCGTCAAAGGATGTACCTCTTCATGGAATAGCCACATCTCTTCGACGAATGGTTGTATCCCTTAGTGAAAGGTTGTGCCTCTACATCGACTAGACACATCCCTTAGCCTAAAAGTTGTACCCTTTCATCTAAGGTCATGTCCTTTCATCAAAGGACATGCCTCTTCAAATGTGTCTCTTTATCTCCTATATAAGAGACCTATTGTACTCAGTTTAATAACAACAAGTCAATTCAATCTTGTCTCAAGTGTTCTCCTGAAGGTTCTAGTTCTAAGTTAATTACTTAAGTAGTAATTAGTACACAATATGCAGGATTAACAACATAATCCTCACAGTGGTATCAGAGCAAATTTTTTCCTACCCGTGGGTTGTGAAGCCCTCACCCTCTCCGCGGCACTCCCTCATCCACCTCTCCTCTCGGTGTTGTATGGAAGAAGCAGAGCGATGGTGGACTTGGCGTGAATCCTTGCTCGTAGTAATGTAAACAAGTACACAAGGTCTCACACCCATATACACGTATTGTGTGTATAGCAGAGAGGGACCCCCTGCTGTATTTCCGGAATACCCTCCCTCCCTGCTGCCGGTGGCGTTCGCAACATGGCAGGAACTGCCCCCTTCGCTGCTGCATATGGAGCCCCCCTCACTTCGCCTTGGTTGCTGCCAACGGGCGCTCTTGTTTGCTGAGCGTGGCTGCCGGTTGTGAGCCGCCTTACTATATGCAGTGACTGCTGGTTCAACACTGTTCGCAGCGATTCATTCGGCGATTCAGCCTTCGAAGCGTCACCTCCACTCGGCGATTCAGCCTTCGAAGCGTCACCTTTGCACCCCACTCGGCGACGGCCTTCGAAGCGTCAACCTTCAAAAAAAAAAAAACAAACAAACAATACACAACATTAATAAGTGTACTGCCACGTGGAATTCACAAAAAAAAAAAAATCCAAACAAGCCCAACAGGCGTGCGTAACCCGCTGGGCGTGCGCTGGCCGCCCGTTTGGGATTTGCTGGTGTGAACAAGCCACCGTGGGCGACTCGGAAACCACCACCCGGCTGTCAAGATGTCGCCTAGTTCTTACTCGCCTCCTTCTCTCCAGCGAATAGGTGCCCTTCTTCCTGGCTGTTCGTGGGTTTTCCTGGCTTTGCCCACACCACATACTCTGTGTGCTCTCGCCCTCTACGTGCATGCTTCATGGACAACTTCCCGGAGGAACCCGACTTGCACATCTCGTACCTGAGTTACATCGACGAGATCCCCAAGGCTGTTCTTCCCGAACACAGCCCTCCTCGTGCCCTCACTCCGGAATCAGTCCCACTACCCGCCGATGTTGGGTGGATTCCAAGTCTTTCAGCCTCTCCTATCCCAGCATTCCCGGCCTCTCAGGTGTACCGCATTCATGTCAGCAGCCCGCATGTGACCGAACCCGACACTTGGGCGATTTGGACTATTTTCCTCACTTGCGAGCCACTGCATCTTACTCATTTCGAGTATTTTTTATCACGGTACCCGCAGTTGGCACACTTTCTTCCAGAGTGCAGTGTGGATGGCTTACGCAATATCTCCTCCACGCGCCCTCCTGTGACATTTTCCTGCGAGATCTTCGTCCCCGACTATACTCCATTATCTCCAATGCCCAGTTCTTTGGAGGAAGCCAATGCAGTAACTTCGGAGGACGATCCTGACGAAGTGGAAGACCCCGACTTCGCGCACGAGGATCCTATTACTGCCTCTCCAGCAGCTGTTCCTTCCATTCTACATTTCGGGTGGACCTTTCTTGCTTCACCACAGTACTCTCTCTGAGTGCTCTAGATGTCGACTTCGCACGACAACGTGCCACTTGCCGATCCTCAGATGGAAGCCTTGCTGATGACTACTCTCCAACAACAGATGGAGGACTTGCAAAAGGCATTTTTCGACGGAATGGCATCAATGAGATCCCAGATGGAAGACATGCAGCAGCGGCACCAACATCAGCGCGAGGGATCCAGGAAGTCCCAGCGAGCGCATCGTTCGCATTCTCCACAATCATCATCATCATCCTCGGTGGGCCAGTAGGACGATCCCTTAACTCCTCCCGATCCGACTGCCGAGGTAGACAATGCTGAACTTAAACTTTTATATAAATTAATGACCACAGCACAAACACGAAAGATGGACATCAAGTTACCTGAGCCCTACAATGGCCGCCGTGATAAGCGGTTAATCGATCATTGGCTCTACAAAATGGAGGTTTATTTCTCGAATACTGAATTGCCCGAGAACAAAAAGGTGGCATTGGCCAGTACCCTCTTGAAGGATACCGCCTTTCTCTGGTGGCGACGCAGGATTGCAGATGGCAAGTCTACTCCAACGTGGGATAAATTCCGGCGTGCTCTTCGCAAGGCTTTTGAGCCTGCAAATGTGAATTTTCATGCCAGGTCTTCTCTCCGCCGCCTGAGTCAAACTGGCTCCGTGGCCGCGTACATGTCAGAGTTTCAAAAATTGGCTCTGGAGATAGAGACACTCAGCCCCTCTGACCAGCTTCACAGCTTCATTGACGGGCTTGAACCCACAATCCAAGACGAAGTCCATAAGTATAATCCTGCCACCCTGGATGAAGCAATCTCGTATGTCGAGCGCATCAGTGATTATCGGCGTCCTCCCAGGAACTTTTCCTCCGGCGCCCGTTCCTTCCAGCGGAATCGATCCAATGGGACTAGCCAACCCCAGCGTCCTAATTCTGGACAACCCAACTCTCGGCGACCATATTCTGGACAACAGTCCTTCCGGCCGCGCTTTTCCGGGCAAACTTCCGCGTCAAATGCAGGATCCTCTCAGACCGAATCCTCTGGCAGCAGCAGAAACCGAGATCGGTCTCGACAGGACCGTCGCAACAATGATCGGCGCAATTTCAAGCGAGAAACCTCTTCAAGACAGCAAACCTCTTCATCAACTGCCCCTTCATCCCAACCTAGTCGCCCAGGCCTCTGCACAATTTGTTCTGGCGATCACTGGTGGTATGAATGCCCTCAGCGTCCTAAACCCTCCAACACTCGGCGCAATTCTCAGGTGGACAGTTGTCACCATGCTGATCATGACCCGCCTCCTGTGAAAGACAAGAACAAACAGATGGCTTGTTCTGTTCGCGTTTCGGAGTTTGTCAGTACCCTGATGCTTAATGGCCAAAGTACCAACCCTGCTCCGGTGAATCTGTCCAAACAGGTCCTTAGTCTTCTTGGCTTCATTGGCGACCATCCCATCAATGTGCTGGTGGACAGTGGCTGTTCCACTAATTTTGTGGGCACTTCTTTGGTTCATAAGCTGCGCCTACAGACCCGACATTTTGTGGATGCTTTTCAAGTGGAGCTTGCTGATGGTTCTTTCCTTAATTGTAACCAAAAGGTGCAACAGCTCCAGTTCCAGATTCAAGATTACTAGGATCACCTTAATTTTTCAGTGATGCCGTTGTCACATAATGACATGATATTGGGACAATCTTGGCTGTATCGATATGATCCGGTGATCAGCTTTCGTTCCCATTCAATCCAATTATATCATAATGGTCGAGAGCTGGAACTTCATGGCCTTTTCAGTGCCAAACCCATCACCATTGTTTCTGCCCTGCAAGTCAAACGTCTCGTTCGCAAACGTGACAGTGCAACATCCTTGGTCATGTTACGGGAGATTGAAGCAGAAACCAGTGAGCAATCTCAAGCCTCGTCATCAACTACTGCTTACTTGGAGCAACCCTTCTTCAAGCCTTTTCAGGATTTGTTTCCGAATGATCTTCCGACGACATTGCCTCCTCGTCGTCCTGTGGATCACCCGATTGATCTTATCCCAGGTCAACCTCCTCCAACCCGAGCTCCTTACCGTGTTTCTTACTCTGAATCTCAGGAGATACAAAAGCAATTACAGGAGTTGCTGGACAAAGGTCACATCCGTCCCAGCAAAAGTCCCTTCGGAGCCCCGGTTTTACTTGTCAAGAAGAAGGATGGATCAATGCGACTTTGCATTGATTACCGAGCTCTCAACAAGCTGACAATCAAGAACAAATTTCCTTTACCTCGCATCGATGAATTGTTCGACCAACTGCTTGGTGCTAAGGTGTTTTCCAAGATTGATTTAAAGTCTGGCTATCATCAAATTCGTATCCGTAATGGTGATGAATACAAGACAGCCTTTCGGACAAAATATGGCCATTATGAATTCTTGGTCATACCTTTTGGGTTAACCAATGCCCCGGCCACTTTCATGACCCTGATGAATGAAATTTTTGGGCCATACTTGGATAAGTTTGTGATCGTTTACCTTGATGATATTCTGGTTTTTAGCCGATCTATGGTCGATCACAAAGAGCATTTACAGATAGTCTTTGAAGTACTACGCAACAATGTGCTGTACATCAACAAAAAGAAGAGCGAATTTTTCAAAAACCATGTGGAATATCTTGGTCACATCATTTCTGCTAATGGGATTGCAGTAGACCCTAAGAAGATTCAGGCGATTGTGGATTGGCCTTTGCCTCTCACCATTTCAGATGTTCGATCCTTCTTGGGACTTGCTAACTTTTATCACAACAAGGTGCATAGATTTTCGGAGATTGCTGCCCCTTTGACAGAACTGACAAAGCTGGACAAACTTCAGTGGTCTTCGGAAGCTGAGCAATCCTTCAATGATCTCAAGCATGCCTTGACGACAACCCCGGTCTTGGCCATTGCAGATCCCACTCAGCCCTTTGATGTAATGACAGATGCCTCAGATCGTGCTTCTGGTGGAGTTTTGATGCATAATGATCGTGTCATTGCTTTTGACAGCAGAAAGTTTTCAGCCATTCAAAGCAGGTATCCTGTGTATAATAAGGAGTTTTTGGCAATCGTACATGCTTATCGAACATGGAGACATTATCTTCTTGGAGCAGATTCAGTTGTACGTACAGATCATCAATCTCTGACGTATATTTTCACTCAGCCTGTTATGAACTCTCGACAAGGCAGATGGGTTGAATTCTTGGCTAATTTCCACATGATTATTCAGTATGTTCCTGGTCTTCAGAATGTGGTTGCAGATGCCTTAAGTCGCATGCCTCGAGCCATCAATTTTGCCATCACAGATGTGCAAATGGAAATCCCTGCTTGTTTCAAAAATGAATATTTGACGGATAGAGATTTTGGAGATGCGTTCCGTGCTCTCAAATCTTCTAATCCCAGTCCTGCAGAAATGAACATGTTTGCAGCCTATATTATCATGGATGAGTTGCTGTTCTTCTCTGACCGCATTTGTGTGCCTCACAATACTTCATTGCGGAAGATTCTTATTCAAGAACATCATGAAGTCCCTTATGCTGCTCACCCTGGTATCAACAAGACATATCGACTTTTGTCTGCTACATACTTCTGGCCTCAGATGCAGCAAGATGTTATCAAATTTGTCAAAGCTTGTCATTCATGTCAAACAATGAAAGCCTCTCGACAACTTCCTCAAGGGTTACTTCAACCATTGCCAGTTCCCAATGAGAGATGGGAAAGTATCAGTATGGATTTTATCACCACCTTGCCTCGTTCATCCAAAGGCAATGCTCAGATTCATGTGGTGGTTGATCGATTTTCCAAAATGGCACATTTCATTCCTTGCAAGAAAGCTGCTTGAGCCCCAGATGTGGCGTCATTATTTGTGCAACATATCTTCAAATTGCATGGTTTGCCAAAGACCATCATCTCAGACAGAGATCCAAAGTTCACTGGACATTTTTGGACGTCTTTGTTCAAATCTCTTGGCACGAATTTGTTATTCAGTTCAACCTATCATCCTCAAACAGATGGACAGACTGAAAGAGTCAATCAGATTTTGGAAGAAATGATTCGACATTATATCCAATTCCGTCTGGCATCATGGGAAGATTATTTACCACTCGTGGAATTTGCTTATAATAATTCCCATCATTCAGCAATTGGATTAACTCCATTTCAAGCAGCATATGGACATACTCCTCTTGTGCCTACAAACTTTGTTTTACAACACAAAGTGGCGTTGGTAGATCAGTTGGTTCAGGAGATGCAAGATGTGCTTGTACAAGTTCGAGATAAATTGGTCCATGTGCAACAAAAATATCAAAAACAGGCCAACAAGCATCGTCGACATGCAGAATTTCAAGAAGGAGACTTGGTCTTATTATATGTGGCACCTCACCGCTACAAAACAGTGAAGTCAGTTTTTCCAAAGTTACGACCTCGCTTCTATGGGCCTTTCAAGATTATTAAGAAAAATTCAGCTGTCAGTTATAAGTTGGAACTTCCACCGTCATGGGGAAAGATTCATCCGACTTTTCACATATCTTGGCTCAAACAATATATTCAAGGAGATTCGCATGTCCCAGACTTATCTTCTTATGTACCAGAAATTGAAGATGACCATATTATCCTTGTTCCAGAAGTAATACTTGACGTAAGACAGAAGGAAACAAGAAGAAAGTTGACTACAGAATTTCTTGTGAAGTGGATGGACTTGGATGAGTCTGATTCCACTTGGCAAACAGATGAAGAAATGCAGCAGTACCCTACCCTTCTTCAGGAGTTCTTCGACAAACGGATGTCTATCATTTAACACATGGGTTTTATTTTAAATGGGAGGGAATGTCACGACTGTGACGTGTTTATATATGAGATTCTCTCTTCATTGCTGATTACTGTTGCAGATGCAAAGAGTTACCAGCCAAAGGGAACCCCTACCCTCGACTGGTTGCGACTCTTCGTCAAAGGATGTACCTCTTCATCGAATAGCCACATCTCTTCGACGAATGGTTGTATCCCTTAGTGAATGGTTGTGCCTCTACATCGACTAGACACATCCCTTAGCCTAAAAGTTGTACCCTTTCGTCTAAGGTCATGTCCTTTCATCAAAGGACATGCCTCTTCAAATGTGTCTCTTTAGCTCCTATATAAGAGACCTATTGTACTCAGTTTAATAACAACAAGTCAATTCAATCTTGTCTCAAGTGTTCTCCTGAAGGTTCTAGTTCTAAGTTAATTACTTAAGTAGTAATTAGTACACAATATGCAAGATTAACAACATAATCCTCACAGGGGGCTTCGGCCAGGTTGAGATAGGAGGATCTTATTGTTTTTCTTCTAGATTTTCAGAAAGCCTATGAGAGAGTTGTGACATGTGAGAGATTGACCGTCGTAAACACAACCTTAGGCTAACTAAACTTCACTTAATGATGCTTAAGAGATAGACAAATAGTGTCAATGCAATGCAATGCAGCTATATTAGATGAATGGGTTTACAATGAGATCTAAATAGATCTAAGATGCTGTCCTAGATGAAGATCCTTCTCGGGATGAGATGGATGGGCTGAATGCTGAAGATGAGGACTGTTCCTTGCTCCAATGCTGAAGTCCACCCTTCGATGCCAGCTTCCCTCTATGTAGGAGGTAGGAATGATGAACTATATGCTGAATATGCTGCCTATGTGCTGGATGAACTGCTGTCCCACTGACTTTCCCTTGTCTCCTGGGAAGGAAATGCTGAAGCGAAGCTTGGACCTGATGTATGCTGAAAACGCTGATGAACTGATGCTGAACTGATGCTCTCCTTGTTACCTGGGAAGGAAACGCTGAGGAGATGGATGATCTATGAACTGAACTGAGATATGATGGACTGAATGGATGCATTTCTTATATATATGTGGGAATGATGCTGGTCGGCCAGCCTTGCTGCTGTCGGCCAGCTCCTGGATGCTCACGACCTGCCATAAATGCATATCTGCTGTCGGCTGGTGCTAACAGCCCCGACCAGATGCAAATGAATGCCTTACATGCTTATGAAGATTAAGGTACTGATGTTGGTGCTGAAACACCCCCATGCTTATGCTAATATATGCCTGAATAATACTTAAATGTCCTGTTTAATGCTTGATGATGCCATGCCACTTGTACACCTGATGGGTGTGCACGTGACATTCCCCTCTACTAAACTGTTGCTAGGTGGTATACCTGGCAACCTTTCGGCTCCTCTGGTGATCCTTTTCCATTGAAACCACTGCCCCCTTCTGACTTCTTCTGCCGGGATTGAGGTCGACTGTAGGTGTTGAATCCTTTGAGCCAAAGACTTGTCTATTGCGGGAACATGAATAGTAAATGCTACTAAAGCTGCTTGGAAATACTTGAGTCACCCCTGACCTGTCTGTGGAAGCCTTTCACCCATCTCCGTCGTTCCTGAACCTTTGAACTTCTTGAGGCGATGTTGGAGTAAACTTCCGTCTTCTTCTGTGGAAGAGTACCCCTTGCTTCTGCGAGTTGAAGCCCAAAACTTTATGTACTCCTTTGATGATGGATGTCATTCTTCCCCAGAGAATTCATGGGTAAACATGTATGCCTTGCAGATGCAAGACTGACTTCTAAGATGTCTGCTATGCAAGCCATGTGCAACCCTATATGCTGTGCAAGAATGCAGATGGATGGGTTACTAATGCATACCTAAGGGGAAATCCCTAAGGATGGCCTACAAGATTTTGAGAACTGGGTTTAACTGTGCGGAAGCGATTAACATGATGTTTGACTGGATGACTGATGGAATGAAAATGATCTAAGGCTGGTTACCCTGTAACGCTCTAATACCAATGTGACATGTGAGAGATTGACTGTCGTAAACACAACCTTAGGCTAACTAAACTTCACTTAACGATGCTTAAGAGATAGACAAATAGTGTCAATGCAATGCAGCTATATTAAATGAATGGGTTTACAATGAGATCTAAATAGATCTATGATGCTATCCTAGATGAAGATCCTTCTCGGGATGAGATGGATGGGTTGAATGCTGAAGATGAGGACTGTTCCTTGCTCCAATGCTGAGGTGCACCCTTCGATGCGGGCTTCCCTCTATGTAGGATGTAGGAATGATGAACTATATGCGGAATATGCTGCCTATGTGCTGGATGAACTGCTATCCCACTGACTTTACCTTGTCTCCTGGGAAGGAAACGTTGAAGGGAAGCATGGACCTGATGTATGCTGAAAACGCTGATGAACTGATGCTGAACTGATGCTCTCCTTGTTAAGGAAACGCTGAGGAGATGGATGATCTATGAGAACTGAACTGAGATATGATGGACTGAATGGATGCGTTTCTTATATATATATGTGGGAATGATGCTGGTCGGCCAGCTCCTGGATGCTCACGACCTGCCATAAATGCATATCTGCTGTCGGCTGGTCACAACATGCTGTCGGCTGGTCATAAAGTGCTGTCAGCTGGTGCTAACAGCCCCGACTTGATGCAAATGAATGCCTTACATGCTTATGAAGATTAAGGTACTGATGTTGGTGCTGAAACACCCCCATGCTTATGCTGATATATGCATGAATAATACTTAAATGTCCTGTTTAATGCTTGATGATGCCATGCCACTTGTACACCTGATGGGTGTGCATGTGACGAGTGGACTGGGGGGATGATGTGGCGTATGGGATTCCCTAAGGAGTGGGTCCAAGGTGTTTTTGGGCTCTACTCGGCTTCACACACACATTGCCAAAGGTGGTAGATTTCCGCCTTCTCATTCGGTTCAGTAGGGCTGTCCACTAGCACCTTATCTATTTTTGTTTGTTGCCGAGGCCATGAGTAGTTTTCTTTTCTCTTAGGAGACAAGGCTCTAGGGGCTGCGTCTTCCCATCTGCGCACAGAAGCTACTTGATTTAGAGTTTGCCAATGACACAACATCATACCTTTCTGGAGTTGAGGGGAATCTCAAGAGTTTCAACGAGGTGATAGGGATCTTCTATTGTGCATTTAGAGCGCAGATCAACTGGAACAAGTCGTGTGGATTTTGGTTTGGCTCATCGCTTGCCTTGACTTGTGTAATGAAGTAGATTTGGTTGCACATGCACGTGGGGGATGGGGCCTAGGCACTTGGGCTTAGGGTCATTTACATGTGTACCTTTGGGGGCCTTGGGCTATATTACACATAGGGCTCATGGGCATTGTACACCTTTTGATCATTTGACTTTACCTTTCTTGGAGCTCTTATGCCCAAGCTTCTATGGTGTTCTTCTCACTTAGAGATGAAGTTGGTGACTACAGTCACCCATGTTATCTACTCCATGTCATGAGTGGGTCTTTTGCTTTCTTGCAACTTGGAATCTAGTTGAGGCTGTGGTACATCACCTCTTGTTGGGCCTTCTCACGGGCTTGCATTGGTCACCGTCAACGGTCAATTCGCAACTGTCTTTGGGTTTGCAGTCATGGGAGGCCTGCTCGGGCCAAAGAGGCTTGGAGAGTGGTCATTTAGCCTCAACATAGGGGGGGAGGGGGGGGCTGGGCATCATCGACCTCTCCATTCAGAGCCACGTCCTCTTGGGCAAGTTGATAGTTCGTGGCCTTCTTTGGGGCGAGTGGCACTCGGTTCGTTATCTTGGATGCCAGGTGGCAATGATATTTCTGGGCATTCGGAAGAAACTGTTATACTAGAGTTTGGCCAAGCTTTCCTTAGCTAGCCGAGTTGTGGTGGCAAACCGGGTTCTTCTCACCACATGTGCATAGTTGCTAGGCGTTTCATGAAACGTGTTTCATAAACGTTTCATTCATTTTCCAGAAGTTTAAAAAACGTTTCATACAAAAAGGGGGGGTTACAGGCCTCAAAATTTATATATAGGTTTATAATATGTTAAAAATATGTTGCCTTCCTTGCAAAACAATATTAAACATGCATCATTTACACATTAAAACATGTTTACAAGCTAAAGCTAAAGAATCTGGGTGACCTAGTTACAGTGGGCACCCAACTGAGTCACTGACCAATTGGCATAAATAAATTGGCAACATCAAGAATCAAGATCTGGATTTCATCATCAATAATGGCACTCAAAGTGATCACAAAAAGTTTGAATCCTGAGCTGATACAAAAAAAACTGCAGTCTGAAATACACAAAGTAAAGCATGCTGAAGCCTGAAAGATGCAAGCATGCATGAATGATGACAAATAGTAAACTAGAGGAGCTTGATAGCCCCAAAGACTAGAGTCCTCAATATGGAGTGTGGGTATTGCCAACTGGGCACTCAATCCTCAACATCCTCGATGTCCTCATGAGCACTCTCCTCGATAGACTCAATGTCGCTCTCAGAAGAGGATGATGCTGGCTCAGCTGCCGCACTCGTCTCAGCTGTTGCACTAGTACTAGCACCTCCTGATAATGCTACTGTAGATGCTCGTGTGCCATGAGCAGGTGCCATCAACTCCTCATACAACATGGCATATATGTCGTGCTCCTCGTGAGGAATCTCTGGGACGTCTTTCATCTTCTCAATGTCGATTTTATCGACATTGACCTGACGAGGCTCTATCGGATTGCCCGACTGGCCAATTAGGCAGAGATTGCAATGGCAATACACCAACCGCTCCAACTGAGCAGTAGACAACCTATTCCTCTTCTTTGTATGGAAGAGGGCCCATGTGCTCCAGTTTCTCTCAGCAGGGTCCGAACTGCAATCTTGTGAGAGGACTCAAATGGCGAGGTGTTTCTGCCATTAAAATACAGAAACTTTGTAAGTACAGGGTACTAAAGTCTTAGTATAATCATCATTGATCAATGTATTATGTAAATAACAGAGTTGTCTTTTAGAGTTGTATTCACCAAGTGAGGGCTACTGATCCCATACTTCTCCCAACATGAGACTGGCTGAAGCTGTGTCTCTCGCATGCATGCAGTCTGTCTACCAAATGCGTGGCTGGCATTCGGATACACTAGCCGCTCATCCTCCAAGCGTCTCATGAGCTCCACGTCTCCTCCTCTCCATTTCTGAATGTAATCTTGCCATCCGTCTTCCAACTCTTCATTAATATACTGGGCTTCACTATGCTAGAGAGGGTGCAATATGTGGGCAACCACGTGGATTGGTCTATGGAACCAATCCCACCGGTCATTCCAAACCCGTCGAATGTCCTCAACCTTGAAAATTAGCCATGAATGATCAAAGCTATTAGCTCACTCCTACAAGCTACGATAGATCATAGTACGATACAACTTACAAGTTACAACAAGAAGGCAACTACTTGGAAGTTTAGTACCTCTCATCTGTCAAGAGAGTGCATCGGTTAAGAGCCTCTCCAATCCGGTCCATGAACTCGTACAAGAGTCCAAGAGTGTTGCCCTCCATGTCAGTGATGTGAAGAACACTATAGATTGGTTGAAGAGTTCTCAATAAAGCCTCTGCCTCCTTCCACCAATCTTCTTGCATCACTCTGCGTGCAAAAGCAACTGCATTCGGGTGCTCATGGTCCTCCCAGCTCATCCACTTTCGACTAACCATTGTGTGCATGAGTCCCTGTCGGACTCTCACTACCCTCTCAACCACAATGAACATATATGCAAACCTAGTTTGTGAGGGCTTCAAAAGGTCAAGGTCACTATTGGCACGAAACATTGCCAAGACCCTGGGCCTCTTGGTAACAAACTTCACCAAGCTACGCGCAATGTCAAAGATGTCAGCAATCCACCTAATCTTGGCAAGATCTTCAATGAGCAGTCTAGGCTATGGGATGCACATGGAGTCCATACAATCTGCGGGAACTCATCCTCTAGCATCAGTCCCACAGAGACACAGTTGCTACCATTATCAGTGACCACTTGCACTATGTTTTGTGGGCCTATCTCCATGATAGCCTCGCGGAGGTGCGACCATATAAATGCTGCTGTCACCACTGTCCCAGGCATAGATGCATCAATGGCACGCAAAAACATAGTGTCCTTGCAAGAGGACACCAAAATATTGTACACATTCCTCTTGCGTATATTTGACCACCTGTTACGACCCTGTGTTTTTCCCTCTGGACAACAAGCAAGTGGGCACGGGCACGGGACGCACAGTGTGGACAGGCATCAGTTGAATGTGAAAAGGAAACTCATAAGTGTGGCCAGCCCAAGTGTGAAAGGGGACAAAAGGGATTTTGAGGTTATAAGGTTTTTAAAACCTTTGATGACAAAAATAATAATATTATTTGAAGGCATGTGTTTTTGCTATTGCTTTTAGTTTTTGGAGAAAAAGCAGGTGGGGGCGCCTCTTTATAAAGGGAAGGGTGGCGGATTCTGAAGCGTGGAGTCGTGTGGCGCTTCTCCTTGGACATGGTTTCCTCCCACGCATGTGTGTGCGAGCAATTACATGTGGGTGTGCGCTTGTAGGTGCGCGTGCACGTGGGCATGTTGTCGCCTGCTATTCTATGGCCATGTTGGCGGGCAGTGTTGCAGTTACACGTGTGGTGTTCCTCTGGTGACTGGCGGGCTGCAAGAAAGCGCAAGATTGCAGACATCGCACGGTTGAGTAGGAGGCGAGGCTGGAATGCGCTTGTTCGCTCTCTCGATCGGAAGGGGGGAGAGGTTGCCTTGGTGGAGCATCGTCCTGTGGCGTGTGGAGACGATCACGTATCTGCACACATGCTGTAGAAACAGGCCCTTGCAGCATCGCGTTTGAGGGCATGGAGCGGGCATGGCCTTCAACCTCCTCTTCTCTAGACGATCCGGCGCTGGACTCTTCCCCTCTGCTTGGAATTTACCCCGGCACACAGAGGAGTCCCGCACATGTGCGAGGAGGCTTATCAGGGGCAGCTCGTTTTCCTGTGGCGGGCCAGGAGCCGCAGAATGATGAGGGAGCCCTCCATGATGGTGGTGAGAGAGGCTGCCGCAGAGCAGCTTTAGGAGCGGCAGAGTGACTGGGCATCCTCTAAGCTTGTGGACATATTGGACCTCATCTGGAGCCTCGTCTTTAGTTGCCTTCATTATTTTTGGGTTCAGTAGAAACGGACGAGCCTCTGCAGCATGGAGCAGGCCTCTTACTGGTGGCGGCTGCGTGTGTAGAAGCAGCCAGGCGAGCAACCTTCAACAGAGGGCTATGGTGCAGGTTCTTACAGAAGTTTCTGCAGAGGGCTTAGTCGAAGGACCGGGGGTGCTCTTCCAAGGAACGAGGGTCCATGATCAGAGCCTGGTTGATGGCGTGTCTGGAGCTATGACCGGTGCAGGAGATTAGAGATAGGCTTTTTCTCTTTCTCTCTCTATGGGTTTTTGGCATCGTGATCGATAGTGCATATGTGGATTTATCTGTCATGGAAACAGGACATTGGTCTTTCGAGAAGAAGCCAGACTTTGGTATCGAGGATACAGATCTTTGGTTTATCGGATACAGGTCTTGTCTCTAGATTCATGTGAATAGGTTCTAGTTTTCTCTAGGTTACATGCAGGCTGTGACTATAGGAAGGACATATGGTTTGGTACAGCCCTATTGCTATTTGGGAAAGGGTTCGTGGGATCCATGGTTGAGATGGAGAAGACCTTTTCAAGCAGGGAGGTGTTGTACAGGTATGCCTTCTCTATGGAATGCTTCGCTGTAATAACAAGAGTTCTTATTTGGAAAGTCCTGGGTGAAAAGCTAAAAGGGATCCTAATGGTAAAGGATTCGACAAGTTGTACTTTGTACTCTTATTTGATCAAGTAAAGAAATACCGCAAGGGGCGCCACTGCGTTTTGGGGCCAATCGGTGTCCTTGTACTATTTGCAGGAGCATTCTAGCTCCCCTGTTTGTTTTCCTTTTTCAGGTTCCCGTGGGTGATGAAGTGTTTTGTGTGCGAGTGTTTGTTTCATCGCCCGTTAGATTTCTAAAGGCCGGTTTCACCACCCGTCACATAACAATGTGCAACCATACTTGCTCCAAGTGGCTTTTAATGGCTCCATCTCCACCTCCACTGCTTGTTGCTCTCTTATGAGCTCTTTAGTGTGCAAGGTCTCATAGGAGGGTCCCTCCCACTCACATCCAATGCGGCTGATTGCCCTCATGGCCTTTCTCCATCGTGGTGTGCGTACAATGTGAAAAGACAAAGCACATTGGATGAAAAGCCTAGTGAGTTTCCTAGTTACATCTTTAATTGCTTGCTTTTGCATTCTTGCTTGAATGCTTGCTCTCTTTAGAGAGGCTTTGGGTACTGCGGGCAAAGGGGTTCATGTTGCCGTGGGAGTGGAACTACCAGCACCCCCAAATCGTGCTTGGCTCTGTGCATCTTCCTCTGAACCCAACCGTGTTCTCTTTGATGCCTCACATGTATCCTCACTAACCCCAATATCCTCAAGCATAGGCCCACAACCGCATCCTGCCAGTTGTTGTCTTTTCCATTCTTGTAGCTCGGCTTTGATGTTTGTAGGCACAAGTTTGCATGCACCAATGCCTTCCCCGGTTAAACCTGTGAAATGGGCCTTAACATGGATTATGGACCCTCCTGAGCAAACCTCGCAAAAATTGCATTTCCACTTGTGTGTGCATGAACCACCATATTTAGATACGGGAGTGACATGGGCCCACATGGCATCCTTAGTGCGAGGCATCTTGACAAAAGTAGGGCGGGATTGGCACCCTGGCATGAAAACCCGCAAATTTCAAAATCTGTGTTTTTTACAAAATCAAAGAAAACAAGCACAAATCAGCACAACCAACCTGAGAGTTGGCAGGCACGGAACCTCGGAAGTGCGGGAGGAGGTGGTAGGAGCTGATTTGTGCAAGGCAAGAGCTCCTTCAATCAATTTCCCAGTCGCCTGTAGACGTTTTTTGGAACAACATGCTCTCTGGATAGAAAACGTTGAAAAACGTAGGTTTTCCGAGGTAGCATGAAAGAACCGCGTTTCATTGCAATGAAACGTTTTGTTTCATTCAGATGGAATGAAACGCGTTTCATTGCAACACTGCACATGTGGTACATCACCCCATGTTGGGCCTTCTCTGGGGCTTGCATTGGTCAGGTTCATGATAAAGTTGCACAATGCGGAAGCAAAACATAGGGGAGAGGGAGAGGTACAAGAGAGAGAGATCAGACAATGAACATCTTTGTATTATAGCATGAGGCTTTACAATGGCAATACCAGCCAATAGATAGGTGTAAAGCAATTGGATTGAATACAAATGAGGGGAGAGAGGTCTTTATATAGGGAGGCCATGAAGCTGGCCAACTAGTACACCATGAAGCTGGCTGACTGCCCACGACTAGTATAAATTATTATAAAGCACAAAGATAAATGCCCAACCCAATACAAGGCCTAATCCCACTCAACACATGAGATGCACAAAATTCTAACACCCCCTCTGCAGCTCAGTGCTTGACGACTCGAAACAAAATGCCACCCTGAACAACAAAGAAATTTGCTTGGCTACGAAGTTCCACACCAATATGTAGTGACCTCCAAGTATATCAAATGATGAGCTGTCGGACAAACCACGGCCATAATCCCCCAACAATGAACTGTGAACACATCACGTCCAAAAAAACCTCGAACAATGAACTTGAAACTCATCGAGTTCATATTCTTTGCTACATCAAGCAATAGACTTGGAACACATCCAGTCCATAGCGCTAAAATGAGCTTGTCTTGCCAGATATTGAACTTGCTTGGAACTCCGGCACATTGGTCCCATGCACCAAAGGTCATGGTTCGTGATAGCCCTCTCTCCCACCCACAAGCCTCCTCTGGCTGGAAGCACACGGAGGAAAACTATCTACATGATTATAGAAGCTGACCATCTAGCTCCTTTCTGGCGCGTGAAGACTCATCACTAGAAAGTGTCCATTACGGGGCGAGGCTTTAGAGGCATCCGAGGCATTAAAGAAAGTTATCTCTGAGTCACGAGTTTTAAAGTCGGCATCATGGGATGTGATCCTTTTGAGGTGATTACCGATGCCATTAGCCTAGCCATTGGAATTGTTCTACAGCAAGATGGTAGGCTAGTGGCTTATTATAGCCGCAAGTTGAATGCCGCCGAAAAGAATTATTCAGTGTATGACAAAACTCTTGGGGGTGATGACAACCCTTAAGCATTGGAAATATTTCCTTTACGGGAGAGATTTCATAGTTCAGACAGATCACCAAACACTTACATGGTTGCAAACCATGTCTAGTGTCCAATGGAGTGATGGTCAATCTAGATGGAGTCAATTGTTCCAACAGTTTAGGGGAATGATTGACTATGTCCCTAATAAGAATAACCCTATTGTCGATGCTTTAAGTTGTAAAGACACAATTCATACTTTGCAAGAGTCAATTGTGCTTGAAATTCAAGGAAAGGATTTAGAAGCATGAAGGCACAATATGCGGATTTGGAAGAATTCGGGACTCAGTATGAGTTGGCCCTTAGTTCAGAACCAGGCCACCACAATATACAAGAAGGTTGGTTGTTTTATAAGAACCACCTATGTGTACTCAAAGAAAAGCGCCAAGTACTTCTCCATGATGCCCATGATTCTCTTGTTAGAGGTCATAGAGGTATCAATAGTACACTAGAGAAGTTAGAGTGGTCATTTTACTGGCCCAAAATGCGACGGGATGTCTACCAACACGTCCAATATGCTAGATATGTCAAAAAGTGAAATTTCCACATACAAAACAGGTAGGGTTACTTTAGCTTTTGCCTATTCCAGAGGGACCTTTTCACGACATCAGTATGGACTTCATAGGCCCCCTTTCCGAATCATCTGGATCTAGAAACAAACACTGCATGACTTTTGTGTACAGATTCAGTAAGTTCTGCATGCTCATTCCTATTGGCATATATGCGATGAGTAGTGCCACATGTGAACATGGGGTAATGAAGGACTCTTTTCTCCCTTTGGGTTTTTACCCTTGGATATCAGGTGTGAAAGGACACCATTCATTTATTGTATTTTGATATTGTGGAGTCAACCCCCAAGCTCGACGCATTGTATGCTATCTTCTTTGTGTGAGCATCTATCACCGTCTCTCTCTTGAGAGTGTTCTTGCTCCTGTACATTCTCTGTGTGCAACCCTAACCAGAATAGTGGTATCAGAGTTGGAAACGCTTGCTTGGATATGTACCTCTACCGCCGGATCTGCGCACGTTCGTTCGCAGTTCCGTTGCTCGCTATTCCGGCCATCGCCAGGCCTGTTCCGCTGATTTTCAGGCGCCTCCGTCCCGCCGCATGTTCGGCGTTGCTCCGCCCTTTATCGCCTCCAGTCCGGGCGGTGATAGTGCAGAGGGCTCCACCACCGCCCTGTCCTGGGCGGCAACCCCTGGCGGCAGGCTTACGTGGCACAGGACGATTTTGTGCAAGTTTTTGGGCCAACTCTCTGTGTCCGACGCAAGCTTCGACTCCATCCCAATCCGGTGCCCAGTCGTCGTCGCCTACCCGTTACCTTGCTGGCTCCGACCCCGTCCCCATCCGGACCCAGTCGTCGTCGCCTGTGCCATCCCGTCGCCGTCTGCAGCAGCACCCAGTCGCCGTGAGAACCACCATGCAGGCACCCAACAGCAGCACGTCTTTGGCGCATGCAGCCTGTGTCCACCACGTTTGATGCATCTTGTGAGGAATACCGCCGCCTAGCAGAAGCACGTGTCCAACACGTCTGACGCCTTCTATCAGCAACACGGTCTCCGGTTTCTGTACCTGTAGGCTGCCTATGCCAAAGGGTCGCCATCAGCTGCTTGTCAAGGCCCGGCTATATAGTTTCCTTACAACAGCAAGCTAGCCAACAACACTGCATCCCTACAAAATCAGGGTTCTGACCAGGTAATTGATTTTTTGGTTCACTTTAAGGGGCTTTTGTACATTTCTTGCTTCATTGCAAAAATCAAGTGCATGCAGTAGTGCAGGACAACATCCCGGTGCAGGATTCAGGGAAAATTTGGGGATTTTTTGGAATTTGCACAATTGCAGTTACAAGACACAGAGAAATTTGGGGCTTTCTAAAAATCAATACTTAATTGTACAATTAAAGCTCATTGGTACACATATTTTTGGGGCTTTTGTGAATTATTTGCAATTGACACATAAATCAGTCCATTGGTGCTCAGAATTTTGGGGATTTTCAGCATTGCTTATTTGCAGCTTTATACTCAAGGCAAAACATTTGCACAGGACTTTGTGGTTACCTCGCATTGCACTCCGGTGCGTTTGAAATTTTGCATGCAGGTGCTTTGTACAGCATATTTGGTTGGACGTGTTTGCATATCTCTTGGTGAAGAGATTTCAGCAAATGGCTGGAAATACGACCAATATATTCGGGGTTTTGTCCCAAGAGGACAAATTGGATGGTAGTAATTACTCCCTCTAGAGTTTCATGGTCTGAAATCTTCTTGTGGCCAAAGGATTATGGGGTTATGTGTCAGGTGAAGATGTATACCCTGTTGACATAGCACCTAACACGCCTGGCCGTGGTGCTCAGCAAGCTGCAGTACCCACTCCTTCCTCATAGGAGCAGAAGAGATGGGATATTCGCGATGCTCAAGCGATGGCTTTGATTGCTTTGTCAGTAAAGCGGTCAATCATACCACATATTCGGTCTTGCAGGATCTCACGACGAGCTTGGGATGTACTTGAAACCATGTATCAGGCAAAGAATGATGCCAGGGTTGCATTTCTCAAGAAAGATCTTGAGAACTTGGACATGAATGATGGTGATAGTATGGCTGATCATCTTACGAAGATCCAGGATCTTTGGAGTAGTTGCTCAATATTGATGAGGTCATTTCCGAAAAGGAGTTTGTTTCTAGGACACTATCATCTTTGCTAGAAACCTACTTGAACTTCCACACATCGCTCACTCTATCTATGCGGGGAAACGTGGAACCAATCTTGTTTGACGAGTTGGTTGGTTTGTTACTACAGTAGGAGAAGAATCGGAAGAACAAATCTTCCAGCATGCGTGGTAGTAATGGGGCTTTTGTTGCCCAAGACAAGGGCAAGGGAAAAGCCAAACACAGTTTTCAGCCAAAGGCTGATTCGGGACAACCTTCACAAAAGGCTAAAAATGATGCAGGTACGCCCAAGAAAAAGCCAAACACAGTTTTCAACCAAAGGTTGATGCAGGACAACCTTCACGAAAGGCTAAAAATGATGTAGGCAAGCCCAAGAAAAAGGCAAAGGCTTGTCTCACAAATTTTGGATGGAGGCAATAATGTGTGCTACATATGTTTTGAATAGATGCCCTACCAAAGCATTGAAAACCATAATGCCGTATGAGGCCTGGCACGAAAGGAAACATAAAGTTCATGACTTTAGAGTTTTTGGATATATAGCTTATGCACATGTACCTCAGCAATTGAGAGGCAAGCTTGATGACAAAGCAGCTAAGTGCATATTTGTGGGTTATAGCAGTGGCAGTAAAGGCTACCGTCTCTTTAATCCTTCCACACAGGCTTTTTGTCACGTGCACTCTGCATTGTAGTGCACGGTGATAAGATGGCTCATCATCATCAGTGCAACATTGTACAGTATTAGTACCCTTTAGGATGATAATTGTCGTACGTCGTGACCCCATTGTAATCGTCAGTCCAGGATATGTTAGGCACGAGCTACATAGGTCATTCCTCAGCCATAGTGAGTGAGTGAGTCAGTCAAGTCCCTTAACCCACTTGGAGAGAATCATTCATGCATGTAGAGTCAGTAGAAACCTTAGGGTTTGCATTAGAAGGCACTCTGCATATTGCATATCATTCATCCATTGCATATAGACCATCGTAGAAGCCTTGAAATGGCATCTAGTATTTTTAGGATATTTATTAGCATTTATTTGACATTTTTTCCATATTTTCCAGCATTTAATACCATCTTTAGCCATTATTATTCATAAGACTCGGTGATGTAGAAGTAGGGATCCAGTCGGCCAGCCCTACAGCCAACCGACCAGCCCTGAGCACCCATATAAATAGGCTTGCTTTTGCACCATTCAATCAATCATATCATAATTCAGCCAAGCGTTGCAGTCCTCAGCCCGTGGAGCATGATCGCTTGCATAATCAGCCACACGACATCAAAACGCAGCATATACAATAGCCGGCCAGCATCAGGTCATCATCATCCTTGCGTTTTCAGCCCATCCAGCAGCCGGCCAGCATTAGAGCATTCTCAGCCTTGCGTTTTCAGCCCTGAAGCAGTTTTCAGCATTGCATAGCATGGGCCTTTGCTACAGCCCCTTTGGTGAAGGTAACACGTATGCATACATTCATTTTCAGCATTCATACATGGGTTAGAACAGTCCCAAACAGTCCATACCTCAGCCTCAAATTTGCAGCCTTCCCTCATTCCATTGGGAAGAGTGCATAGGCTTGAGATCGGTCATTATTGGTGCTTCTACAGCCGTGTACAGTTTAGCCTGACTCTTGGTTCTCCGAGATCTTGCGTTTGGCTTATCGTCAGTCCCAAGTCATTTCTCTTCAAAGTAATAAAGTAAATACTATTCCGGTAACGGGATAGGGGGCTCTTCAGTGGGTAATTCGGGACCCCATACGGTGTACAGTTTATCTCTCTCTCTCTCTCTCTCTCTCTCTCTCTCTCTCTCTTTCTCCAAATTTCTTAAAGTTTGAAGTCATAAAAGTGGATTGCTAAACTCGCGAAACTCAGGATACAGAAGGCAGTGTGAGACTTGTGTGACAAGATTCTTAATTACGAATACTCCGCTGCATGTTACAATTTTGGACAACAGAGATGTTGTATTTGTTGAAAATTCAGACTAGCCATTGGCTGAATTTTTTGCACAGCCACCTTCGGGCCCACTTAACATGTTTGAGGGGCTTCTCCCGTTGGGAATTTATGGCTCAACAGATCAGCCATCAACTTTGCCTAATGGACAGCATTTGGGTACTCAAAATCAACCCATGAATGAGCTCATTACACCTCAAAATTTGGAGGAAGTAGTGGAGCAAGAGCAGACAGCGACAGAAGAGGCTAGAGTTGTGCCTCGTTGGTTGCTCCGTACTTTACAAGAGAGCAAACTTTCAGCTCCGCTTGGTAGCAAGACTCATGTTGGTTCACATAATGCAAGAGAACACGCAGATGTTACTTGCATGAGTACACTTTGTGATGCAGATGAGCCAGATTCATTTGAAGAGGCTCATGAGGATGAGCATTGGATGCAAGGGCCATGTAAAATGAGATGGATTCTATCCATAAAAACAGCACATGGGATTTGGTAGACTTGCTTGTAGGCAAGAAGCCCATTGGCACAAAGTGGATTTACAAGTTGAAAAGAAAGTCTGATGGTACCATTGACAGGTATAAGGCCAGGCTAGTGGCCAAAGGATATGCCCAACAAAAAGGCATAGATTATGATGAGACTTTTGTATCTACTTCTCATATGGCCACAGTTAGATGTGTTGTTGCATTGGCTGCCCATCATGGATGGAAAGTGCGGATTTGCAGGAAGAAGTGTATGTAAAGGTTTTATAATGCATGGTCATGAAAACAAAGTATGCAAGCTTCGAAAAGCTCCTGGATTCATCTAGGTATATGTAAAACTTTGAAAAGCACTTAATGGTCTCAAACAAGCTCTCCAAGCTTGGTATGAGAAGATACATACTTATTTGACCACGTAGGGATTTTGCAATAGCTACAACCTCTATTCTTGACTTCTAGAAACAACACTTTTTTTCTTATCTATGCAAGGCACAACCCCGCTGACCTAGTCCTCTAGAGTAGGGTTGCCCAGGGATTTATTTATCTTACGTAATGCTTTAATTAATTTATTGAAAAATAATTTATTTATCTTACGTAATACTTTAATTAATTTATTGAAAAATTACCCGACTAATCGGGTCCACCTATCCATAGGATGTTGTCGTCAGGGTATTCCATCCTCCCACTTTCCACCCAACTCACATGTCAATTTATTTTCTAATTAATCCTACTACACTGTTTGACATAAATAAACAAGTTCCTTAATTAAAAGCCTTACACATGGTTCATTTAAACAGTCTTTATCAATGATACACAATTCTTACTGCGAAAGAATGGCATTCAGAGAAAATTTACATCTAGATACACTCCATACGTTCAAAGTTATTCATAGCCAAATCTAGGCTCTTTACTTTATCCTGCTGATCATCTAGAATTCGGCCTTCCACCCCTCTACAGATTGGGCAATCTCTACGGGAAAAGTGTTGCTCTCATTAGAATTGTCTTTTATGCATAGAAAGATGCATAAAGGAATTATTTCTATTTCAAAAGTGTTATTTTCAATAAAATTGATTTTTATGCATAGAAAGATGCATAAAGCAATTATTTCTATTTCAAAAGTGTTATTCTCATTAAAATTGATTATGCATTTCATATGCATAAAGGAATTATTTCTATTTCAAAAGTGTTATTCTCATTAGAATTGATTTTTTTGCATAGAAAGATGCATAAAGGAATTATTTCTATTTCAAAAGTGTTATTCCCATTAAAAATGATTTTTATGCATAAATAGATGCATAAAGAATTTTTATATCAAAATTAGAATTCTCTTAAATTCTATGTTTAAATTCTATGAATAGATGTGATGTGAATCAAATAGATGTGAATGAATGGATGGATGGATGTGATGTGAATAGAGGTGATGAGATGTGAGGTGAATAGATGTGCAGAGATGTGATGTGAATCAGATAGATGTGAATGAATTGATGGATGGATGTGATGTGAATAGAGGTGATGAGATGTGAGGTGAATAGATGTGATGAGATGTGATGTGAATCAGATAGATGTGAATGAATAGATGGATGGATGTGATGTGAATAGAGGTGATGAGATGTGAGGTGAATAGATGTGATGAGATGTGATGTGAATCAGATAGATGTGGTCTCTATGTGAAAGAGGATCGTGGCACTTTAATTATGCTCATTCTTTATGTGGATTACACGTTGCTAATTGAAAATGATATGGAGAAAATTTCAGCATTCAAAGCTGAATTGCAAACGTTATTTGAGATGACAGATTGGGATTGTTGCATTATTATTTGGGCATACAATTTGTGCAGACAGATGTTGGGATTTATGTACTCCAATCAAAGTATATTCAAAAGCTGTTGCACAAATTTGGATTTCAACATTGTAAGCCCCTCTCTACTTCGATGGAGCCAAGGTTGAAATTGAGCATGTATGATGTTGGAGAGCCTTTTGATACGAGTGTTTACAGCCAAGCAGTGGGCTGCCTCATATACTTATGCAACACACGCTCGGATATTTGGTTTGGGGTTTCCCAGTGTAGCAAATTTATGCACAGCCCATGGACAAGGAATTGGCAAGCAGTACCAGCCCAGTTGGAATCACTGTAAGCATGTAACTTCAAGCTGCCCCCTCGGGATATACCAACGCAAGATCTAGGGAGCCGTAAAGATAGTGCAAGATCCGCTTTGACTATGATACACGGCAATCCACCAGTGGGAATTGTTTCTTTTGGGGCATTCATGTATATCATGGTTGAGCAAAAAGCAGCCCACCGTTGCCACAGCTACTTGTGAGTCTGAGTTCAGGGCAGCCTTTACAGCCACAATAGATTGTGTATGGCTGAGGAGATTGATGACCAATCTTCGTATGAGTGTCAGCAGACGCCCACCACCATACTCACTGACACTCAGAGTGCTATAGCCGTGGCATGAAACCCGGTGTTTCATGCATGTGCTAAGCACATAGAGATTCATTATCACTATGTCAGGGAGAGGATTCATGTAGGGGAGATCTCATTATCTTACTGCTCTACACAGGACAATGTTGCAGATCTGTTCACGAAGGCATTGCCTCAAGAGAAGTTTGAAGCTTTTCGCAAAGCTTTAGGCTTACTCTCCTACAGAGAGTGATCTGCTCAGACCTTGTACATGTACACATTGCCGCTATAGGGGGGATTTATTGACATATATGCTATTAGTAGTGTCACATGTGAACATGGGCTAACCAAGGGCACTTTTCTCCCTTGGATATTAGATGTGAAAGGACACCACTCATTTATTGTATTTTGATATTGTGGAGTCAATCCCCAAGCTCCACACATTGTATGCTATCTTCTTTGTGTGAGCTATCACCATCTCTCTCTTGAGAGTGTTCTTGTTGTTGTACATTCTGTGTGTTCTTGTCTGTGTGCAACCCTAATCCTAACAATTCCATGCAAGCAGACAATCATAGCCGAGGACATAGCTCGCTTGTTCAGTCGGTTTTGGTACCCCATTCATGGTTTGTCATGGAAGATCACATTAGACAGAGATCCGAAGTTCATGTTCCATTTTTAGAGAGCGTTTGTTTGACAACTTTGGGACTAAGTCGCAACTGTCCAGTGCATTCCATACACAGACAGATGGCCAAACAGAGATATATAATCAATTGGCCTTTGATGTTCTCAAATCGTACTGCCATGACTAGCAGTCCTAATGGGAATAATATCTTCTGTTGTTACAGGCAATCTTGAATGATACTCATCTAGCATTGGTCGGATGGCATCTAAGGCAGCATTCGGTCGCCGGTTCTCATCTCTTTTGATGAGAAAGGTATCACCATCCTTAGCGGCCAACAAGACTACTGAAACATTTTCGGAAATCATTGAGTCAGTTGAGGAGCACCTTGCCAAAGCTTAGGAAGCTTATACCTGGCAAGCCAATAAATCTAGGAGAGGTCAATTTTAAGGAAGGGGATTGGGTATATCTCTAGATCATGAAGCAACAGCTAATGCAAGTGAGCAAGCGTTGTCCCAAGCTTTCATTTCGTAGTTTTGGCCCTTTTCCAGTCATTTAGAAGTTAAGTGATGTCTCTTTGAAGTTAAAGTTGCCGGAAAGTTGGACTATGCACAATGTCTTTCATGTTTCTTTGGTTGAAGTCATATGTAGGTCCAGCATTGCAGGATGTATCAAAAGAAGAACAACCAGATATGATTGATGAAGCAGAAGTCATAGAACCAGAACAACTTCTCCTCTATAGATGGAAGCATGGTTGTGGTTGAAGAATCAGACACTTCTATACGAAGTTCAAGGATCGAGGAACCCAGAAAGCAGTCCGGATGGATGAAGAGTTCTTTTAGGAGTACCCACAGTTATTGGCAAACTACTTGGAAGCCCTAAACTTGCCGCCAAGGTCATGTGCATCTTGCACTGGGGTACAGAGCGACACACTAGCATCATCATCAGTGCAACATTTGTACAGAAATAGTACCTTTTTAGGAACATTTGTCGTACGCCGTGACCCCATTGTGAGCCCTCAATCCAAGGACACTGCTATGTAGGTCAGTCTTTGAGCCATAGAGGTTAGTGTGGAGTCTGTCCTCTTAACCCACTTGGAGAATCCCATCATATAAGTGCATGTAGTAGTCAGCCATAGCTTAGGTTTGCATTAGCAAGCATATAGAAGTAGACAAGTAGCATGCTTATGGGCCAGCCCATACCCATGAGGTATGGTAGGCATGGCACCTTGTGCCCATACGGCAACCCTCAGCTGGCCGACAGCATAAGAAGCAAGCATGCTTCAATCGGCCAGCATAAAAGGCTTACAACACCCTGTCGGCAGCATGAAAGTATGCAGTCGCCCAGCATAAAGGAGAAAATACGCGGCATTAAATGCTACTAAATGGCATTTTATTTGTCCAGCAAACAGGCCGACAGCAGATGGGTGATCCGACCAGCAGCAGGTGTTTATATATAAGCAAGCGCTTGTATTCAGCATCAATCAATCAGTCTATTGATCATAATTCAAGTATCAAAGCAGAGATCAGTCCTCATCCTCTCCAGGCAAACATTGAAGTCCTCTTCAGCATTCAGCCAGCATATGTGCAGTTCTACAGCTATCGTGGACTTGCGTAAGTGGCACAGAAGAGTCTTCTATAGTGCCCTTTGATTGGTGGATTTTCAGCCGCCGACGTACGGTCTTCCTCGTCCTTGCGTTGGGTAGTCATAGATCTTCTAAAGCATTGTATAGAAGTTCTCCAAAGAAGTAATATAAGGAAAAACTCCTGCTTGCAGGGGGTCTCTTCAGTGTACTGTGTCGTCTATGTTCTCTACACAGTGAACGGATGCTAAAGATCTTACCAAAATAAAGGTTTTAAGAAGGCTTTGTTGCATGTTACCACGGTCAACCTCAGTGCATGTAACACAGTGTGAGCCTCACCACAAGCTTAAATGGCCTAATGACAATGAACTCGACTCTGCCATGGTGAAATGATGAAGATCTTGAACAACGTTTACCAATATTTTCATAACTCTTTCAACATCAGAAGTCTCTTATTTGGCTGGAGTCTGATTTTAAGTGGGAGGGGATGTCACAATTGTTACTAGCTCTCTTAATCTCTCAATAATCACTCATTAATTGTAAGGATACTAGTGAAGGGTCCCTTGTCACATGGGTCACCCATGAAGAGACTCGTCTTTTCTGCCAAAGAGTAAAAGAGAAGAGAGAGACCTTGCACAGTCCACCACAATAGGGGCTAGAAGATGGGCCAACCCCCCAACACCCCCCCCCTCCCCCCCCCCCCCCCCCCACCCCCCCGGCTGCCCTTAAGGCTAGATTACCACCGGTTTGTACCTGATTCTTCTAGGTACAAATATGAATACAAGTAAAACAATACCCCATGCATCTCATGGTTGACCTACCACAGGATCGTACAATCGCAAGGCCCCACATGTGCACAAGTCCAAGCTTGGAAAGATATCCGTTCACTAAAGCCTACAGCTTTTCGCGATAGATTCCCCCAAAATCATGTGTATCGTAAGCCATAGTTGCATCCAAACGACGTTTGGATGTAATGCAAACGTTCCAAACTTTTGGAACGTTCACTAACGTTTGGAAATGTAGTGAATGTGCACTTTTGATTTTACAGGTTAAAAAAACGGACGCAAGTCAACGTCGTTTTTTTTTTCGCTTTTCCTTATGTGTGTTCGGCAGCCTCTATGCGACGTTCAGGTCTTCTCCTGCGGGCGTCTCTGTGCGGTGCTCAAGTCTCTCTCTCTCTCTCTCTCTCTCTCCCTCCCGCACACGCTCAAGTCTCTCTCTCTCTCTCTCTCTCTCTCTCTCTCCCTCCCCCTCCCTCCCTCCCGCACACGCTCAAGTCTCTCTCTCTCTCTCTCTCTCTCTCTCTCTCTCTCTTGCACGGGCAGATATTACCAGACTTATCAGGCAGGACTTGACTCGGCTGGACACTAGGAGGACATGGATACAGCCGACACATGAGCTTGGTACGAAGATAGCTTTCTATAGAGATCATCTTCTCCAGCTCACGGAGGATGGGTTTGTGATTAGACCCAGCTACATGGATACTCATCTTTCTCATGGGATACGGTGTGCTATTGGTCAGATGCGCACATCCTCACACCAGCTAGAGATTAAGACTGGCAGATTCAGAGGAGTACCAGCTGAGGCCAGGATTTGTCAGTTATGCGAGATGGAGCCAGAGACAGATTTACATTACATATGTCACTGGTGACTGTCCAGTATATTATGAGTAGACATAGAGAGGGTCTCTTGAGAGGGAGGGGATTAGAGAGGGAGAGACACCTACAGAGGCAGATTACAGACTTCTTTCGACCAGAGATTGAGCAGTCAGGCCAGCAGGCATTGCAGCTAGCCCCAAAGTATAGCCGCACTAGAGGTACACTGATTGATCGGGCTATAGAGCTGGGGCGGTCCAGGTCCCCCAAGATGAGATGCCCATCTCGACACCGGCGGAGACTACAACAGAGGATCAAGACCATGCTAGCACGGCATGGGAGACGTCTGGTCAGAGTACTCACCATGGAGGACACTGAGGATGTCCGCCATCGACCGATGAGAGACATCTTTGGATTGTGATGTATATGATGCTTACCTTTGTTGCTGGAGTTTTCCTTCCCAAATGTTATCCATTAGGAGCTCCTAGTATCTTAATATATCATTTCATTTCATTTCATTTCTCTCTCTCTCTCTCTCTCTCTCTCTCTCTCTCTCTCTCTCTCCATCCCCTGCACACCCAGATTCACTTTTTTTTATTCAGTACTTTTTCATTTTGTTGGGATGACAGAGGATACCCCATACATGTACTCCGATTTGTCTCATAGGCCGAGTTCGGTCTTTTGGAAGACGTTAATAAAATCTTTCTTTCTTTCTTTCTTTCTCCCTCCCACAAGTCTCTCTCTCTCTCTCTCTCTCTCTCTCTCTCTCCCCCGCAAGTCTCTTGTTGTTTCAGTTTCAGTTAGTTGTTTAGTTGTTTTAGCTTTTCTTACATAGACATTGTATTATATCCACCAATTGTTGTAACCTTTTTGGTCTCATAGGTCATTTTGGCCTTTTGAGGACGTTCATATATCATTTCATTTCTCTCTCTCTCTCTCTCTCTCTCTCTCTCTCTCTCTCTCTCTCCCCACACACACACAAGGCTCTCTCTCTCTCTCTCTCTCTCTCTCTCTCTCTCTCTCTCTGCCGCACCTCCCCTACACAGGTGAGTCGTTAAGGTGAGTTTGTGTGGGCTGAATCGTTTTGTGCTTGAAATATAACTCTTAAGTCGTCTTGACAGAGAGACAAGCAGGAGGAGATATATCGAGAGCTGCACAGAGAGCTTGAGAGCATAGATTGCAGGGTTACATGTGCTCGATCACGAGCTATGAGTATTGTAGATGCTGATGCTTATGGAGCTTCTACTAGCAGTCATGGTGGTCGGGCCGTCGTGGTGGGCAAGGTTGTGCTCAGATAGCTCAACAGCGTCTCTTGCACATGATGATGACGATGGTGGTCCCTTAGATGAGGGGCCCATAGATACGAGTGATGCCATTCCTACAATGCTGGTGGTCAGAGAGCCTGACTATCGGATGGCAACATGTTGATGGATGGAGATATTTTTTCAGAGTCATCATCTGACTTATATGAGTAGCTAGCTGCTATTATAGTTTATAGTTACTAGTTTTTTTTTTGGGTGACTAGTCTAGACTTTGCTTTGTTTGTCAGGCCCAGCCTCCAAGTTTGAGGGGCCTAGCCTCTAGGAATCAAAATTGAGATCATATTCTCTGTAGTATCATATATGACATATGTCTATAGTCTTATGATTTCAGATTTATCCATGATCCATCTCACTTTCATGTGTGTTCATTGTTTAATTATTTTATTTGATATTTGCATTTGCCATTGTCACTTGTGACTTGTAAGTTGTGCAAAATTGAAATTAAAGGTTGTATAGTATTAGTAAGTGCTTTAATGTTCATTGATGAATTTTCAAACTTCACATTTCAAAATTTTATAAGTAAACTATAAATTTTGTATATATATATATATATATATATATATACATATATATATATATATACATATATATATATATATACATATATATATATATATACATATATATATATATATACATATATATATATATATTGGGGGCAACGTTCACTACGTTTGGAATCTTTTTAGCACGTTTTCCAAACGTACTAAACGTATCGTTGACTACGTTTGGAACCACCTTGTCCTAAGCACTTTTTAATGTCCTGTTGTCTGTAGACACTCTGGAAGAGGATCAACCAACCTTGTAAAACTCGTAGAAATGACCAGCCAGCCACCCTGTTTACATTTTACAGTCCTGTTCAGTCCTTCTGAAGCCCTAAAAACAGCCAACCAGCCCTTACAAAACTCCATAGCAAATTGACCAGCCCTGTGACGTGCATGTGTTTTTAGATGTTCCCTGCATGAAATAGAAACTCGTGTGCTTTTCTCATGCAAAACAGGACACCTATCTGATGCATGCCCTCCGGATGTCTGGTGCTCAAATAATGACTAGCCACGCTTTTAAAATATTGCCCGCCCTATGTGGAAACTTTATAAAGTGTCCGGCCTTCTTTAAGTAAGTGTGCACGCCTGCACACATAAACCTTAGTAGCATGTACATAAAGCAATAAAATAAATTAAAACATACTTACCATGTGCAAAACCCATGCCCCCACCTGTCAATCCCAAATAGATGTGCACATACTTGTCCACAGGGGTGTCCGGGCGACCTTGACCCTATGGACAAAAGATAGGCAGTAAACCCAAACGTTGTCTAGACAGTAATACAAGTCAGACAAATGAAAATTGAAGTTCAAACATGCACATGAATGCAACAAAGTACTGGAAGAATCACCCATTTGCTATATTTGTATCTCAAAAATTATATACAAATGCCATAGTTCCTCCTGTGCACGTCATGTACCAAAAATAGATCCTAGCACCAGGGATAGCTAGTCCCTGTATACATGTCAAAAGTATGTTTTGCCATGTTCTTGGATACACACCAGAGCTCTTACTTGGGGATTCATCCATTCACATGCGCAAAAGATGGCTTGGTGACTCACCTCACCCCTGAAGAGCGTCACGCCAAGATGGCTGCTGGACATTACCTTTATTGTGACTCCACCAAGCACATCTCGCGAAGGATTGTCTGAAGACCTTGGAGGAGCAAACCGCTTCTTTAGAACCGGAGGAGGAGTCCGAGATGGGAAGCTTCTTTTAAACCGGAGGATGTGTGTGAAGGCGATGCATGTGTGCGGGTCTCAACTTTTTTCATTTTTCGGGTTGAGCACACCCCGAGAGTTGCATCAGGCCATGGATACGAACAGAGGGAGTTTTCAGACAGGTCTCTTAGGGGGAGTCTTCAAAGTTGTCGTTTGCACGCAGTGGAGAATCTTTGACTTCAGTGGCAATTGCTTCAGTTTCTAGGGTCGTTCAGGAGGACTCTTCTCACCTGCCGTTTGCATTGGGTGAATATCTTTAGTGTTTGATGTCATGGAGGCACCACAGAAGGACATATCATCATATTTGTCCTCGTCATGGGAGGATAGACCACTTGGTGTATCTTCATAGTACACAGATTTCTTGGAGACTGTACCGACGACAACCGGGGTTTTGACTTCGGCGATTAGCAGATGTATTACTTGGAGTTTGTTCCACAAGACATGGGTAGTCTAGACATACAGGTACCGAGGAGTACTGATGAATACAAATTTGGTGCAATGCTTCTGAGGAGTATGTTTCTTGGTTCCGCTTCCTTCCTTCAGAGTGCATTGGAGACGGTGCAAGCAATTCTTGTGCTCCATCTGGGCCGATGCATTAGTGGCTGGAGTTTGGATAGTGGAGTTTTGCTTGGCCATTCTCTAGGTGTTATTTTCGTGTGCTATCGTAGGATACCCAAAGGTTCGCAGTTTTTTTTTTTTAATGGACGGTTGGACAGACGGAGAGTGCTTGATGAGGAGGTAGAAGTTGGTTTGCTTTTGATGAGAAGGAAAGGCAAGGGACAGTGGCCTTGATTGGGGATGACGGAGTGGCTACCATGGAGTCCTCATGCAGGTGCGAAGACAAGAAGATGTCGACACTCGTCGAGGAGACAGAAAATCCCGAAAGCTGAACACGAAAAGAAAGGGCTAGGCCGATGGAAGGGGCACATGCGGGTGGTGGGGGCAAAAAGGTGAGGCAGAAGAGGGGCTGGCGGAAAGGGAAGGGGCCAAACAAGAGGCAGACCGGAAGGAGAGGGATGCCGGGAGCTCAATAGGACGGGGGAGGAGGCGGGTAGGAGATGGGTTAAGGGAGAGGCGGGCAGGAGTTGGGCGAAGGCAGAGGTGGGCTGGACTGAAGCGAAGGCAAGGAAGGGCTAAGGCGGGGGCTCAACAAGGGGCGAAACTAGGCGGAGGGAGGGAGTTGGGCGATGGGGGAGGAGGAGAGAGGGAGCAAGCGAAGGCGGGTGACAGGTGCACTGGTGGGGAAGCTCCAGCGCTCGAGGCATTTGAGCTTTCTTTGTGAATTTATGAGAAAAAACTCTTGGGTGTCCAATTACCAAAGTTTTAGATACTTTTCTCACCCAAAGAAAGCTTTCAAAGAGTTCAAATCCCAGTAGGCCCCTGTTGGTATTGTTTCTGCTTTGCAGCTACACAGTTGTAACGCCTCACCTACACAAGGGGAGAAAAGCTTTTCGAGAAGTCTATTCTACATACTCGAGGAAAGACAAATGTAGTGGCAAATGCTTTGTCACGAAGGCCATACATGGCTGCCATATCTATTGCGTCTCACCAAGATTGGGCTATGTATCATGTGGATGATGATTTTGCATGCCTTAAAGGCTGGGACAGCAGATGCTTCTTATGTGATAAAAAATGGATATACTCAATGAACCAATACGGCTTGTATGTGGTGAAGAACCTGTCTGAATTTCAGCCGAAAAACATGAAGGAAGAAAACTAGTAATATAAATCCAACTTATCCTACAAAAAACAAATCAACTTATTAGTTTGCATGAACTCATCATTTTTGGATTTTAGGCACCCAAGATAAAGGAAGAAAACTAGTAACTATAAATTTTAATTTCCTTATCCTATGAAAGGAAAATCAACTTATTAGTTTTCATGAACTTATCATTTATGGATGTGAGGCACCCGAGATGGCTAGTCCCTCCCTTCTGGATTCACAAATTGAATCCCATGTAATGTCCATGCGATAACAATTCATGCCTTTCAATTTTGTAATTTAACATTTTTTGAGTCTGAAATGCTGAACTCACAGCGCACAAAAAGGATTTAACGAGTTTGACTCCATTATCTTATGCCCAAGGTTGCAGGTAAGGCAGCCGATTTATCTGACGATGGCATTGGTGGCTTCTCAAAAAGCAAGATCAGTGAGTTGTTGCCAAAGAAGAAATATACTGATTCCAGCACTGTGACAAGTAAGGGCCTTTTCAGCAGGTTGAAGGTTCAAACTTTGAGAAGCCAGAAAAAGTTGGGATCAGACAACAAGTCAAGTCATGATGTAAAGAAGGACAAGACACTGTCAAGGCAGGAAGAACTCGAAGCTTCTAACTTTTTGTGGGGAGATGAAGATGAGATGGATAAAAGGGTCTCTAAAGCTGAAAAGAATCAACAGTTTCATAGCATCGAAGATGATGATATAGTGTCAAGGCTTGAAGATCTAGAAGCTTCTGGCCCTCGGTTGAAACCAGACATAGAAACCAAGAGAAGAGTACAAGTCAATGAAAACCGGCTAAGCAGCAAAGACAGTATGGTCTCACGCTCGAAAAGTTATGAAGCTTCTCAGTTTGTGCAGAACTCCGAGGGTAAGAGTAGAGCCACAAAAGCTCAAAGAAGTTTCAAGGAAGTAGTAGCTGAAGATTTCTTTAGCATAAGATCATTCAAAGATGTGGGGGCTAATGATGAGATCATCCAATCGCTGCATTTCATGGAAGTGAGGCGGCCTTCTCAAATTCAGGTAGATGTCTTTGTTGTTGTTGTTGTGTGTGTGTGTATGAGAGAGAGAGAGAGAGAGAGAGAGAGAGAGAGAGAAAGAAAGAAAGATATATTAAGCGTCTACTAAAGACCCAATGGGCCTATGAGACCAAAGTGATACAATAATGTATATCTCATCATGGAATGGAAAATAAAACAGAAAGAAAACATAAACATAGCTATCTCACTGGGGTGACACAAAATTGTCCCCATAACTCATCATGGAATACTAAGAACATAGATGTTACAAGTCATCTCTTGTCTATACATATACACCAGGGCCTCTGTTGTGGGTGTGCCTGCCCGTATTAGGTGTTTTCTCATTTTTCCCCACAGTCCATGTTTTTTTTCCCATTTTTCCCTATTTTCTATGGCTTGGGTGGCTGCCCTGTGGTGGCAGGAGGACCTAGTTGTTGGCCGACTGCATTAGTGTACATTGTGGAGGTGGCCGATTGTTTTGCACAGGTTGTGGACCTTTTTTTTATGGAGGCCGATTGCTGTGTAGTCGTGGGCTCTTTTGGTCTCCTGTCGGCTGTCCCTGATGCAGGCCAACTGCCTTCTTTGGGCCATATAAAATGGCCCCATTGCCCCATGCCTTTTGTATCTTCATTTTTCGGGATTCTTGTGTATATACAGAGTTCATACACAGCCACTCTCTTGTCTGCATTTTTTTCTCCTTCTGCTCCCAATTCAGTTTGTTGCAGGCTGGCGTTTGTCTTCTACGTGGGCCTCTGTTCAGCGTGGAGTCGTGCACGTGTTTGCTCTCACTTCTGTGTCTCATATTCCAATGCATATTCCGACATGGTATTTGAGCATAAGGCTGCTTGGAGATCTTGGAGACATGGAGGGCTTGCGGGACCGTTGAAGCCCTTGAAGACCTTGGAAGAGCTTGCGGGAGACTTGGAGATTCGGGATTGTTCGTGATTGGTACTGATCAAAGGCATCAGTGGACCGTACGGGACGTGGAGAAGCGAGGAGTAAGCAGTTCAAGCCTCATCTTCATTGTGTTTCCGACCCACCCTCCCTTCAGACGACCAAGTTTACCCTTGGAGGAGTGGGACTGTTCATGTTTTTTGGTGCTGTCTGGGGACCCTTGTGGGCCGTTCGGGATGTGGTGAAGCAAGGAGAAGCAAGTGTAGGTTCGTCTTCAGGTTTTGTTCCCACCCACTCTCCCTATTCACACGACCAAAGTTTTTTTTTTTTTCCGAGAAAAGATCCTTTCATTAGTTATGTAAAAAACGCCCGTAGGGCTACAAAAGATCTCTCCTGCTCCTAAGAGAGAGAAGAGCAGTGAATACATCATGGCAGCCCGGGAGACTCTCCCTAGGTGCTGCAAAATACAAGCATCAGTCTAAAGAACTGAGCGGCTAAATCATACAATAGGGGGGGGGAAGAGCCAAACAGGTGGCCTATAGTGCCAACGGGGGGATCCCGTGTGTAGGGTGTAGAATGGGCCGCAGCGCCAAGTGGTGTGAAAGGCCTGGCGCCGTAAGATCGCCTCATCCGAGTCTCCCCGGATGCGGTCGTACTGTCCTCGCAGGGTGTGGATCAACTCCTGCCAAATCCCCCGAACAGTCTCTGCTGGTGGCTCTAATCTCCCCTCAAAGGCCGTAAAGCACCGGGCCCTCCAGGTGAACCAGATGGTGAGGCTGCTGAGGAGCTCCCATCGTAAATCCCTCTCCTGTGTCCAGCTGGCGGACGAGAAATCCGGTGCCGGAACCAGGCGAGGCTGGCCCCTAATAAATCTGATGGCCTGACTGCCCTGCTCCATCTCATAGCCCATAGCAGGCCCTGACGAAGTCGACCAAGCAGCGGCACCCCACGTAAACATACCCTCTGGAGAGAGGGGGGCCAGAATACGCAGCATCCGCAGCCAAATCTGCTGTGCCTGAGGGCAGTCCCAAAGGCAATGTCTCTGTGTCTCCATAGGGTGGCCGCATCGGACGACGCAGGCCGCCGGAAGACCGCTGTAAACAAGCCAAGTGCCAACCGCTGAGCCCCTGTGTGGGCGACCAGCTCCACTGAAAAGCCGAGATCCTGCGGGCCTGTCGACTAGCCCAGAGCCGAGCCCAGAAATCCTCCAGGAACTCCTGTGATAGTCCCTGCAATCGCCAATGCCCCGCTGCCGCTGGAGAAACCGTCCTCCTCGCCGTCAAAATATGCCGTCCCAGCCGAACAGTATACTGGAAAAAGGTGATCTCTGTGGCCTCAAGGGATGCATAAGGATCATGCCACTCGTACTCCCCGGGGTCCCACTGTAGCCGGGCCAAGGGGCGCGCTGCATATGCCCATATGCGCCAATCCGGGAGCACATCAGCAGGGTCGGGGTAAATATGCCACTTCCGAGAAGCGGCAGCCACTACCCGAATCCTCTGAAAGGTGCACTCTGCAACCAAAGGCGACTCCACCTCCACTCTCTGGAGTCTGCCCTCATCCTGAATCTCATAATAGAGGCATCTGCCATCCTCAGTGCTAGCTCTGACAGCAATCAGGATCTCCAACTGTGTAAAGGCTCCCATCCACCGTGGGGCCACTGGCTCGAGAGGTGTGAACCACTCCTCTGTAAGTGCCTCCTGAATATCATCCCTCATAATCAACCCCCCTCTGAAGTGACTCAGCCTCTCCACCTGGGTCTCCTCTGGTAGATTGCAGAAAGCCTGCCAGTCTCCAAAACTACGAGCTAGGCCTGCCGCTAAAGGTCCCCAGGCTAGACGAGGCCGAGAACCCAGCATATGACCCTGCTCTGTACGAACCGCTGGGCTCCAGATGAGCGGCTGCCTGGCCCGCTCCTCAACACAAGGAGGAGGCCGCTGAGAGAGCCCCGATCTCAGCAGCTCCCAAGCTCTCAGGATACCCAAAGCAAATCTGTCCTCCCATCCTCTACTGAGGCCTGTCCTCCTCATCTCTATGAAGATCCAGCGAATCTCTGGTGCCCAAGTACCCCCTGCAGGAGGCGCCCGGGCCTGCAGTCGCTGCAAGAGGAGCTCTTTCCAAGGCTCAGCGCCTGGAAGCAACCCCCGAACAATAAGCTTCCCCAATAAGGCTCTACTGTGATCGACTGGATCTATAATGCCCAAACCGCCCTGAGCCAGCGGAAGTGTAATAACTGCCCATGCAACCTTTGCCCAAGCTAGCTGACCGTCCCGCCCAGACCACAGAAAGTTCCTGATCAGCCTCTGTACCTGGCTGATGCAAGAGCTCGAGAAAATCCAACAAGACGTAATGTACCACATAGTCGCTAACAGCACCTGATTTGCCACCACCACCCTCCCAGCCAAGGATAGTCGAGCTGTACTCCAATACAATAGCTTCTTCCGAATGCTCAGAAGAAGCGGGGCAATCTGCTGCTCAGGTGACAAATCGAGGCCAATCTGGCATCCCAAATACCGCACTGCTGTGCCTGGAGGAATCCATCTAAAACCGGGGTCCGGGCTCCATGCCGGAGTGGGAGCACTACTGATCCAAAAGGCCACTGTCTTGCGCCAATTGATCAATGCTCCCGAAGCTGCACTAAAAACCTGGAGCGACTGCCCTGCCCGAATAAGATTGGCCTCTTGGCCATGCAAAAATAAGCCCGTGTCGTCTGCAAACTCAGCATCAAGCAAATCCTCCCCCCGGACTGGGAGCTGAAGTCCTCTCAAACCAACCTCCTCTGCCGTCAAATACATACTCATAGCCTCCGCAAAGAAGAGAAAAAGGAAAGGGGCGAGAGGACACCCCTGACGGACTGATCTGGTCAGCTCAAAACTCGGCCCCCGACCTCCTGCAATCAGCACCTGGCTGCGAGCTGTGGAATACAAAGCTGCCACCCCTCTGATCCAACCTGGCTCAAAGCCCAGGCGCAGCATAGTGCCCTCTAAGAATCCCCAATCAACTCTATCGTATGCCTTCTCAAAATCGAGAAGCATCACGACCAAGTCCTCGCCAAGAAACCTAGCTCGGGCCGTCGCCTCCTAGAAAGTAAAGATGTTGTCAAGGATACTGCGCTCCTTGACAAATCCTGTCTGAGTAGCATGAATCAACTCCCCCAGGAAGGGTTGGATCCTCAAACTCAAGGCCTTTGCGAAGACCTTGTAGACAGTATTGAGGATTGTAATAGGCCTCCAATGCCGAATGTCATCCGATACTCCCTCCCCCTTGGGGATAAGATAGATCAAGCCCTCTGAAAAGCTCTGCGGCATCACCCCAGTGTCCAAAACATGTTGAAAGCCCCTGCGGAGGCTTGGCCCTAAAAGGTCCCAATAGCGCATAAAAAAGGCCGGCGTCAGTCCGTCCTCCCCTGGGCAACTATGTCGCGGCAGGACCCTCAAGGCCTCGGCAAGCTCAATCTCTGACAGAGGCGCACCTAGAACTGTGCGCATATGGTCTGTGACCCTCCTCTGCACATGGGCCCCCACAGTCTGTCTGCATACATCTCGATCCTCAGTGGCTGGCTCCGCTGAAAGCAGGTCACTATAAAAAGCAGTGGCAATGGCTCTGATCTCCCCGAGCTCAGTAGCTATCGAGCCATCCGGTCTACCAAGCTGGCGAACTCCTGCTCGCGCATGACGGGGTCCAGTGATCTCAAAAAACTCCCCAGTCACTCTATCACCAAGCTGCGTCCACTGAGAGGCCTGACGACGATAGTAAAACTCATGTCTCTGCTCCTCTACCTCTCTAACCTCCTGGCGTGCCTGGCTCAGCTGGGATGCCACCCACTCACATGCAGGCTGCTGCTCCTGAAGGCGCTGTAGCGAAGCAAGGTTGCGTCTCAGCCGTTGCTCCCGCTCGCGAATCTCTCCCAGTCGTGTCAAAGCTGCAGCGTGTAGAAAAGAGCTAAGATCAATGAGTCCCTGGGCACACTGGCCCGCTGCATCCTGGTCAGAGCACTGACTATCATGCCAGATCCTCTCAATGTCCTCAGCGAGACTGGGATCTGCAAGTACCCTCTCTGGGATCCTCAACTGCAAGCTGGGCTCCCGTGTCCCCTCCTCCAATGTCAATATAACTGGCGCATGATCTGAAAATGAGGTGCCAGCAAGAATGCCGACGGAGCCCCCTCGCTCCCCTAACCAATCGCCCACATAAAAGCGATCAATCCGTGATAGATTAGTCCCTCCCTGCCGGCGATCCGACCGAGAGAAACTAAGACTGTCCTGAGACCGGGAGAAAGCCCCATGCTGCCATGCATCAGTGATCCTCAGTGACATGCAAAACCGGTCCCAAGCTGCAAGCTCCGTGCCGTGCACTGTAACATGACTGCCTCCCACCCTATCTGCCGGGTCCTCAAGCATGTTGAAGTCTCCCCCAACACACCAATGTGCGGCCTCTGGCAATGCATCTGTAACCTGAGTCCAAAACTCTGCTCTGGCACTAGCATGATTGGGCGCATAGATGTTGAGCACACCCAATAGCTCATCATGCATCCTCAGAATGACATACTGTGCTCTACCAGGCACAATGATCCCTCGATCCACAATGGCCTGCCGCCATACATCTGCAATAACCATGCATACTCCTCCCTGTCCACCCAAAGGACCAAACCCTGCAGACCAAAAAGTGTCCCATCTACCAGCCATCACCGAACCATATCTCCGGATCCTGCTCTCACCCAAGTGGTGCTCCTGCATCATCAAAATGTCAATGCTGCCACCAACCAGGCATCTCTGAAGCTCCTGCCTCAAGCAACCTCGATAGCGTATAAAGTGTGCTCCGCCAAGGCCCTGTACATTCCATGAGATGATCCTCATGGATGCCCTGCTGAGGTGGATGCTGTCTCAGCCGTACGGCGGGCCTTCGCAAGCGGCTTGGATGGAGAGTAGTCCCCATCCGAACGGCTGCGAATCTGCCCACCCGGTGTACTGCAAGAATCCCGGATCAGGCGCCAGTGGCTGTGGCCCATGGCGACTGCCTCCTGCTCTGACAGAGAAACCTCGTGTATACTCACATATCCAGGGTCGCGCGCCAAGTCTGCCACTATGCGCATGACCAAATGCCGAATCCCTGAGGTATCCACACTCCCGGGATCCAAGAAAAAATGAGCCAACTCCCAAAGTCGGCCTATCACATCAGTCACCTCCAGATCGCTCATGTGGTGAGAAAACTCAACTGCTTGAGTCTTCAAAGTGCTGAGAGCGAGCTCTAGAGTCCACTCCCGATCACAAGGTCCACATAGAGGGAACGAGAAGGCCACCGCTGAGTCTAGTGCCTCCTCCCCGCGGGCCGGAGGTATCACTACATGAACTCGAATGGGTGCTGGCTCATGGGGGCCCTCTGCTCCAAAAAGCCGTGTAAAGGTATAATCAAAGGCCTCCGAGCGCTGTCTAATGCCAAGGCGACTCAGCCGACTGCGGATAGATGAAATCCGTGAGGCCCTAATCGGCATAGGTCTCCTCTGTGATGCTCGAGCGAGGTCAGTGCTCAGCGCTCTCCGGACTGCAGGTGAGCGCCAGGGAACTGCCAGGGTCTCCCGGGAAGGTGAGGCGGGCGGAGGGGGAGGAGGGGGAGGCGAGGGAGGTGGAGAGGGAGCCGCTGCCGCGAAACCGGAGCGGGGGCGGGAGGAGGCGAAGGTGGAGACGAGGCGGTGGGAGGGGATGGGGGTGGGGGGGGTGAAGAAGGGGGAGCTGGCATCTCCTGGTCCTCGGTCGCTTCAGGGGTCTCCTCCTGAAGGGGAGCAAAGCTGTTCCTCACGGGAACCCAGTGAGGCTAAGACTGTGGCTGCTGCTGCAGCGGTCTCTGTGCGTGCTGCTGTGGCTGTCTCCCTCGGCGGCGCCCCTGTCCAGGCTGCCACTCCGAGGTCTCTGTGGCCTGAGCAGGTGTCCCTGAGGCAGCCTGCCGAGCCGAATCTGTGGGCGGGCCATCAGTAGCCTGCTGCTGTGGTGAGGGTCGAGGTCTCCTGCGAGGGCAGGCCTTGGCCAGATGACCGACCTGCCTGCAAATGAAGCACTGGTTCGGGAGCCCCGAGAACTCTACTCTCTAATCTATCCACCCCCCCCCCCCTATCCTAGGTAGCTGAATGACCTTAGGAAGGGAGGAGATGTCAGACACCAACACTCTGACCGAAGGTAGCCCCGCTGCTCTGGCCACCACTGAAGCTGCTGAGGGGCCCGTCTCTAGTACCGAGCCCACCAATGCTCCGAGCCTGGGGAGGAGCGGAAGATACTCCCGGCGGAGACCAGGGAAACAAACTGTAATATGGAAGAGGCGCTCTCCCTGCTCCGCCGCTGCTGGGTCAAATCCATGCTGCCAAGGTCTGAAGAAAGCCCGAGCACCCCTGATGTCCAGAGGACTCGTGGCAAGGACCTTGGCAACGCTCTGGGCGGCCTCGAACTCGATCTGATAATGGCCCCGGCCCAGGAGCTGTACATCCAGGATCTTGCCCACATCTGCAAGAAGGCGAGCCTGAAGAAGATTCCTGATCTCCCCTCTGCTGGGGCGAGTGCCGACTATACGGCAGATGGTGGAATGAGCCTGGAGGCGTTCCACCTCTGCAGTGAGGCTCGCTTCCTCTTCCGGCGAAAGAGAAAGCCTGATGGGGATGACCTCGGGGGCGGGCGAGGGGGCTGCGGGTGAGTCCCTCTGAGGCGAGGCGGGAGGAGTCTCCATCAGAGTCTGAAGCTCAGGCGAAGGCGAGGCGAATGCGGAAAACCTGCAAGAAACGGGCTGCACCCAAAGAGGCGGAAGACCGGATGAAAATGAAGAAAAACAAAACCCCCTGGGGGTGAACAACACGAAAGAGGAGGGAGAGGGGGAAAACGAAGGAGAAGCCCTGGGGGGGGGGGGGGGGTGGGCGGCAACAAAGCGAAAGGGAGGGGAGGCGGGGCGTTGCTGAAGGGGGGGGGGCGGGCGCGAACAGGTGGAAAGGAGGGGGGCGAACAGGCGACAAAGGGGAGGGGGGGGCGAACATGCGAAGAGGGGGTTGGGGGCGAATATATGAAGAGGCGGGGGACGAATGGCAAGGAGGGGGGAGGCGCAGCAGCGAGGCAGGAGGGGGGGGTGCAACAGCGAGCAGAGGGGAGCGAAGGCAGGCGGGGGGTGAAGAGGCGAACAGGCGGAGAGGTGGGAGGCGAACAGGCGACAGAGAGAGGGGGGCGTGCAGCGGGCGCGCAATGCAGGGTGGAGGCGGGAGCTTCAGCGAGCTACAGGCGATTCACACGACCAAAGTTCACCCCCCGCAATGGCAAATTTACTTGAGATGGCTGAGAAGCATGTGAAGATCTTGACACTCCCCACATTCCCAGTGGACCGTTGGTTGGATGGGAATAACTACGGCATCTGGAAGGTAATGATGGAATTTATTCTAGAGTCTTACGACCTTGCTGATTTCATCGTTGTTGGGGTTCCACAGCCGGAGGTAGAGGAAGGGGAGTTCTCGTCGATTCGTAAGGACCGGGAGGCACAAGCAGAGTTGTGGGATCGTGTCAATGCCAGGGTTCGTTCATTCATCTTCCTCAACTGCACACCACAGGTAATCAATCATATAAAGCATATGACGCTGGCCAGAGGTATATGGAAGCATTTAGCTTCTCTTTATAATAGGGTATCGCCCGTGAAGAGGATTTCCTTGGAAGTATAGATGCGGGTTATGAACCCAGCAAAGTCATCGACAATGCGGAAGCACATTAACAAGCTGCAGACTCTTCAGCAGGAAGTTCTTCAGGCTAGGAAGGAGATATCTTCAGAGGATATGGCCATAACGTTGCTATCGCATTTGCCCTCTCAGTACTCAGCATTTTACTTGTCTTTGATTACAAGTGGCAGGCTCAACACCGTCACGTGGGAGGAGCTTGTGCCCATGGTCTTGGACCAGGAGGAAAGATTCTCGAACCCTCCACAGGGCAAAGGTTCGGAGGCCTTAACTGGCTAATGGTCGAAAGGCTGTAACAACAAGGGCAAAGGGAAGGCTTCATCAGAGAAGTCTTCTGAGAAGAAGTCCGACTCAGACTGCGAGAAACTGAAGGCAAAGAGGACTTGTAATGATTGTGGCGAGAAAGGCCACTATTGGAGGCAGTGTCCAAGCTGAACACCGAGAAGGGTGAAGAATCCTTAGCAGCAATCGTGAAGACTCCAGCATTTGTGCACTTGGAGGTGATGGACACTGACGTTTCATTTTCTTCGGGCAGGGAGGAGGTTGGAGGACTCGTCGCTACGGATACTTGGGAGTGGATTCTAGATAGTGGTGCTTCCAGGCACATGACTCCTTCCCATTCAGATTTACAGGATCTCTGTAGGTATTCTGGTCACATTCTTACTGGGGATACATCCACTATCCCAGTTCACAGTGAGGGCAGGTTGGAGATAGTTCCCAATGGCAGAGGGGGGAAGCATTCCTCCCAGGTGTTGTATGTTCCATCACTTGGTTTTCATCTGTTGTCATCAGTGCATCAAGTTTGCAAGATTGGCGTACGGGTGGAGTTTGATGAGCATTTTGTTGCTCTTCGAGACAAGGCAACAGGCCAGGTAGTTTAGGAAGGTGTGGCTTTGGGGGGATGCTAGCCCGCACCGAATATTATGCATCTATATGGGGATGAGGTGCAAGGGAGCGACGTAGTACGAACCCATGTCTAGGCACACTTAGACTCACTCATGCACACCGGGTAGGCACGTTAGGCCTCCTGTGTTGTAAGAGGGGTTGAGTGATGCTGAGTGCCTCTAGGGGTTGCCCTCCCCACCTTGCTAACGAGATTGTCGATGGGACCGATTGAAATGGCGGAGCCACAGGCCGGCGAGCTGTGCCGTGCCAACAGGCCGAGACGCGGCTAGGTTTGCGGGACATGGGACTGTCTCATAGGATGTGGAGTTTACAAACTTTAAGCACTCTCTCTCCTAGGTCCTCAGTTTTGTGATGAGTAGCAGTCTGGTAATGGCCACTTAAGTGTTGATACGCTGCAGGTGTAGGCTTTCCGGGACCAGATGGTGGATAGCTTGTTGGCAGCAGTTGGCAGGAACTTTCCAGTACAGATGTTGGTAGTTCTTGTGTTCGTTAGTGAGAGGAAACTTTACAGGTAACTTATGCTCTCATGTCTCGTAGTATTCGGGACAAAGACACTCCTGTAGATGAGGAAGTTCTTTCCACTGGGACCTCTTAGGAAGCCAAGTAGGTGACAGTTGATTACTTGCAGGAGGAGGTGGATGTTGCACATTCTCCAAGCTTTGTGGTTCCGGATTCAGAGGGGGTTGGTTACAGGTTTTCGAAGGCCTTGAGTGGTCTTCAGCAGGTTTCCAGGAATCGGCATCTCACTGTAACAGTTGTTGATCCTTGTGAGGAGTATGGTGCCTCTCTGACTCGGAAGCAGAATGGTTCATTGATTTGGTTGATGTATACCAGATTGGACGGTGATGAGGGATGAGGCTGTTGAGCTCATGTTTGCAGGGGACTCTTTGCGAGGCAGGATTGCATATCTTGTGGTTTCTGCAGCATGCGAAGGATCTTGGACTCTTTTACACAAGAGGGGGATTGATGGATGGAGTCCGACTCCACAGTTGGAGTGACGTAGATTGGGGAGGAGACCCAGACACGAGGAGATCTACGTCAGGTGACAATTTTACCCTTGGCTCAGGAGCAATAAGAGGCAGCTATCTCTTGCCTTGTCGACAGAGGCAGAGTACCGGGCTGCTTATGGTGTTGCTTGTGCGAGGTGGTGAAGTTGCAGAGGTTACTTGGCAAGATTGGGTTTCCACTGGTGGAATCCTTGGTCACTTTGCCCTAGGCCTTTTAGTACTCACTTGTACTTTCATTTCATATCATTATTGAGTACATCTTTTCCAGCACTCACGTTTCTCTGTGCTTGAGGTTGTGTGTGTGTGTGTGTGTGTGTGTGTGCGCTAGCTTCCCTCCTACCCAACACACTTTTAGATGCATGAAAAGATAATGTAGCTGAAAAATCTTGCATGTCGCATGCATAGGGTTTCTAGCCATGCATGTCGCATGCATGAGGATTTATGGCCATGCATGTCGCATATATGGGGGTTTCTAACTATGCATGGCCAATGCATGAGGGTTTCTGACTATGCATGTCACATGCATGAGGGTTTCTGACTATGCATGTCACATGCATGGAGGTTTCTCATCATGGAGAAGAAGTTTATCAACAATTCTTAGCTAGACTGTCATGCATGCAGAGAGAGAAAACCCGCATAAGAGTGGGCTGCCTTCAAAATGTCAATTATTCCTGTACAAATCCATCAATACAAGTTAATTGAAGACAGATTATGTAACATACTAACCCATGGGTGCAATCCAGGCATCCCCGGATCCATGAGCTTCTCATGCAATAAAATACAAGCATTGTTCAAGCAAACAAAACAATACATGCAAATAAAAAAATAAGCCATGCGCACAAATGTATGCATTTAAACGCATATTTTGAAAGAAACCCCATCTATTTATATGTACTTGATATTTACAAGGGCTATGGTATTTGGTTCTCCAAGATCCATTAAATATCCATGGCATTATGTATTGCATTTGGGTCTCCAAGATCCATCAAATGCTTAATATGTTTCTATGCAGCCAGGATCTCGTAGATACAGCTAGCATACACATACATGGGAAGCTTAACCATAAACATTCCATGGCTACATGTAGTGTCCAACACCCATGTCCATGGATAATAGAGCATTTACAATATGAATCCTGAGAAATTAGGGAATAGTTACAACAAAAGCAAACAAATATGCCTATGTAGAGTCCCTAAGTCGAAGTCGGTGTCGAGGCACGAGATCTCTGATTGCGGAGCACACCATGGGAATGACCCACAAGTATCTCACACCGGGCTAGTACCAGATGCAATATCCAAGTTCAAATCCAAGCTCCATGCTCAAGCTATATGTCCAAATTCCATGTTCATGTCCAAGTTCCATGCCCAAGCTATATGTCCAAGTTCTCTATATTCAGGTATAAATTCCATGCCCAAGCTATATGTCCAAGTCCAAATAACTCCAAGCTCGTACACGAGGTACACAGGAGATGTGTATAGTTGACGAAGTATTTGTTGACCAAACTGTAAATTCTATTGTCCAATCTGGAATAGAGACAAGCCACAAGAAAGCTTGCACAGAGATGGATGCACCAAGACAAGTCTATATGGCAGCCATCAGGTGGTACGAAGCTGTGGTAGGCGTAGACATTGCTGAGAGGTACAGGCAACGTTGACGGCTGTATGGTACAGCCAGATGGCACAAAAGCAGCACATCGGAGCCTAAGCAAAGGTGAAGCTTGAAGGTCAAGAACAAGATCAACAATAGGCCAAAGGTTTACAACCACGGGGAGATCTACGGATTTGAGTCTTCTCTCATCATTCAATAAAGCAAATACACCATCCTTGGTGGGGGGCGTGTAGAGGGTATTTGGGACCCAATCGGATGTACTGTGCCTTTTTGTCTCCTCTCTCTCTCTCTCTCTCTCTCTCTCTCCGAGCCAGACAGAGACCGAGAGCACCAGGCTACCAGACTCCCAGACTACATCAGAGGGAGATCACAGAGATACGGGCTCGACATCAGCACCATATCCAGGAGCGGCTAGCTCACTTACACTCACACCCGGAGATCATGCTCCGAGGTATTTTTGCCTCGCCATCGCCTATGTATCACATATTACACCCCCATTATGGTACTGGTTGGAGCTAGACAGATCTGCATTGCATTCTTGTATACCCTGCGCATATAGGTTGCATATTGAGCCTCTAGCAGTAGTGCTCCATCCATCACACCCCCCCACTAGCTCAGTACTTTCATAGTTTATTTCATGTTCATTTTGTCCTTTTTTTTTTTTCTGAACATCCAGAAGACATTGACAGTTGTACATTGATTTGTCTCATAGGTCGAGTTCGGCCTCTAGTAGACGTTAATACAGCTTTCTTTCATTTCATTTCATTTCATTTCATTTCTCTCTCTCTCTCTCTCTCTCTCTCTCTCTCTCTCTCTCTCTCTCGCACTCTGACTTTTGCTAAATTGTGCAAATCGCCAGGAACCAAGGTGCTAAATATTCGCTATCTGAAGTATAATCCTGTCTGTAAGCTTCCACATGTTACAATATCTTACTAGTTTTACCACACTAAAGCATATCCAATTTGTGCTCTTGCAGGTGCAACACATCCATAGGTCCACTTGTAATGGCAAGGTGGAGCTGATCCTTCCGAGGCGAAGCATTAGGCTGTGTTGCTTGAGGGCAATGCCGCGCAAAGTGGCTCGTCTGGTGACAGACCCGACACTAGTCAGGTCTACCTGACGTCTCCATACATTGCTTCAACGGACCATTAGGTCTCCAAAGCAGCACAAAATCGTCAAAGGGCTCATTGTCACGAGCCAACACCATAACCCTGAGAATAGCATCAGTCAAGGCAGTGACTACGTAGGCAGCAGGAGTGGGAAAAGAAGGGATGGTGGGCACTTGCACGACCAGCCCAAAGGCTGCCCCAATGGCCTCCAACAATGGCCAATAAGCATGAGGAAGACCTGGGAACCTGAGTGTAATAGGGTAACGGTTCTAGTCTTCTTCGATAGGGTCGAAGTAGCTAGTGTAGGGTAGGAAGGAAATCTTCCTTGGGCGCAAAGGGAAAGGACTGCCGTTGAGCTCTTCTGAGGCTGCCTCCTCTGTGGCAAAGTCTACTTGGAAGAATCCTCTTCCATACATCTTTAAAATGGAGCACGAAGTCGGAAGGCAACACCGCTAGTACCCAGTCATGGGCCCGGATACGGGAGAAGTGAGAGCCAAAGATTTTTCCAGTGAGTGTCGTCTTGGAGTCTTTCTCAATTTTGGTGAAGAGGGTTGCAAGCTCGTCTTGTGAAAACTGGATGGTTTGCCCGGCCGGAGGGGATTGATTAGCCATGATGTAATCAGACAAAAAAGGCTTTAACACTGTTTAAGAGTAATCCGTTCTTGAGGCGAAACCGAAAAAGGGGCACCGAGGCAAGTAGAGGAGGGGGCGGAGGAAGGGGAGGCAATGCAAGGGGGGGCAGTGCAAAGGGGCGGAGAAGGGGAGGCAGCAAACAAGATGGAGGAGGCAAAGGGGGGAGAGGGTGGCTAAACAGGAGGGCGGAGGAAAGGGCAGCAGAGAGGAGGCAGCGGAGGGGGAGACTTGAACCTTGTTTAAGAGTAATCTGTTCTTGAGGCGAAACCAAAAAAAGGGAACCTGAGGCAAAGCAGAGGAGGGGCAAGGGGGAATGAAGGGGAGGCAATGCAGGGGAGGGGCAGCACAAAGGGCGGTAAGGCCCGGAGGAGGGGAGGCAGGGAAGAAGATGGAGGAGGCACAGGGGGGAGAGGATGGCTGAGCAGGAGGGTGGAGGAAAGGGCAGCGAAGAGGAGGGAGGTGGAGGGGAGAGCAGGAAGGGGAGGAAAGGGCAGTGAAGAGGAGGGATGGGAGGGTGCATGAGCAGAAGGCAGGGGCAGAAGGGGTAGCGAAGAGGAGGGAGGGAGGGAAGCGCGAGAAGCAAGCAGGGGTAGGCAGTCGAAGGGGAGGACAGCGAAGGGCAAGAAATGCACAGGACAGGGGAGCAGAAGGGAAGCACTCTCAGAATGGGGAGCTAGACATGTTTTTCCTTGTAATTTTTCTTCTTTTTGTTATTTTGAACCTTAATCATGTATAACAACCTTTTGCCAAATGTTGGGGGCCTGGGAAGAAAGTCATCGTTTTGAAGTCCCAAATGTGAAGCCCACGTTAAACGTCCTAGGCATCCAATCCAGCCCAACATATGTGAAATGCTTTACTCATGGGCGACCACTTTATACTTTGTCCATCCAGTAATAAGCGAATGTGAACACTTTTTAAAACACGGGGTGCTTACTTAATCAAGTGTCCTTCTACATTAAATGAGTGTTGAAAACCTGGTAAAAGCGTGTTTCCACTCCAAGTTCTTTCGTACTCGGGGGCATGGATGAGTTGGCAAAAAATCTGCTCAACCGACTAGAGAAAGAAGAAGGACGAGTGCACTCGAGAGGGAAGATTTTGGCACCATTACAACAGGGCGCCCGCAAACCATTGTATTGGATAATCCCCCATCCCCAAAGCTTGTATGCAAATTCCATGCTGGTGACATTGGGAGGCCTAGGTTTGCTAGAGAGGGAATGTGAAGAAGAACAAGAACTGCCTGCTGCCCCCTGCGCCTCCCCCATCGCTGTCGCCGCCAGCCTTCCCAGCCCCCCGCCTGTCCCCGCAGCCCCTCCCCTCCCCCGCTTTCTTCCCGCCTGCCCCCCCTCAGCCCCCCGCCTGCGCCGCCAGCCTTCTCAGCCCCCTGCCTCCCTCTTCCGCGCCGCCCTCTTCTTCCCCCCCCTTCGCCTTCCCTGCGCAGCCCCCCCTCGCCCTCCTGCCTCCGCCTCCCCCCCCTGTTTTCCGCCTCCTTCCTTTCTTCCCCCCCTCCTCGCGTCGTCGGCCTCTCTGCCCCCCGTCCCTGCTTCTCCCCTTCTCCCCGCCTCAGCCCCCCGTTTCCCTTTTTTTCGGCGATTTCCACGTAGTGGAGAGGTTTTTCTTGGGTTCGTCTCTTCGATTCAGCCAGTACCTGGTCTTTTCCCTTAGGAGGACTCCATGGCAGCCTCTCCGTCAGCCCCGACCGATACAGGTCTTCGATTAGACTTCTCAGATGCAGAGCAGCAGCTTCTCGCGTCCTCCGTTTCTTCCTTGGAGGCCTCTTCCTTGGTTTGCAAGGTGGTGGGTAGCCGCCCAATGCGGAGAGAGCTACGCGACCTACTGCAGGGTAGCCTCATTGGCGAGACTGCAAGAATCGTCAGCGTGGATTTTTTAGGCCGCGGCTACTACCAGGTGGAGTTCGAGTCCCCTCCAGCAGCTCAGAGGGTGCTGGCTCGGAGCCCCATTGCCCTACACTCCTCTCGGGCGTTCTTTGCACGGTGGACCCACGGTTTCGACCCATCGTCTGATCCACTGGCAGGCGCGACTGGATTCCCCATCACCGTCTGCTTTCCAGGTCTCCGAAGGGAGTACTTGCCCCTCTTGCCGTCCATAGGCAGGGCTTTCGGGCAAGTGGTGGAGGTGCCACAGACCGCGGCCTCAGTGGTTGCTCGGGCAGCAGGACTCCCGGCCATTCGTGTTGTGGTTCCGTCACCAGAGTCCCTCCCGAAGACGATCCTCCTCCCTTGTCTTTCTGGAGGACATCTGATACAGCGCGTGGAGTATTCGGGCCTCCCCGGCCAGTGTTTCATATGTCGGGAGATGGGCCATCTCGCACGCGCATGCCCCCGCAAGGGGGTTCATCCTTCACGCTATGCGGCCTCTGGACCCACTGCAGGAGACCCGAGAGGTGGCCATCCACCTCCGAGACCGGACATCCCTGGCTCGCCACAGCAGGCACCACCATCGGACGAGCAGGCTCCAGCGGAGAACGCCGCGCAGACCCAGGAGACTGGCGGCTGGCAGGAGGTTCGCCGGCGGAAACGCCCGGCCCGCAGGGACCGTCGCAGACGCCAGCAGGCAGCACAGGCTGGCGGACAGGCTGGTGGACAGGCGACTCCGGCTGGCGTACAGGCACCTACCCGCATTTATGCTCCAGTCAGGGATAGGCGGCCTGCAGGTCCCACCCCGATGGACGAGGATTCAGACTCAGTGCCCGTTGTTGAGGCCGATGGTGGAGCCTCTCACGTGGAGACACCACTCCCGCCTCCCCCCCCGGGGGGGCCCCGCCCCCTCCTTGGAGCAGTTTTCCTGAGGATCCCCGGCCGCTCTCTGCGTCCCCCGGTTCCCCTCCCCCCCACCCGGAGAGCACTCTTTCCTCCCCCCCCTCTCCCCCCCCCGCCCCCCCCTCCCTCCTCCCCTGCGGCCCCCCCTGACTCCTTTCCTCTGGTAGATGCCTTTCCATCCTCCACTCGCTCCCCCCCCCTCCTCGCCGCGAGCCCCCATCCCCCCTTCGGCCTCTCCAGGATATTTCGCCAGACCACCCGCTGCCCCGGGGCAGCGCAGCGGGGTAGGCCAGAGTTCAGTCCAGCGGCTGTTTCACCGCCTCTCCGGGCCGGTGGAGATGGCGATCCTAGCTTCGCCCGCCACAGAGTTCTCTCCAGCCTCCCCGGGGGGGCCCCCACGAGTGATGGGGCTTCCAGTGGATTACAGTTTTTTCAGGTGCCTCCAGCTGGATGCTGGCCCATTCGAGACACTGGTCGCGCCCTTGCGAGTTTGCGTGGTGTGCCATCCCTCTCGTTCTCCTTCAGTGGTGAGCAGCATGGTGGCCTTCTCCTTTCCTCTCAGCGTTGCCCCAGACACAGCATGGGACTGCAACTTTGTAGAGGAAGTTCTTCGTGACCAGATACTGGAGTTTTCTCACCACTTCAGTGACTTGGGGCTCACGGACTTATTGCAGACCCGACTACACTCAGCCCGCATGAGCCTGTTTGGTATAGGAGATTGGCGGGTGGATCCGGTCCACACATCAGTTGAGGCGGTGCTATTGATTCTCCTCCATGCCGCCCCGAGGGTGCAGCCTACCTTTCGATATTTATATGCAGAGGAGTGGTCTCACGCCTATGCTCTGGACAGGGCGAAGGCGGAGTGGAGCTGGACACAGACTCAGGTCACCCTCTTTCTGGAGAGACTCCGCACCCGGACAGACAGTGACTACTCTCCCTCCAAGCCGGCGCCCAAGACTCACAGAGTGGAGGGCAGATCATCCGGACCGGCTGAGAGGGGTGAGCCAGTGGTGGCTGCTTCACTTGCCACAGCTCATCCATGAGGATCCTCTCATGGAACATCCAGGGTCTCGGTGGACGTCGCTGCTACATTGGTCGGGGCAGACTTCGCCAGGAGATCCAGAGGGCTCTCGTTGGAGGACCCATAGATATCCTCTTCATCCAGGAGCACCACCTTTCTGCCGGGCGTACCCGCACCTGCGGGAAGATCTTGCCAGGCAGGAGTCACACTTTTTGGTCCCCGGCATATGGCCCCCAGGGGAATCAGGGCGGAGTATGCATTTCAGTCAGCGAGCAGCTTCTTTCCGAGGTTGTGGACTCTGGCACCCTGGTTCAGGGTCGCGCGCAGTGGATCATCCTTCGGGTTGGGGAAGATCGCATTGGCTTCCTCAACTTCTACGCCCCTAACGGGGCATCCGGGAGAGCTGAGTTCTGGAGCACCATTAGGCAGTCCCTCCCCTTGGCAGACCACTAGTGCCTAGGAGGGGATTGCAACATGCTGGAGGATGCAGAGGACAGGTTGGGGGGCAGCCAGGAGACCATTCATGGGCCAGAGCTCGCTGCCTGGGAGGAGCTTGTGCTACAGGTGAGAGGCCAGGATCCGTGGACTCTCCCGGAGTTTGGCAGGTTGCAGGGGAGTCTCTCTTTCTCGCGCTCGGATAGACAGGCCACAGGAGTTAACCTCTCTCGCATCGATAGGTTCTACATTGATGAGTGGGCTTGTGATAGAGGTGGCACCGTGGGCATACTTGCAGGCTCCTCGCTTTCAGACCACTTCCCAGTGCTTCTCCAGATTGAGGACCCTACGAGAGGAGAGCGGGGCCAGAGCGTCCGGATTCCAGATTGCCTCATAGAGGAGCCTGAGATCGCGATCAGAGTTGAGCAGGTCTGGCAAGAGCTGCAGTTCAGGAGAGGATCGGCAGCCAGTGATCTTGCCAGTGGCTTGCAGGAGATCAGTCGGATGCTCAGACTGGCTGCCTTGGACCGTCTGGAGGCCTTCAGAGAGCAGGAGAGGAGCCTACGGAGGAGTCTAGCGTCCCTTCAGAGACTCCAGGAGAGAGATCCTCTGAGCCCCTGGATCTCAGAGCAGATGGAGACAGCCCGCACTGAGATCAGATCCATCGAGGAGAGGCGGGTGGAGTTTCGATTCCATGCTCGGGCTTCTTTTTGGACTCAGGCTGGAGATAGAGTGACTCGGGATTTCTTTGAGGCGAATGGGCCTCGATTCAGACGAGAGGGTCTCAGGCGGCTTCACCAGGCTGATGGCCAGGTTGTGGTGGATCCCCCCAGGGTTCGGGCGATAGCCACAGATTTTTTGTCACGTGCATCCCGCACTTGGATGCCACGTAGACATTCTGTACAGAAGGTGCAGGACCTGGGATGGTGAACTGGTCCCATGTGAGCCCAGTCCGGGACGAGTCAGCCAGGGATCCATCTCAGTCGTCCGAGGTCAGGTGTGCATTGTCCTGCACATGAGTCCAAGGTCAGGTGTGCAATGTCCTGCACAAGAAGCAGTGCCAGTCCGCGCTGTGAGTCTCCCTCTGGAATGATGTCAGATGTGCTGAGTATCTGGTTTGCAACTGGATGCCAGGCCTCTGTAGGCATGTAGGTTGCATGAAGAGATGGGGCCAGCCCATAGGGCTACCCCAGTGTAGGTGTTTGCATTGGCATAATTAGTATGGGCATGGGGGAGGCATAGAACCACCCCCAAGGGGCCAGGAGGGCCCAAGACTTTGCCCACCAGCCAAGGCAAGGGCTGGAGGGGCAGTCGGCCAGCTCCAGACCCTCTGGACAGGCAGCCGACAGAGGGTAGAACCCCTAACAGTAGGCGGCCAGGTGTGGGGGGGCAGCCCTACACCTCTACGCATGGTGCCCAGCAGCAGGCTGCTGTCCCAGATCATATGCGCAGGCTGGACAGTACTTGTCAAGTGTGAAAACACTTTTATAAAAGTGTGAACCCAATTTATTATTAAATTCAGTCGTGGAGCTTCATGAGAGCCAGCCGACTGCATGATTTGGGAAGTATAAAAGCCCAAGTCATATTTCATTCATAGCATCTCACAATTCACCAAGAGCTCCAAGCAACCAAGGGCCAGGACAGCCAAGAACATTGCTAAAGCTAAGGGGTGAAGGACTGAAGGTCAAGGGCAGGTTTTCCAGCCAAGAAAAGGTCAAGTACTCTTGTATTTGTTTCAGATTCACATCATTCTAATAAAGCAAATACACCATCCGTGGTGGGGGCCCTACAGAGGGTATTTGGGACCCAATACTGTGTCCTCTCCATCTCCCCCTTCTCTCTCTATTTTCTGCACATCGTCTTTCAGTTTGTGCGTTAATTCCGTCGCGAAAAGACTGCTGTTTTCTGAGTTTTGAAGTACCGATCCTTCTCCGAAGTTTCCGCATATTACAGTGGTATCAGAGCCTACTTCAAGGACGAAGATTCAGCAAAGAAAACCAGAAAATTTTTTCGCTCGTGTGGTTGGTTTTTAGACGCCGGTGGACTACCCCTTTCGGAGTGACTCCTGTCCCTCGAAGGACGGTTGGTTTTTAGCCTCCGGAAGCCTCCGGAAGTCTCCCACACAGACAGTGGATGGTCAGATTGCGTTCCGGAAAGGAATTGCAGATTCCCGCTATGGCGAGCTTTGGCGACGAGAGAGAACCAGAACCATGGGACCAGAGTGCACCAGGCAGCCCAGCTAGGGCACCCGGCTTGAGTGTACAAGACATGTTCCAGCAGATGATGCGAGCAATCGCAGACCAGACAACCAAGTTGGATGAGCAGAAGGCGCGGATTTTGGCTCTGGAGGAGCGTTCTCGCTCTCCAGCGTCGCGTTTTCCATCTCCTCCTCCCTCTCCTTCCGTACCTCAGATACCAGATCCTCGTCACAGGGACCCTCTCGAGGGGTCACAGCAGCAGTCAAGCTCCTTGCTTGAGATGCAGATACGGGCATTGGAGATTCGACAACGAGAAGACGAAGCCATGCGACGAGTGGAACACGAGCGTTACCTCCGAGCTTTGGACGCCAGATTGACACCGGCGGCGCCCTCGAATCATTTTCCCGAGAAAATGAACTTCAGTAAGTATAATGGTAAACTCGATCCCACTACTCTGTATTCATGGTTACATCAATTTGAAGCTTACTTTGCCGCAGTTAGGAAAACAGATATTGACAAAGTGATCTTAGCCAGTTGGTATTTGGAAGGTGAGGCCATTCCTTGGTGGACTCAGTGGGCTCATGCCCACACCAGATCAGGTATGGCAGCTTATGGGTGGGACGAGTTCGTCCGTGACCTTAAGCAGCGGTTTTTACCGCCCCACTACCTTGAGCGACTCGAAGACGAGTTCAGGGGAGCGCGTCAGAACGCGCAACCAGTCCTTCAGTTTGCCAATAGAATTTCGACCTTGTGTCTACAATTAGGCTTATCTGATGCGGACAAGAAAGGGCAGTTCTTGTATGGCCTGGACACGCACATCCAATGGGAGGTGCGTATGTTTAGACCAGCCACCTTTGAGGACGCACTCTCGCTTGCGCAGAGTGCAGAAATGAAACACAATGGTGGCAAGCCCAAGACTTCCCAGCCGGCTTCTCCCAAGGCTAACGCCTCGGGGGGCAAAAGCCAGAACCAGACGGGGTCTTCCCCAGGACAGAGCCCGGGAGCCTCTGGCTCCAAGAACTCGAACAATGCGTCTAAGCTTACTCCAGACCAGAAAGCGGAGGCAGGCAAGACAGGTGGCAAGTTGAGTGCTGAGGAGCTTGCTCAGTACAGGAAGGAGGGTAGATGTTACTTTTGTCACACAAAAGGACATACTTCTCGGGATTGTCCGAAGAAGCCTCCAAAGCCCGCCGCCGCCTCCACAGCTTCCGTGGTGAGCACAGCTCCGCCACAGATCCCAGCGGCTACCCCTAGTTCTTCAACCCCCGGTGCTTCAGTTGGAGCCATTATTAGCCGGGAGCTCGAAGATAAGCAGAAGGGCGCCCATGACCAGGAGTATGAGCGCAACGAATTGCTCAAGTCCTTTGGCTACATAGGTGGCCAGAGAGTCGTTGTCTTGTTTGACAGCGGCAGCACGGAGGATGTGATCACAGAAGAGGCCGCTAGGCGTGCCCGCTTCGAGCTCACTCCGGTGGACAAACAAGTTGAGGGTTTTAGCACAGGTATGACTACGAGCGTCAAGTATGAAGCTCTAGGTGCTAAATTAGTCATTCAGGGCATAGAGTTTGTGCGTGACTTTATGGTTGCCCCTCTTGTAGGAGCAGACATAATTTTGGGTATCCAGTGGTTTCACAAGTTCCTTCCTGATGTCAAGTGGGACAAGCACACGTTCCAGATTGATCGGAATGTGTCAAACACCCCTGTGACCATTAAGTGTGAGCCAGGTATTCCAAACTTTCCGCTCATAAGCCACTTGCAGGCTAAGCGAGCAGTCAGGAAAGGCGCACAGTGTGCGATGATTTACATCCAGACCGCCCAGACGGTGGCCAGTGCTTCCGAGAAGTACTCGGCTCTCCACGAAAAGTTCCAGAAGATTTTTCTTCGGGACAGTCTCCCTCCCCAGCTTCTCCCGTCCAGACCGGAGGATCACAAGATTGACCTCCTCCCAGGCTCGGAACCCCCGAGCAAGTTTCCGTATCGCCTTTCTAAGGCAATGGAATCGGAGTTGGACCGCCAACTCCAAGAATTGTTGCAAGCTGGCTTCATCCGCCCCAGCGTGTCGCCGTTTGCAGCACCGATCTTATTTGTCAAGAAGAAAGATGGGTCTTCTCGGTTGTGTGTCGATTATCGTGCACTCAACAAGCTGACTATCAAGAACAGATTCCCGATGCCTCGAATTGACTATATTCTGGAGAGGCTGAATGGAGCTAAGGTGTTCTCTAAATTGGATTTAAAGAGTGGGTACCACCAGGTTCGGATTGTTGAGGGGGACATCCCCAAGACAGCTTTCCGTACAGAACGGGCCCACTATGAATTTGTGGTTATGCCATTTGGATTGACGAACGCCCCAGCTACATTTAACCGCATGATGATGCGTATTTTCCGGGAGTTGATTGGAGTGTGTGTGTTCATCTTTTTGGACGACATACTCATATTTTCAGCTACAGTTGAGCAGCATGACATTGATGTGGAGAAAGTCCTTAAGTTGCTGGAAAGCAACGAGCTCTATATCAATGAAAAGAAGTCAGAATTTTATCTGTTCCAGGTACATTACTTGGGATATATAATCAGTGCCGAAGGCATTCGACTTGATCCGGCTAAAGTGGCCGAGATTGTGAACTGGGAAGTACCTCAGACTGCTTATGACATTAGATCATTTGTGGGTATATGCCAGGCATATTCCACCCACATTGATAAGTTTTCTGATCTCTCGGCAGACCTCACCGATCTGCTAAAGGGAGTGAAAACAAGGAGGCAAAAGATTCGAATGACTCCACGAGCGTTGGAGGCATTCCAGAACCTCAAGGTGGCTTTGTCAGAAGCGCCTTGTTTAGCCCTTGCCTCGTGGGACGAACCATTTCAGGTGATCACCGATGCGAGTAACATCGCAATTGGCGGTGTATTGCAACAGAATGGTCATCCAGTAGCTTACATGTCTCGTAAGTTACTGCCCGCCGAAAAGAATTACTCAGTCTACGATCGTGAACTCCTAGCAGTCATTCAGGCCTTGAAACATTGGAAACATTTCTTGTATGGCCGTGACTTCGAGGTTCGCACTGACCATCAGGCATTGCGCTGGATTCAGACAATGCCCAGTGCACAGTGGAGTGATCGACAGCACCGCTGGAGTCAGATATTCCAACAGTTTGGTGGCATGATTGAGTACCTTCCAGGAAAGGCCAATCCAGTGGCCGATGCTTTGAGCAGGAAGGGACAAGTATCTGCGATTCAGACCACTAGACTAGACCTTGTTGGTACAGGACTAGAAGACATGAAGCACACGTACGCGGATTCCGAGGAATTCGGTACGCAGTGGGAACAGGCATTGGATGCCACAGGACCATGCCATTTTCTGATACGCGATGGTTGGCTTTACTACAAAGGCCGACTATGTGTCATGAAATCATTCCGGGCAGCTCTTCTCCATGATGCCCATGACGCCATTACAGGTGGTCATAGGGGCATGAATTCGACTCTGGAGAAGTTAGAACGGCAATACTATTGGCCAAAGATGAGGCGTGATGTGTTTACCTATGTACAACGCTGTGACATTTGTCAAAAGGTGAAAGCTCCTCGTGGAAAGAAGATAGGGTTGTTACAGCCTTTGCCAATTCCTGAGGGTCCTTTCCAAGACATTTCGATGGACTTTGTCACAAATCTGCCTCCCAGTCCGAGTAAGCGTAATACACAGTGTTTGACTATTGTTGACAGGTTCAGCAAATTTGTGATGCTTATTCCTTGCAGGGCCAATGTGACCGCCGAAGATGTTGCCCAGCTTTTCATTCGGCATTGGTACCCGATTGGTGGGATTCCTAGGACCATAGTATCAGACCGAGATGCCAAGTTTACCAGTCATTTTTGGAGGGCATTGTTTGATAATTTTGGTACTAAGTTGAATTTTTCCAGTGCATTCCACCCACAGACAGATGGCCAGACAGAGATATACAACCAGTTGGCCTTTGATGTGCTGAAGTGTTATGTCCACGATCAGCAAGGTAAGTGGGAATCGTTTTTGCCTTTAGTTCAAGCTGTTCTGAATGACTCTTTTTCTTCAGCTATTGGCAGGACTCCATATGAGGCAGCGTTTGGAAGACCTTTCCAGTCGTTGTTAACCAGGACGTCGTCTTCAGTACCGGAGGCGAACAGAGTGACGGAGTCTTACCAGGAGATCCTAGAGTCCGTCAAAGACAGATTGGCTAAAGCGCAAGAGGCCTACACTCGACAGGCCAATAAAGACCGAAGGGACATGAAGTTTTCGGAAGGAGATTGGGTATATCTTCGGATTATGAAGCAAAGATTAAAGCAGGTGGGCAAGCGATGCCCAAAGTTGTCTTTCAGGAGCTTCGGACCATTCCCCATCCGGAAAAAGATTAATGAGGTGTCTATGCAGTTAAAGCTACCTCCGAGTTGGACTATGCACGATGTATTTCATGTCAGTTGGTTGAAGCCATATGCAGGTCCACCCCCTTCAGAGGTCAAAGACGAAGCGGAACCAGACATCATTGATGAAGCAGAAGTAATGGTTCCAGAACAGATCCTTCTGCACCGTTTCAAGCATGGCTCAGGCCGAAGACTACGACAGTTCCTCACGAAGTTTCAGGACCGAGGAACTCATGAAGCGGTATGGCTCGACAAAGAATTTTTCGAAGATTATCCGGCTTTATTGACGGATTATTTGGAGGCTATGCAGCTTCCGTCAAGTTAAGCAGAAGGGGATGTCACGTGCATCCCGCACTTGGATGCCACGTAGACATTCTGTACAGAAGGTGCAGGACCTGGGATGGTGAACTGGTCCCATGTGAGCCCAGTCCGGGACGAGTCAGCCAGGGATCCATCTCAGTCGTCCGAGGTCAGGTGTGCATTGTCCTGCACATGAGTCCAAGGTCAGGTGTGCAATGTCCTGCACAAGAAGCAGTGCCAGTCCGCGCTGTGAGTCTCCCTCTGGAATGATGTCAGATGTGCTGAGTATCTGGTTTGCAACTGGATGCCAGGCCTCTGTAGGCATGTAGGTTGCATGAAGAGATGGGGCCAGCCCATAGGGCTACCCCAGTGTAGGTGTTTGCATTGGCATAATTAGTATGGGCATGGGGGAGGCATAGAACCACCCCCAAGGGGCCAGGAGGGCCCAAGACTTTGCCCACCAGCCAAGGCAAGGGCTGGAGGGGCAGTCGGCCAGCTCCAGACCCTCTGGACAGGCAGCCGACAGAGGGTAGAACCCCTAACAGTAGGCGGCCAGGTGTGGGGGGGCAGCCCTACACCTCTACGCATGGTGCCCAGCAGCAGGCTGCTGTCCCAGATCATATGCGCAGGCTGGACAGTACTTGTCAAGTGTGAAAACACTTTTATAAAAGTGTGAACCCAATTTATTATTAAATTCAGTCGTGGAGCTTCATGAGAGCCAGCCGACTGCATGATTTGGGAAGTATAAAAGCCCAAGTCATATTTCATTCATAGCATCTCACAATTCACCAAGAGCTCCAAGCAACCAAGGGCCAGGACAGCCAAGAACATTGCTAAAGCTAAGGGGTGAAGGACTGAAGGTCAAGGGCAGGTTTTCCAGCCAAGAAAAGGTCAAGTACTCTTGTATTTGTTTCAGATTCACATCATTCTAATAAAGCAAATACACCATCCGTGGTGGGGGCCCTACAGAGGGTATTTGGGACCCAATACTGTGTCCTCTCCATCTCCCCCTTCTCTCTCTATTTTCTGCACATCGTCTTTCAGTTTGTGCGTTAATTCCGTCGCGAAAAGACTGCTGTTTTCTGAGTTTTGAAGTACCGATCCTTCTCCGAAGTTTCCGCATATTACATTTTTACAGGGATCTTCTCTCTGCTGAGCCAGCAGACGACAGGGTGAGAGAGGCTAGGGAGGCGGTCTGGAGCTTCACGAGACCGGTTGTGCCGGTCCATTTGCAGCACTCCCTTCTCTCCCCTTTCTCGGATACGGAACTGGAGGAGGCTCTGCAGGCATTACCTCGGGGCAAATGCCCAGGAGAGGACGGTCTCTCAGTGGCTTTCTTCCAGAGATACTTGGGCCTCCTTCATAGGGGCTTCAGATTGGCACTCCAGGAGATTATGGAGACGGGAGTCATGCCGGACAGCATGGCAGAGGGGTTGATCCACTTGATCCCCAAAGAGGGAGGAGACAGACTGGAGATTAGACAGTGGAGACCGATCACCCTGCTAGGCACGGCCTACAAGGTCCTAGCTAAGGCGATCAGCAGGCGGCTTCAGCCTCACCTTCCGGACATCATCCACTCCACGCAGACAGGCTTCATCTAGGATAGGAGCATTCTGGATAACATTTTCTCTTTCTGGGAGGCTACGGCTTTGGCTAGATTTCGACAGGAGGATCTGGCGGTGCTCCTTCTCGACTTTGAGAAGGCATATGATCGGGTGGATTGGGCCTTTCTGGAAGGCACTATGGAGAAGATGGGCTTCCCCCCTCAGTGGATTCGTGGGGTCTCTGCACTCTACACTTCGGCTCATAGCCAGGTGCTGATACAGGGCGTGTGCGGAGAGAGGTTCCAGCTCTCGCGCTCGGTGCGGCAGGGGTGCCCCTTGGCGCCCTTTCTTTTTCTTTTTGTGGCGGAGGCCATGAGCACCTTCTTGACGGCACAGGACACAGGTTTGAGGGGCCTCCAGCTTCCCATCCGCACCTCGGAGGAGCTCATAGACTCGGAGTTTGCGGACGACACTGCTGTCTATCTTCAGGGAGGTGAGGAGAACCTCCGCCGCTTCGCCTCAGCCATGGACAGGTTTTGCAGAGCTTCGGGCGCTTTGATCAACTGGCACAAGTCGTGTGGGCTGTGGGTCAGTTCTATGCCCCCCCCGACTTGGAGGCCAGTTGATGGTTTTCAGTGGCTGCCCCCCGGCACTACAGTGCGTTATTTGGGATGCTATGTGGGCATTGATATATCTCCGGAGCAGCAGATAGCCCCCCTTCTTTTGAGTATTCGGAAGAAGCTTCTGTATTGGAGTACCGCTCGTTTATCTCTGGCTGGCCGAGTGGTTGTGGCCAACCAGGTTCTGCTCGCTACCATGTGGTACATCACTTCTTGCTGGGCCTTCTCTCGGGCGTGCATTGGCCAGGTGCAGAGGCTCATCAGGAACTTTCTTTGGTCCGGAGGCGACGGGCGACCCGCCAGGGCCAAGGTGGCATGGGCTGTGATCACTCAGCCGAGGGAGAGAGGCGGCCTGGGCATTGTAGATCCTATTTGCCAAAGTCATGCTTTGCTTGGCAAGTTGGTAGTTCGTGGTCTCCTACCAGGCGCTGAGCCGTGGAAGGAGTTTCTTGTTTCCAGGATGCTCAGCCGCACTCCTTCTCTTAGCGGCCCCTGGACCCCCAGCATCAGGTGGATCTTTACGGAGCAGCGATCCAGAGGAGTGGGCCTTGGCTTCGAGGAGCGTTTTGCAGCCAGCCTTCTGAGGGCCTGGGCGCATCTGAGGCCGTCCCTTTTCCAGACTCCCCCGGGCACCGATGAGGAACGCTTGTTGCAGCCATTGATCTGGAACCCCTTGATTCGACTTCCCAGTGGCCATATGGTTGGCTCGCGGTCTCACGTGTCGTGGGGCCCGTTGAGCTCCGGCCCGGCCCAGTCCCTAGACGACTGGATAAGTTTTCAGCAGTTGCCTCCAGAGGTTCAGGAGAGGAGGCTCAGTGGGATGAGGGGCAGAGAGTTGATGAGACAGGACATTGAGGCGGCCATCCCCCGGGAGTGGCGGACCCCAGTACAGGACCCTCCACCTCCACAGTGGATGGGTGTCTTTACTCGGCATGAGATCCTTCTAGCGGTCTGCGGCACAGCGGAGAGCGTCTCCCCACTCACTTTCGAGGTGGGAGAGGGTGGCCAGCTCCAGAGGACACGACTGGATTTGGATGGGCTCCAGGGTTGTATTCTTCAGAGGGTACGGGTGGTCGGCTTTCATCAGAGGCAGTGGTATGTAGACCCCTCACCGGCCTCGATAGGGGAGGACTGCTCTTGGAGATTATGGGCGTGGGACAGCAGGCCTCTTATTCGCCTCCAGTGGGATCCAGGTGAGTGGTTTTGGCGAGATCCCTACTCGGCCCCTACCAGCCCTGCCATCCCCTTCTTTCAGTACACAGCGAGGCTGGGGCGGCGGATTCACAGACACAGGATAGCGAGCACCCCGGCAGCGGCCGAGCATTGGCGGCGACAGGGGCTCTCTCCTGCCTTTCTTAGGGACGTCTGGCAGCGCCTTTGGGCCAGTTTCCAGCCCCGGAAGGTGACGCTTTTTCTCTGGCTCACAGCGCATAGAGGATTGGCTGTGGGGGCTTGGCTAGCTTTTGGCAGACACCCAGCGTCCTGCCCTCGGTGCGGCCATGCACAGGAGTCACAGCGGCACTGCTTATGGGATTGCCCACAGGCACAGCAGGTCTGGCAGCGCGCTCTCAGGATGGTTTTTGCAGGCTCACCAGGTGAGATGTTGGTGACGTGGGGTGCGGTGGCTTGGGCCACGGACAGCGGCCCTGCTCTTGGATATGAGGACGTCCCTGGCAGTGTGACCATCCAGGTCTCTGACAGGGCGATGGCGGTGGTTCCGACACCAGACTTCTCTTCGGCAGCCTCTCAGGAGGGGGTCGGGCAGAGATGGGAGATGATCAGCAGCATGACGGCTTGGCACATATGGAGAGCCCGATGCAGGGAGGCCATTGACCACCAGGCGACCCCACCGGCGGAGGTCATACAGGCCCTCTGGGTGGACATCATTAACACCTTGAGAGGACACTGGGGGAAACTCCAGGGCGACTCGGATCGCATGAGAGGGCGCCGCAAGGCTTTCCTCCGCACTTGGCAGCCTGGTCCTTTCCTCACCGCCGCGAGGGACGAGGATGTCACTTGGCACTATAGACCGCCAGTTTGGCTTTTCTCACCTCCATCATGTATTACTAGGTAGCCCCCCCCAGAGAGCGGCCAGCCACGGGGGGGAGCTCAGGTGTTCATTGTGTTGTTTATCCCTCCTTGCGAGGTGAGCTTTGTAGCCATATGGCGTTTTCTCATTAACTAATAGAAGGATCGTTTTTTCCAAAAAAAAAAAAGAAAGAAGAAGAACAAGAACTCGATGGAGAGGGATCCAGCAAAGAGGATCGTTGACGGTGCCCATCTGAATGGCAATGGCTATGCGAATGGCGGCTCCTGTGCTAGCTGTCATGATGTTTAAAGCATTAAGAAGACCGGGAGTGCCATCTGGAATGCATCTCACTGAGACGCTCTGAGTGCACCAGCTGCTCTACCTCCTCCTTTGGGTCATTGTTTGCAAGTGAGGAGTGGCGGAGTTCAGAGTCCGGAGTCCCTCGATGCTGGATCAGAGCTAATTGAGTAGAAACTTCGTTGCCTTAGCTCGTGCAGAGAGTTGCCATCTCCTATGGAGCAGCCTTCATCTTATATGTGGCCATGGCGAAAACCTAAAAGCTTGGAAATTAGCAAGGGAACCCATAAGTACCTTTTCTCAAACTTTAAGTAGGCTCTCTTTATTCTATAGGCTGGTCCCTAATCAGGAAGACATGATGCTGGAAAAGAAAATATTATTGGAACCCTAGGCTCTGATACTAAATGTAGAGCTGTTGGTGCTATGGAAGTGCGGCAGTGCCACTAGAGAAAGGTGTACAATGGAAGACATGCAGAAGCACAATATATACAAGTAATCTACTTTAACTTGTATTAATTCGGAGAGCGCCAGCCCAAGTATACAATAGATAAAAGTACAAATGTTTGTCTGGAAATCACCGCTTAGATAGAAGCCCATGTTGATGGAAGTCATTGCTTTTTCCCAAATGCTGGCTTCTTTTGTCTGGCTCCAACTTCTAGCGTACACAGGTGAGAACTTGACTGCTCGCTGAGGAAGGCTGAGGGCATATCGCTGGAGCCCCTGACGGTTCAGTTTGGGGCTGTTGGGCTGCTAGCGTGGGCTGGCTGATTAGCTAAACTCACTTAATCTTAATGTTTTGCTTTCTCACTTTGGTGCCATAATACTATCGTCCAATTTGGCCTACTTGACTTGGCTGTCTTGCCCAATCCGTCTTGCTGCTTTTTCCTATGGGGCCTGTCTGGCCACTTCTGCACTGATGTTGGGCTTAGGTGCTGGCTCCAAGCCTATCCAGAAGGTGCAGTGAGGCTCCTAGGAGGGAATCTGGAATGGGATGACTGCTCCCTAGCCCTGCATATGTCTTCAGTACTCTGAGAGAGGGAGAGACAGAGAGTCGTCTTAAAAATATCGGGGATGTATTAGTCACTCCTCCTACATAAAAATATCGGGGATGTATTAGTCACTCCTCCTACATAAAAATATCCGGGATGTATTAGTCACTCCTGCATTTGTTTATGTCATTGCGCTTACAGATCTTACTGATGAAGAGTGCGGTCTCCTGCAGGCCATGGCATACCAACATATCCTGGAAGGTCGTAGCTGCATATTGGCAGATCAAACTGGTTCGGGAAAGACGTTGGCCTACTTAGCCCCCCTCTTTCAGCATTTGCTCATAGAAGAGAAAGAGGGGTCTAGCAAGTCCCTTCCAAAGAGGCCTCGAGGTCTAATTATGGTTCCTACCAGTGAGCTTGCTGCACAGGTTTCTTATCGTCTCTCTTTTAGCTCAAAACACTGAGGCTTGTGCCTTTTTTTCTGAGAGATCATCAATCTACATACCTAACTTTGTTTGCTGTACCTATTATAGGTGCTCAGCGTTTGCAGGTTATTTTCGAAAGGAGGAACTCCTCTGAAGTCTATGGTCGCGACTGGTGGCTTCAGGCTGAAGACACAGGTAGAAGCTTTAGAGGATAGTCCTGATATTGTGATTGCCACCTCTGGACGCTTTCTTCAGCTTTCTACCTTAGGAAGCTTGGCACTTGACAATCTCAAAAGGTGCCATATCACCTTTCCGTTTTTTGCTCCTCTGTTCGAATTTCTCTTGCAAGTTGTGCATTGGGGTGATACTGATGGGGAATGGGGTTTGGTTACCCTGCGCTGCAGTGTTGTTTTGGATGAAGTGGATGTGCTGTTCGATGATCCGGAGTTCTCTGATACCTTAGAGAGGATTGAAAGCTCAGCTCCTTTCAAAACACAGTACATTCATGTAACTGCAACACTGCCAGTCGATGTATGTGATGCTATTCTGGAAAAGCATCCGACTTCCATACCATTGATGGGCCCAGGGCTACACTGTACGGCTACTGGCCTCCAGGAGGTATGACCGTGTTTGTGTATAGGATGTTCTTGTTTTAAGCCTCAAACAAATTGCTATTGGCAGTAATTGGGTCAGAGTGTATGCTTGACAAGTGAATCATTTGTCCAGGTGCTGGTGGACTGTAGTGGTGAAGGGGAGAAGACTCCAGAATCAGCTTATGAGAACAAGAAGAATGCGTTACTACAGCTTGTTGAGCAGCAACCCGTCTCTAAGACTATAATATTCTGCAACAAGGTTGGACTTAACCTAGAATGTGTAATACTGTAAGTGTCGTGTGTTCTCAGGGTTGGTACCTGTGACTTGAAATAACCTTGATTCGGGAACTTGCAGATCGAAACCTGTAGAAAGGTTGAGAATGCGTTGAAGCGGTCAGACAGGAAAGGTAGCAGACTCTCTATTCTTCCCTACCATGCAGCTCTGTCACTGGAAGCACGTCAAGAGAGCATGCAGCAATTCATGGAGGTCGACTCCAAAAAGTCCATGTATCTTGTTTGCACTGACAGGTACTCGATTTTATCCTTCCTTGTCTTTGTGTTTTGTTATCAAGTTTTGCTTGGCTTCGCATTGATTTCTCATGATGAGTGCGCAGAGCATCTAGAGGCTTGGATCTAGTTGATGTGGAGCATGTGGTGCTTTTTGATTTCCCAAGAGATCCAAGTGAGTATGTGCGTAGGGTCGGCAGGACAGCTCGAGCTGGTGGTGTTGGCAAGGCATTTGTGTTTGTCGTCGGTAAGCAGGTTTCGCTAGCACGGAAGATCATGGTTCGCAATGAGAAAGGCCATCCTATACACACTGTGCCATCGCATTCTTATTGAAGAGTTGTGCAAAGTTGGCTAGTGTACGGATTCTTATCTGTATCACTTCAAATATGCCATGACTCAGGGGTCTGTTGCAATAAAAGCTTTCTTGTGACTATTGCGCTTGATTTTTGAAAAAGCTTGGAACATATATATTTGTTGTTGTGTGTTGTATCGATCTCTTTTACAGTTTCAGGCAAGTCCCGAATACTTGGGCAAATCTTATGTACAAAACCAAGACCTCCAGAAATCTCTGGCTTAATCAACTTGCCCCAAGCCAAGAGGAAGAGGTCTTTTATTTATGATTTGTAAAAAGCTCTTTAGACTTAGACATGAGGTAACTAAAAGGTTAGAAAGAGAACTACCTCCACAGAAAGGTGTCTCCCCCCCCCCCCTCTTCCTCTTCTTTTCCTCCCCTCCCTGCCTCCAAGTTGAGATTTTGCTATTCAGTTGAAATCAGTGAATCCAAGCTAGACCCCTATTTTTGATGGTTTAGGGGAGTAGAGAATCCAAGTTACAGCATGGGGACACTAACCCAGTTCACCCGCGGTGCGCACACCTGCAGGTGTAAGACAACCCTGTCGTGTGATGTTCATTGGCTGCATCACCTGTTTGGTAGTGTGATTAACTGCCAACTCTCCTACATGCCGTAGACAACCTTCACAAAATTTATTCAAGAAGTAAAAGGTAAAAGCACAATTTTTAATTCATTGGATTTATTTACAAACACTTAAACTAGATCTTCTCTAGTGATTCCTTGACTGGACAGTCTAGATGTCAGATAACAATAATTGTGGCCACCCAAAATTGTGTTAAACAAAATATCGAGAGCTACTTTTGATGAAATAAACTCAGGTCAACAGCAAGGACATGAAGAAATGGAATTTATAAAGGATTATATAGAACGTAAATTTCTTCACATGGAAAGATTTAAAATTCAATGGTGGCAAAAACCTTGATCTAAGATTACGGACAAGGATGATCCAAATTTGTTTGTGGAACCTAAACAATCTATACATTAGTACCTCTCTTACCTTGAAGGTTCACATTGGCTTGCTTGGTAGTTTGTATAATTTGGTATTTGTCTTGAATTGTAGTACTTGACTTCTTTGGTTCTTGGCATACAAGAGCTCATATGTTCTCGTCTATAGCATTGAAAATAATATGTATTCATGTTAATACCCAACGGAAAACCCACAACTAGGTTTGCTCACAACCCAAGGATGGAGACTATTGACCTCATCTGATTTGTATCATTTGGTGCACATTTTAACATCAAAGTTTTAATCACTAGAGGATATATACCATAGATTATTTTGTAAATTTTTGAAGGACAAACTATTGGATATCAATGCTCAACTCTTATATTGTATTTGTCTAGACGTCGGCTAGCTCATGTTTGTATGATCCTCCATTATAAGGGGTTGCCATGGTTGAGCAGCTCGAGCGCACGACATCTCTATGGGCACATGGAAAGGTGGCCTAGGCAACTAGATGGGTTAGAGATGGCTTGGATTAGATTTGACACACTGTCAAATAGGCTATTTGATATACTCATAGCGGTCCACACATGGACTAGGTAGACATTACCCTTGGACAGCCTGTCTTTACATTGGGGGACACAAATGGGGCTCAAGATTAGCCTAGATAGTTATGGGAGGTAGGGAAAGTGTAGCAGTTTCTAGATCATCTTTATGAGCCAAGTTTACACCGTGGATTGTGGCATTGACTATGACTGTAGACTTTTTTCAAATTTCAACTAATAATAATACATTAAAATGCTGTTTTTGTTGAGCCTTTAGCCTAACACACGAAAGTGTAACGAACTCCAACAAAATGATAAAATTATATAAAACTATTTGACTTTAGATTCTCTCACTCACTCTCAATCTCACTCTCTCTCTCTCTCTCTCTCTCACACACACACACACACACACACTTACTCCATTTGTGCTCATATGACACGTGTAATGGTACAAATTGCATGATAGCCTACTTTACTAGAGTTCTTTACTTTTGTAACTCTTTCGACCTATGGGTTGTCGACTCTGTCACACCTCTGTGCGCAAGAATGTTCATCATAACCCTATAGGGGATGGTGGGGTGGGTAGTTACGTTTTTGTGGCACTTGCTATCTATGGGTTGCTCTGCAACTTTGTTACGCCTCTGTACACGATTGTTCATCATAATCTTACAAGGGATGGTGCGGGGCGGCCACCTGCTACTATGATGAAGATGGAAGACTCCTCCGTTGTGCCTCACTCACATGATCCATATATTAGAATGGAGGTGGGTTCTTTAACTCACTTAGCTTGTCTGCCATATTATTGAGCATTACACGACGTCTCTCACTCTTCCCTCTGTAAGAGGATCCTTTTATCTAGGTACACAAGTACTTAAGAAAAACACTGTTTTTTCATACCTGAATAAGATAGGATTTTGCAAGTGATTAAACTAATCTATGGAACTATATTCATAGGCATCATTATGTGTTTTGGCTCTGAATATTGTTGGATCAAAGCTTTGTTTTAATTGTTCTCCATGGTAAATATTTGAGAAAACTAAAAGAGTGTTGCTTTGATCTTTGAATACACATGGGTTCATTATGGCCATAATCATCACTCTATTTAGACTACATCTCCTCATACTAAAGATACACTACAGATGGTTATGAGTTGCCCAGCCCAAGGCACATAACAAATTTACAACTATCCTCTGAATCTCTGCTAATACAGTCCAACACCTTACCCTCCTCAAATTGAATAAGCTAATCCTCCAAAAAATGTCTTCTTAGGACAGATATGACTCTGAACAACCCCGATCTTCAACCTTATCTCCTGAGATGACCTTCTCCAACAACCAGGTGACCTAAACTGACCCCACCTGACTCTCAACTGACCACTACCTGACTGTTATCTGATTCAGCTAAATTCTTGTCCTCTAGACTCTCAGATTTTCCTCCAGAACTAGCAATCTTTAATCTTGAAATCTCTAGCTCTAGGACCCTACTGAATATGTCAGTTGTCCTCTACTGGCTCTTATTTGAGTCAGGTCTGACTAAATTGATTCAGTTGACTCAGCTGATTTAGATCTCCTTACCTCTATGTGCTTTGACACTCACATACCTTCAAACACTTCAGATCCTACAAAGATTGAACACTACAGTCTCTTACCTCACTTTAGGTGACCTTCAGCTATGATGCCTACCTGAGTTCTATCTGGTTCAACTAATTGATCTGACTCACATCTTTCCACTTATGTATCCTCTAAGGCTTAAAAACCTTCCAAAACCTTAAATCTCACAAAGATTCAGCCTTATAACCCCTAAATCGACATCAACTATCTTCCAGCTGACTCTGTTAGATATCCTTCAGCACCCAAACCGTTTGACTGAATTAGAATGACTTCTGACTGTCAAACTAGATCCAAAAAATAGCTTCCTCTCAACCCAAAAAGATTGACTCTATTCTTCCACACCCTCAGCTAACGGATTCACATGACCCTATCTCGCGAACACTGATGACCTTAGCTGATGCTATATGACTCAAACCTGCAGATCTTCACTCACAAGTGTTATTACAATCTTACTGAGATTATTACAATCTTACTGAGATTATTACAATCTTACTGAATTTTGAGAGTCTGTTTCAAACATTAACATCTTATTGAAACCTACAAGGTTTAGTCCTAGAGGTGCTACTCCTTGGAAATTGTATGCAAGTTTGCTAGTTACATAGCAATGAATACTTTGCTATCTTCAGCTCACTTGGTCTACTCTTACTGAGAGGAAGTACACTCCCCTTTTACCTACTTGATCTGGTTCTGTTCAGGTCCCTGTGCAGGATTTCAAGATTGATAGAGACACAAGCTGCCTTATAAAAAATTCATAAGATTTGTAAGATATTAATGAACTTGCTGAATGAAGGTTCTTTCAACATAAATTTAATGGTGAGTGTTGGATAAACATATAACAACTGGATGTATCAGTACATGCAGTTGGTAAGTGTTACTTGGACTTACATAATTTAGCTTGGTTGGGCTTTTTTGTTTTTATAGGTCCACTGACACCTACAATTCGCATTTAGGCTAACAAATTGTTTTGTATGTTTGTATGGATGCAGGTGTAACAGGACCTACCTTCTCTTCTCTTATGGTTAATTTCAAACAAGTTTCCCTTGCTATTTTAATTTTATTTCCACTAGATACAACTTGTCATCATTGACCCTAAAGTGTACATGATTCATAGTTGAACTTGTTTCATGTATAACATTTATTTGAATCAAGTTGGTATGGCTTTATGAATAGTGTTGTCTATTCATCTGTGGATATTGTATATGTTTTAAACTAGCAACACACACCTATACAACACAGGGTTGGCCTTAGGGAAAACCTAGCCTACCAATCTTGATCCCTTTTGTGCCAGTCAGTAACTACTCCCTCAGTGTCTTTATGGAGTTGGTTGTTGACCCAAGTGATAAGGTTGGAAGTACTACCTTCTAGCCGTGGTTATGACTCACAAGCTAACTGGTTGAAGGAAGTCATAACTACCTCTTTACCTTTCTCATACATGACTCTTGACTATGTTAATTGCAGATTTCACCCTTATTTCATGGGGCTGAGATCCCAAGCGAACACCTCCTGCGAAGGCATGTCAACATGTTCTGGCCCTGTTTTAAAGATGAAGAAAACTGCAGGAAGATTCTCTCCTCGACTAACCCAGATCCCATTAGGTTATCTCCTTCAAATCCTATCATTTAATGATTGGGTTAAGCTATTGGCTACTCTAGACAAAAACAAAGAAGATGGAATTTCTCCCATTTTCGATTTAAACCATATTCCACTTGAACCACTTAACCCAAATATGGCCATTGCAGCACTAATTGATTACTTGTTTCACTTTGCCAAAAGACTCCAATTGGAGTATAATGTCCCTCAGAACATAGCCCAAATTCTTCCATTTATATTTATGGAAAGAATAAAGGGCATTCCGCACAATTGGCTGGATAAGGAATCCAATTGGATGACACATGACATCCTAATAGAATTATCCGAGACTACGGATACATTTATGACTGTTGGGCTAGAGAAAGCACCCAACAATGTGTCACTTATATGCAAACAACTGGCATATAGGGCGGGTTGGCAAGACTTAAATTTAACCCGTCTTTAGTCATCACTCTGATGAGGGAGTAGGCCCATACTCAAGGGGCCTAAACTTCATTTTGAGTATGGTGCTTGGGTTGGGGTGGGCACACACACACACACACACACACACTTACTCCATTTGTGCTACATCACAAGTGTAATGGCACAAATTGTATGATAGCCTACTTTACTAGGGTTCTTTAATTCTGTAACTCTTTCACATTAGACCTATGGGTTGTTGTGACTCTGCCACACCTCTATACATGAATGTTCATCATAACCCTACAGGGGATGGTGGCGGGCAGTTACGTTTTTATGGTACGTACTGCCTATGGGTTGCTGCAACTTTGCCACGACTCTATACATGATTGTTCATTATAATCTTACAAGGGATGGTGGTGGGGGCAGTAACGTTTTTACGGCACTTGTTGCTATGGTGAAGATGAAAGACGACTCCACTCTGCCTCAATCGTCATGACCCATATATAAGAATGGAGGTGGGTTCTTTAACTCACTTAGCCTGTCTACCTTCTTATTGAGCATTACACAATGTCTTTCACCCTTGCCTCTGTAGGGGGTCCTACCCCGGTACACAAGTACTTGAGAAAAACACTATTTTTTCATACCCAAATAAGCTGGGATTTCGGAAGTGATTAAACTAATCTATGGAACTATATTCATGGACATCATTATGTGTTTTAGCTCTGAATATTGGTGGATCAAAGCTTTGTTTTAATTGTTCTGCATGGTAAGTATTTGAGAAAACTGAAAGAGTGTTGCTTTGATCTATGAATACACATGGTTATGAACATGAGTTCATTCTGGTTATGATTATCACTATGTTTAGACTACATTTGCTCATACTAAAGATATGCTACAAATGGTTATAAGTTGTCCAACCTAGGGCACATAGCAGATTTACAACTATCCTGAATCTCTGCTTTGCTGATACAGTCCAACACCTTACCCTCCTCAACTTGAATCAACTAATCCTCTAAAAAATGTCTTCTTAGGTCAGATTTGACTCTAAACAACCCTGATCTTCAACCCTATCTTCTTAGCTGACCTTCTTTGACAATCTGCTGACCTAAACTGACCCTGCTGGCTCTCAGCTGACCACTACCTGACTGTAATCTGAATTCTTCTCCCCCAGACCCTCTATTGACTCAGCTGATTCATATCTCCTTATGTGTGTCCTTTGACACTCACATACCTTCAAACATTTCAGATCCTACAAAGATTGAACACTACAGTTTCTTACCTCACTTTAGGTGACCTTCAACTATGATGTCTGCCTAAGTTCTATCTGGTTCAACTGATTGATTTGACTCAAATCTTTCCACTTATGTATCCTATAAGGCTTAAAAACCTTCCAAAACCTTAAATCTCACAAAGATTCAACCTTATAACCCCCCTAAACTGACATCAGATATCTTCCAGTTGACTCTGTTAGATATCCTTCTACCCACAAACTGTTAGACTGACTTTTGGTTGTTAAACTAGACCCAAAATAGCTTCCTCTCAACCCAAAAAGACTAACTCTATTCTTCCACACCCTCAGCTAACAGGTCCTAACACTCACCTGATCCTACCCCCACGGACATTGATGACTCTCAAATTGATGCTATATATGACTCAAACTTTGACTCAACATACTTCAGATCTTCACTCACAGTGTTTTTAGAGTCTTATTGAGTTTTGAGAGTTTGTTTCAAGTAGTGACATCTTAATGAAACCTACAAGGTTTAGTTCTAGGGGTGCTACTCCTTAGAAATTATATGCAGGTTTGCTAGTTACATAGCAATGATTACTTTGCTATCTTTAGCTCATTTGGTCTACTCTTACTGAGAGGAAGTACACTCCCCTTTCACCTACTTGATCTAGTTTCTCATTAGCAGGATTTCAAGATTGATAGAGACATAAGTTAGCTTATAAAAAATTCATAAGATTTGTAAGATATTAATGATCTTGCTAAATGGATGTTCTTTCAACATAAATTTAATGGTGACTGTTGGATAAACACATAACAACTAGATGTATCAGTACATATGGTGTTAAGTGCTACTTGGACTTACATAATTAAGCTTGGTTAGGCTTTTTTATTTTTTAACTTGCGGAAAAAGGGTGACATCTATAACATGCAGATAGGTCCACTGACACCTGTAATATACATTTAGGCTAACAAATTATTTTGTCTGTTTGTATGGATGCTGGTAACAGGACCTCCCTTCTCTTCTCTCTTGTTGTGGGGTTAATTTCAAACAAGCTTCCCTTGCTACTTTAATTTTATTTCCACTAGATGCAACTTGTCATCATTGAACCTAAATTGTACATGACTCATAGTTGAACTTGTTTCATGTATAACATTTATTTGAATCAAGATGGTATGGCTTCATGAATAGTTTGTCTATTCATCTATGGATATTGTATATGTTTTAAACTAGCAAAACACACACACACACACACACACACGTGCGCGCATGCACGCACGCACGCACGTACATTTTATTTACTTATGCTTATGAGCAAGTTACCTTAAAAGGTTTCTTTGATACCCTAAAGGGTTGGTACCTGATTTTTAACCCAAAACTGGGTTATCCAATTTAAAAAAGTTTCTTCTTTCAAGATTTCTATTGTGGCTTAGTTGTAACCTTTGATTGTTCATGATTCCAATCGGTACTATCTTTGATTGTTCATGAAATACATCCTCTACTCTACAACTGCCAATCGGAGTACTCGGCAACCAACATGGCTCAGGGAGAGTAACCCTCTACTAGTACTCCTCCTGCTTGTTGGGAAGCATAATGTCTGGTCCCTTTTACTTGTATAAGTTGATTACTATTGATTTTAAATTTTTAAATGCTACGGGAATATATGCTCCTCTGTTTTCTACGAGTAGTAATGAGGCTGTGACTGTAGGTGTTGGAAAAGTTACACTTATACTGAATGTTTCTGATCTTTGAACCCCATTTGTGACTTTGACCCTATCACTATGCCTTTGACACTACTGAGGGTTATATCTGACTGGTTATCCTTACCAAGCAATACTAAACAATATCAGGTTTAGATCTTTGAACATGAGTTTAAAGTTGTGATAACACTCAGCAAGCTAGCTCTGGTAATTGACATTACTAGGAAATGGTTCCTAGAGATGCACCATCAAATTCACAACCCACTGAAGGTATAATCACTATAGTTATCATCTACTTCCCATTCTTAGGTTATTTCTCTTCTCACTGCATTCGTGTTTACTGTTTTCTCATGGATTAAGGGTCTGCATGTACATTACCCTCTGTAGTTCTCCATTTTTGGTATCCACCGCCAACATAATGGTATGCTTCAATGCATGGGCAGTGACTTGATCTGCTAAGGGTAGGTTGAGAGTGAGTTGTTTTAAACCGATTTATGCCATGATGATACCTAGGACTCCTCGATAATTTAATTTTTAGATTGAATTTAACACCATTGGCTCACTTACTCGTCGATAATAAATCTAGTTTTTTACTCGATAATAAATCTAGGTTTTTTACTCGATAATAAATCTAGTTTTTTAACTCACTGTACATGATTCCAATTGTACCATTGGTCTTGTTTATTGTTTTAATCTTGCATTTAAAATTATGAGAACTTTTTGATTCATTATAGAATCGTGTTTTAGGGCTTTTTAAGTCGTAAAACACACACACACACACACGCGGGCGCGCACGCACACACACACACACACACACACACACACACACACACTTACTCCATTTGTGCTCATGTGACACATATAATGGCACAAATGGAATAATAGCCTACTTTGCTAGGGTTCTTTACTTCTGCAAACTCTTTCACATTGGTGGACCTATTGGATGTTGCAACTATGCTGCATCTCTGTGTTCATCACAACCTTACAAGGGGTGGGGATGGTGGGGAGTTACGTTTCTGTGGCACCGACTAAATACAGGTTGCTCTCTGCGACTCTGCTTTTCCTCTATATAAGATTTTTTATCATGATCTCACAAAGGATGGTGGTGGGTGGTAACGTTCTTGTGGCACTTGTTGCTATGATGGAGATTTTTTCGATCTGCCTCTGTGACCCATATATTAGATTGAAGGTGGGTTCTTTTACTCACTTAGCCTGTTCGCTTTCTTATTGAGTCTGCAGGGGGCCTTCTGTCGCCCTAGTTTTTTTCATACTTGAATAAGATGGGTTTTTTGCAAGAAATTAAACTAATCTATGGAACTATATTCATGGGCATCATTATGTGTTTTAGAGCTAAGTATTGCTGGATTAATACCTTGTTTTAACGATTGTGTATGGTAAAAATGAAAGAGTGTTGATTAGTACCCTGAATACACATGATTATGAACATGGGTTCATTCTGGCCTTGATCATCACTCTACTTAGGCTACATCTGCTCTACATATGGGTATGAGTTGCCCAGCCTAGGGCACACATCAAATTTACAACTATCTTATGAATCTCTGTTGATACAGTCCGACACCTTACCCTCTTCAACTTGAGTCAGCTCATTCTATGAAGTGTCTTCTTAGGTTAGATATGACTCTAAACAACCCTAATCTTCAAACCTATCTTCTTAACTGACCCTAGCTCTCAGCTAACTGAAATGTGATTCAATTAACTGTGCTAACCATCTGTCAGTTTCTTGTCCTCTAGACCCTCATATTTTCCTCCAGAACCAGAGCAATTTTCAATCCCCAAATATCTAGCTCTAGAACCCTACTGAATACGTCACTTATCCTCTACTAACTCTTATTTGACTCTAGTATGAATAAACTGATTCAGCTAATGCAGCTGATTCAGATCTCCTCACCTCAGTGTCCTTTGACACTCACACAGATCTTTAAACACTTCAGATCCTGCAAAGATTGAACAATCTCTTACCTCACTTTAGTTGACCTTCAGATATCCTTTGAATCTCTATGATACAATCCAACATCTTACTCTCCTCAACTTAAATCGATTAATCCTCTAAAATGGCTTCTCAGGTCAGATATGACTCTGAACAACCTTGATCTTCAACCCTATCTCTTTAGCTGACCTTCTTTGATAACTTGCTGACCTAAACTGACCCCAACTGACTCTCAAGTGACCACTACCTGATTTAAATCTGATTCAGCTAGTTGCTGTGCTGATCTCTGTCGATTTCTTATCCTGCAGATCCTTAGATTTTTCTCCAGAACTAGCATTCTTAAATCCCCAAATATCTAGCTCTAGAACCCTACTCAATATGTTAGTTGTCCTACTGACTCTTATTTGACTCAAGTCTAAATAAACTAATTCAGCTTATTCAACTGATTCAGATCTCCTCACCTCTATATCCTTTAACACTCACAAACCTTCAAATACTTCGGATTCTACAAAGATTTAACACTAGTGTCTCTTACCTCATGTTAGCTAACCTTCACCTATCCCCTGAATCTCTGCTACTGTTAATCCATTCCTAGGGTTAACACGAGCTACTACCATTATCTTATATCAAGGAGTCAAGGTAGATACACCAAAAGGTCATACATTCAAGATATGATGCAATGGTGTCCAAATCTACAACTTGGACGGGCACCCGTAATGGTCCTATGGAATACTTATGGCGATTTCCGCTTCAACAGCATGTGGTAGTAAGTTAGGATGAAGTCTCGAGTGATGCACTTGACGTATATATTATGAGATGAGTCATTGTAATAGCATTAGGCCTCTTATGAGCCTAAAGTTCCAGGTCGGTCACCACAATTTACGTGAGTGTGAACACTTATGGCTATGTGTATAAGTGAATATCTCTCATAATACAAAGGACTTTCCCATTGTGCAATAGAGTCTTGCTCTTGCTAATTCTCTTGTGAATCTCTCTCTCTAATGCATACTAGTGAGTGTGTGTGAGTGAAGTAAGGTGAGAGACGAGACGAGTACATGTAGTGCAACACGGTGGTGTGAGACTGCTTGTGGGAGATGTGGTGGAATTGCTTCTCAAGGAGTTGTAAGCTTGGAGACCTCAAGGGTTACGAGCTCGGCCATTGGAAAGATCCTCAATGATGACAGTTGCGGTTCACCAGGTAATCTCTTGTTGGATGTGTTTTAAGGGGGGCTAGGGTGAGCCATAACATTTTTGCCGCCACTGTCGAGGAGTCATCCCTTGGCTTTTTCCACCATTTTTCTCTAATCTCTGCATTACCAATTACCCATTGTCTTGATTAGTGGTTTCCCATGAAAAAGATGTGGTTTTGATGGTGATTTGTGTGTGATATGGTGTAGATTAGCTCTCTTTTTTGTATTATAAAGAATGTTTTTTGCTTAATTTTTAGCTTAAATTATTGTTTTTGTTGTTGTTAATGTGGTTTTTAATGTTCCTAGGGATTGCACATAGAGTGTATTAGGCTTTGTTTGCTTCCATTGCATCAAAAAATACAATACAATATAATTTTAGTGATTTTTAGCTTTCTTTAGAGTTAAAAAACTCTTAAAAATTATTGAAATCGACTAATCTTCCTTAATTGATTGGTTTTGTCATCAAGGGATGATTAATCTAGTTCAAGAGGTAAAAAGATTAGATAATGTGTTTTTTGGGATCCAATTTGATCATGTGAGAGGTCAAAATTAGCGTTTTTGAGTGTTTTGAGAGCATCTAGATGCATCAAAACACTTGTCCCTCACTTTTGCTTAATTTGGTGTTTTGAGAGCATCTAGATACATCAAAACACCTATCCCTCACTTTTGCTTAACTTTGTATAAAGAGGAGACTAAATTAAGAGTTTAATTAATCTATAACTATAGATTAATTTACACATTAGTTGATGCACATAGCTTAGAAATTTCATACTCTATCCAATGATGTGCTCAATGGTGTGAATTAATTAATGATTAGTGGTTAATTAGAGTCCTTGATTAGTCTAAAAGAGAGAAAGATTAGTGAAAGGATTAATTATTAATTAATTTCTAAGCACTTTTTAGCATAACTCATTAAGGCTAATGAGCATTGAATGAAAAGATGCCAATGAGTTATCAAATTGTCCATTTTGTTGGGTCATTTATAAAGCGTGTGTCATAAAAGGGTTGATTGCTTTGATTCCCACTTGTCTTTTTGGGAAAATACCCATATCTCCCCAATTAAAATATTTACCCCAAACAAGAAAATTTGAATTTTCCTCTAGACACCCAAAAAACTAAAAAATTTTGTGAACCACCCAGTTCATGCCATGAATCGTACTTGCTATTTCACGTAGTGAAACAGCCCCCGTGGTAAAAAAATAAAATAAAACCCGTAAACCACCCAGTTCACGTCGTGAACCGTACCTGTTATTTCACATCGTGAAATAGTCCCTGTAATAAAAAATAAACATTTAATGAACCACTCAGTTCACGTTGTAAACCGTACCTGCTATTTCACGACGTGAAACAGCCCCCCACGGCCAAAAAAATAAATAAAGTCCGTGAACCACCCAGTTCACGTCATGAACCATACCTGTTGTTTCAGCTATTTCACGTCGTGAAACAAGCCCTTGGGCCAAAAATAAAAATAAAAATCCGTGACCACGCAGATCACGTCGTGAACTGTACCTGGTGTTTCACGTCGTGAAACAGTCCTCGATAAATAAAAATAAAAATCCGTGAACCACCTAGTTCACATCGTGAACCGCACCTATTGTTTCATGTCGTGAATAGTCCTCGTGGCCCAAAAAAATTAATTCGGACGTTTCACGCATTAAGGTCTCATGCCTTAAGCAGTTCACGCCTTATGGTCTCATGCCCCAATAAAACAAAATAAAATTTAATAAAATCCATGAAGTCCATTTCACATTGTGAAAACCTGCTCGTTCATGTCGTGAAAGGGGGTCTGGTGGGGCCAAAAAAGAAAAAAGAGAAAAAAAGTCTAAAAAACAGCCCTATTTGGAGGCTCATATCTCCTAAACCATGAATCCAATGAACTCGCTCTAGTGCTCATTGAAAAGCCATCATCGAGCTATTCGAAATTGGTCTTGAGCATCCGAGGGCAAAATCCATCATTTTGGCTTCTAACCAATAGCCTCAAAATTCGACCTGAAAATGGAGGCAAAAAAACCGACCCTCAAAGCACTAAAAATCACCCTAAACAATCCAAAAACGATTATGAATGATATTCGGGCTACTTTTTGAGTGTCTAAATGAAGAAATCACGAAAAACTCAGAGAGAAAGTTGTAGTACTCCAAAAATACTACATTTCTCTCATACAGAGTTTTTTCAATTCCTTTTGAAACACATTAAAAAATGGGGTGCGAAACAGGAAAAATCTTTTTGGAAAAAATTTTCATCTTGAGACACTGATGGAAAATAGGTTTTGAGACCTCTTCTTCCATCTGGGATACTACTGGCATGCACTTTTTTGGAAAAAAGATCCTAGAGGTTGTTCACGTGCGTGTAGCGCCTAACAAACACCCGTTTGACCCAACGAAGGGTACACCAGGCCTCCTAAGGCTGTAATGGTCTATAAGAAAATCAAAAAAGCAAAAAAAAAACATGTGTTTGCTCATTAAGGAGCTATTGATAACGTTAAAGATATAGCAATGATAGAGGGATTACATGGGCTCACACTTAGACTGAACCCAATAGTTGATATCTTTGAGCCATTGAGGTACGTGCCCCAAATGCATCTTCCCATTCCATTTGCCATGCCTACAATAAGTGTGTCATGAGGTTTTACACCCCCTATCTCATCAATCCCTCTAGGATTTGGCCCCTTGCCTAGCATTATCACAAGTCCTAAGCCTTTAGACATGCTAGGTACCAACCCTTTGCAAACCCTAGATACCCACACCTTAGACGTATTGACTAATCTAGGAAGGGGGGTTGCTCACAAAACAAAGGTAGTTCGAAGCAACATGCTTTCTACACAAGTTCACGTAGAGGACGAGGTAGAGGTCAAGGTCGTGGCCAAGGTGGTGGCAGAACAGGTAATCATAATTATGGTTAGCAACAACAGTCCCACAAATCACAACAACACATAGGTGGAGGAGGCTAGTTCAGAGGCAGGGGGAGGAGACGGGGCTGTTTTGGCTTCTAATCTGCAACAATAGCTGAACATTGAATAATTAGTGTATAATGTTGCATTAGTAGGTTTTTCCTCTACATTAATACCACAAGCTATGTGTGTTGGGCACTATTATGGGGTTTTGGCTTGCTGATTGGGCTGGTCCATTTGCTGTGTTCAGTACTGTGACTTGTTGTATATTTAAATACATCTTTGTGAACTCTACATGGTGTTACTCCTGATAAATAGCTCATCAAAAATTGATTGTAGTAGGGATGGTTGAATATCTTGGTCTACTCTAAGTGAGAGGGGCTACTCTCCCCTTGTACTAATGGATCTAGATTTATTCAGATCTTCTTCATATGTTGTCAGCTATTAAACATGACGATGAATCATAAAATATTCATAAAGATCTTGATAAATGTCTATTCTTTTGGGTAATTACATAACAACTTGATCTACCAGAGGTCATAGTTACCTAGACTTACATAATCATGCTTGGATAGGTTGTTTGTTTAACTATAAGGATAGGGTGATGTCTATAACATGTGGATAGGTCCATTAATACCTGTAATATGCATTTAGGCTAAAAAAATGTTTTGTTTATTTGTTTGTATGGATGCAGGTAACAGGAGCTACCTTCTCTTCTCTTGCACTTAATTTCAAACAAGCTTACCTTGCTACTTTAACTTTATTTCCACTAGATGCAACTTGTCATCATTAATCTTAAAATATACATGACTCATAGTTGAACTTGTTTCATGTATAACATTTCTCTAAATCAAGGTGGTGTGGCTTTATGAATAGTTTGTCTATTTATCTATGGATATTGTATATGTTTTAAAACTAGCCACACACCCACAACCCACACACACACACCATAAGTGTGGTGCATGCTGTAAGCTTTTGCTTTACACCCTTATCAAGCACCTTATATCTTACTCCTCCTTTTAGAAACTCTAAAGAGCAGTGTTGAAAATATTATTTTTATCACCTAATAAAGATAAAGTTGATATAGCTCAGAAAGTAACTTGGTATATCTCGAATTTACACTAAATCCCGAGGTTATAACTAAAAAGTATCAATTTTTTCCCTTAAAATAAAAAGGATTCTAACTAGATTTTTTTAGTGAGAAACACTGCAAATCGGGTTTTAAAAGGTCCACCAAAGGGCTAATGAAAGATGAGACATCCTAAAATTTTTAATACGTGCATTCATAAACATAACCTATGGCTTTCACATAGCCTAGGGCATGTATACATGCTTATTGTGGTTTCCACCCAAGTTGCCAACCATCTAAGCACTTTGAATTTGAGGTAGTTGCAAGTATATTTTAAGGGGCCTTTCATGCATGGAAGAGAACCCAAAATTGGGTTCTTGAAATTATAAACTCAAGTCTCAACAACCACTAAAGTAGGATGGGTTGAGTTTACAACCATAAAAAGCCCCTTGGACTTTGTTGTCTTACATTCACTACTACACTCAACATAAAAAACTAGTTTTTGCCTTTCCCTTGCATGTGAATTGGCCCTTAGGACCTATTTGTATGCATGGAAAAACAAGAAACCACTTAGCAACAAAGCTGCTAAGGTTTTTTATTGGTCTTCTAGACAAATGGTGAGATTATAACTAAATTGTATAATGTGTCCATTTTAAAGAAAAACGCAACACCAAATTTTAATCGAGAATTTTTAAACTTTAACTATCAAAATAAACAAGAAATTGGGCTCTTTGAGCACTACCAAAGGCCTAAAGAAAGGTGAGACATCCTAAAACTTTTGGTACATACGTCCATAAACATAAATTTTTGGTACATACGCCCATAAACACAACTTATGGTACATATGTCCATAAACATAAATTTTTGGTACATACGCCCATAAACACAACTTATGGATTCCATTCATGCTTATTGTGGTTCCAATTTGTCATCAATCTCCATACTTTGACCTTGAGGTCGCTCTTTGCAAGGTCCCTTTCATGCATGGAAGAGAACCCCCTTTATGGAATGATGCACTTATCCATACTCTTTGATAAGAAAAGGTTTATTATACCAAAAGGAAACTAGGAAATCCAAAGGTACATAAAGTGGTTATCTCTAAGAAAACATTTTATCATACTCAACAACTAAAATATACACAAGCACACATTTGTGTGCACATTCACAAGGATTGATAGAAGGATGTTGCTAAAGTAGTAAAGTTACATGTTTTTTCTTATTTTTTTTAATCTTCCTTATCCAGTGATGAATAACATTTAACAAATATTACTTTGAAGCTTTTTTATCCTATCTACACTAATAAATACATAACTTAAGACCTTGATGCATCTTTTAAGCTATCGAAGCATGCATATGATCATAAATATACCTTACTACTTCAAGGCTACATTATTATGGCTTATCCAAGTCTTTCATGTTTCTAAAACCATTACTACTAGGAGGAAAACCAAGTGCTTCTAGGACACTCCATAATAAAAGGAAAAAGGTATATTAATGTTCGTCTCCATTCATAAGAGCACAACAAATAAAGGGAAAACTGTTAAGATTTATGGTAGCTCCTACAAGAAGCTAAATAGTCTAATGACACACTAAGCACATACTAATTATACATGATTAACTTAAACCTACTGTGGATGATGCATAAGCATGATCATGATGAGAGTATGTGAAACAAAGTGATGATCACAAGCTAATTAGGTTACAAGATAGATTAACTTGCACTCATAGAGAAGGTTGAGATGTGATTATACTTTCATTGCTTGAAAATGACCCCTTTTATATGGGTAGAGTACATCTTTGCTTGGTTCATGCATGTGGGATAATCCACTTTTATCATATGGGTTCATCCTCACCTACTCACTCCCTGCCTCTACATGTGCTCTATGGCACCACACTTCTCAATACCCCCCCTTGATGCCATATCTTTGGGCTACTCAAGGTGGTCAGATGTGAGTTACAACAATCATTACCACCCTGGGTGCACAACTATCTACTCTTAGGTGGTCGGGTATGAGTTACAATGATCATTACCCCCCTCGCGGGTGCTCAACTGGCTACTCTCAGGTGGTCGGGTAGATACACACAACAAACAAGATGAAATGATAAGATGGGTGTCTATTCATATGGTGACCCCTCTTTTACAACAGATGGCTAGGCAGTGGTGGTGTTTGCCTCCTTTCTCTTTAGAAGAGCTGATCTCTAGTGATGTCTTCATACTTGGTGGTCTAAGTAGTCCTCCCCATAAAGTTGCCTTCACTTTTCTTCAATTTGCAATCTTCTTCTTTGTGCCTAAACTTTTTGCAATAGTTACACTTTGGCTTGTCTTTGAACCTGCATTCATTTTGAAAGTGCCCTTTCTTGGCATAATTGTGACACTTCAAATAGCTTTTGTTGAATAATGCATACTCAACAGTGCTGGGATTTCTTCCTTTTAATTCTCTCTCCTTCTCCAAAAAGGGAGGAGACACATTCATCAAATGTTGGCTCTGGTAGATTCTTCAAGGTTGTGACAAATGCATTGTATTCCTTTGGCATGCTTTTAAAGATTTTTTCAACTACATCTTTATCTCCAATCTTAGCATCTATCCCATCATGAGGCTTTTCATTTTATTGACAAACTGAGCCAAAGATTCATTAAAGTTCATTTCTAGACCATAGAACGCAATCTTTAAGTGAATTTCTTGGCTCTTTGCCTTAGCTCCAAACACGAGATTCAATGTATCCCATGCATCTTTTGCGTGTTCCTTAGAGTCAATGTGATGAATAAGACTTGGGGCCAAGTGTAAACCAATGAATGACAATGCTTGCTCATCTTTTTCAACCCATGCTTCACTTGGTTTATTCGGTACATTTTCCTTAGTGATTTTCCACAATTTCTTATGCATTAAAAGCTACATCTCTATAGCCCAGCTATGGAACCCTTCCCCATTAAACTTCTCTACAGGCAAAGTTATGCTTGTTGATGTTGCCATAATGAGAAGGTATTTCCAATGAGCTTATGATGCTTCAATTGGCAGTGTCTATTCTTGTACAACTTGAAAAATGTGGATAGGATGCAATGCAAGTAGTGTGTGTGCTTCCAAATTTCAATTTCTTTTGCTTCTAGAGCTTCTTGATGGTAGCCTCAATGTAAAATTAGTACTTTTAATGAGTAAACACACTAAATGCAACCCTAATTGCTTAATTTTATCCCCAATTGCATCTAATTATTGCTAATTACTTGTTGTTAATTATAGTGATTAGTGCTTAATTATAGTGATTAGCGCTTAATACAGTGATTAACAGAGCTGAAGACTTGGAGGGCTCAATTGAGCTTGGGGAATCAAAATTTCATAGGGCTTCTTATTGCTAATTACTTGTTAATTATAGTGATTAGTGCTTAATACAGTGATTAATAGAGCTAAAGACTTGGAGGGTTCAATTGAGCTTGGGGAATCAAAATTTCATAGGGCTTCTTACATACACCTCTTTCTCTTTATTATATTGAGTGGCCCAAGTACCAAAAACCAGCTCAAAAACACCAACAAACCCCAAAAATGACAAAAATCAAGCGATTGGTAATTCAGCTACTATGGCTAGCTCAGGATGAAATGCTACCAAATTTAAATTGTAGGCTCCCCTTAGTATTTCTAAGAAGCCCCTAAAAGGTTTTGAACTAGTTCCTTCTACATTGCTCGAATGAAGCAAAACAGCAACTACCTCTGTTGTGCAAAATGCAGCTGACTAGTGACGAATTGGGGTGAGATCTTGCAGCTATAGGTTTGCCTAGAGTTGTGTGAGATGCCCCTTGAAGGGCTTGGCCAAATATTGAGAGAGTAACTAGAACAAGCTTAAGCAAGTTTGGCCACACGAGAAGGAAAAGAAGACAAGGCTATGGTGAAATGTGATTAGTGTCTTGATTAGTGTAAAGAAATGATTTAATAAGCTAATGAGATGACAAGGAGAAACTCATGAGGAAAAGGGGTGGCTCTGATACCATGTTAAGATTTATGGTACCTCCTACAAGAAGCTAAATAGTCTAATGACACACTAAGCACACACTAATGACACTTGATTAACTTAAACCTATGGTGCATGATGCTTAAGCATGATCATCATGAGAGTATGTAAAACAAAGTGATGATCACAAGCTAATTAGGGTTCAAGATAGATTAACTTGCACTCATAATAGAAGCTTGAGATGTGCTTGTACTTTCATTGCTTTAAAATGACCCCTTTTATATGGGTAGAGTATATATTTTCTTGGTCCATGCATGTGGGATAATAAACTTTTGCCATATGGCTTCATCTTCATCTACTCACTCCCTGTCTACGGCACCACATTTCTCAACAGAAACAAACCTTCAACAAATTAAGGGTCAATGGAAATGTCAAGATATAAGTGTCTCCGATTCACAAGAGCATAACAAATAATGGGGAAACAAAATTTGGACATATTAAGGGTCAATGAAAATGCCAAGATATATATATTCACACATCATCTTTTGATAAACTTGTACACCAATTTTTTACAGTCAAAGTCCAAAAAACGCAAGCGTATTACACTTAATTAAATATTTAATATAATATTACAATTAAGCATTTCACCAATACATCCCACCAATGCATGTAGCTCTTGTAAGATATATAAACATTCATGCTAAGATTTATTCTTAACTCACTCATTTTTGAGCTATTGGATATATTTATATAGATATGCACATATGAGTTCACTTTCATTATACTAGGGTCAAAATTAAATAGTGAACCAACAACCTTGAACTTAATTATTTTAGCTTGTATTATCCCTTCACAAGTTTAAAGTGTTTTTTATTGGATATAAAAAATAAAAATATGAATAATTTAAAGAAACTATTAGAATAAAAAATAAAAATATGAATAATTTAAAAAAACTATTAGATGGATTCAATGAAGAAGGTTATCCTTTGAGAATAAAATTTATTTGTCGTTAGATTGATCCTTCTTCAAGATAATAAGTTTGTTTATTAGTATAGATATCCTAATATTTAATATTTATATGTACACACACACACACACACACACACACACACGTGTATAGAGAGAGAAATACATAGAGATTATGAAAACTTTTTTATAAGATAAATGGTTTCAATTTAATACTTGATTGGATATAGGTTTTTTGGTGTGAGTGATAAAGGAAACCAGTTTGACATATACTCTCCAAAGAAATTCCTTGAATGTTTTAAGGAATAAGAGATGTAATCGGAATAATAAGTGCAAATGAGTGAAGGGATAGTGATTCTAATTGCTATGGTGCAAGGAGACGTAGTATTACTTGTAATAATGGCAACATGTTGATGCAAGAGACTCATGTGAGAGAGAATAGATTTGGACATTGTGTTGATCATGCTCAAAAGGAGAACTTTCATGTATATAGATAAGGGGATATGCATAATTCCATGTTAATAATAAAAACTACTTTGATGCATGCTCATTAATCCAAGATTAGGAGATCCAAAATTGCTCAGGATAGAGTTCAAAGGGAAATCGTGAATGCATCTAACAAGGGTGTGTGGGCAACATTGAAACTTAATAGAAGTATTTATCGTGAGATTGCTAGAAATAGGACTCTTTGGAAAGGAATCAGAAGGGAAATGGTGGATGGAGCTTATGAAGTATGCCACTTGGTAGAAAGAATGAAACTTACTAAAAGCATGCATCATTTAGTTGCTAGGATCATAACTTCTTATAATGCAAAAAGAAGGGTAGCAATGAATGGAACCAATGAGGGCCCTCCAACAATAGGTTCATCTTTGGCACAAAATATGAGAATAGTCACATCAGTGAATGGAGCCAACGAGAGTGCATTAAGAAGAGAAACAATGAATGAGATAATAAGGGTGTAGTTACTAGTATTTCATCTTTGGCACCTAATGAATGAGCAGTGGTATTAGTGAATGGAGCTAATGAGGGTGCAATAACAAGGGTGGTAGTGAATGAAACTAATGAAGATATGCCAATGTGGCAATGAATGAACCTAATGAAGGTATGCGAGTGGCAATAAGGTTAAAATTTACTAGAAGCATGCACCGTGGCATTGGTAGAAACATTACTTCTTTTAAAGGAAGAAGGCTAACAATGAATAAAACTAATGAGAGTGCTGCTACAACACCTTCATGTATGACATTAGCAGAGGGACTGAAACTTACTAGAAGCATGCGTCATTTAGTTGCTGGGAGCATAACTTCTTATAATGCAAAAAGAAGGGTAGCAATGAATGGAACCAATGAGGGCCCTCCAACAATAGGTTCATCTTTGGCACAAAATATGAGAATAGTCACATCAGTGAATGGAGCCAACGAGAGTGCATTAAGAAGAGAAACAATGAATGAGATAATAAGGGTGTAGTTACTAGTATTTCATCTTTGGCACCTAATGAATGAGCAATGGTATTAGTGAATGGAGCTAATGAGGGTGCAATAACAAGGGTGGTAGTGAATGAAACTAATGAAGATATGCCAATGTGGCAATGAATGAACCTAATGAAGGTATGCGAGTGGCACTAAGGTTAAAACTTACTAGAGGCATGCACCGTGGCATTGGTAGAAACATTACTTCTTTTAAAGGAAGAAGGCTAACAATGAATAAAACTAATGAGAGTGCTGCTACAACACCTTCATGTATGACATTAGCAGAGGGACTGAAACTTACTAGAAGCATGCGTCATTTAGTTGCTGGGAGCATAACTTCTTATAATGCAAAAAGAAGGGTAGCAATGAATGGAACCAATGAGGGCCCTCCAACAATAGGTTCATCTTTGGCACAAAATATGAGAATAGTCACATCAGTGAATGGAGCCAACGAGAGTGCATTAAGAAGAGAAACAATGAATGAGATAATAAGGGTGTAGTTACTAGTATTTCATCTTTGGCACCTAATGAATGAGCAATGGTATTAGTGAATGGAGCTAATGAGGGTGCAATAACAAGGGTGGTAGTGAATGAAACTAATGAAGATATGCCAATGTGGCAATGAATGAACCTAATGAAGGTATGCGAGTGGCACTAAGGTTAAAACTTACTAGAGGCATGCACCGTGGCATTGGTAGAAACATTACTTCTTTTAAAGGAAGAAGGCTAACAATGAATAAAACTAATGAGAGTGCTGCTACAACACCTTCATGTATGACATTAGCAGAGGGACTGAAACTTACTAGAAGCATGCACCATTTAATTACTAGGAATATAACTTCTTATAATGCACCAAGAAGGGCAACAATGAATAGAGCTAATGAGGGTCCTACTAGAATACCTTCATTATGAGAGAGTAGTGGCATCTGCCAACAAGTGCAAATAATGAAGGCACAGCTAATGAGGGTGCAATAAGAAGGGAAGCAATGAATGGTACTACTATAGTATCTTCATCTTTAAAACATATTAATGAGAGATTAGTGCCATATGTAAATGGAGCTAATGAGGATGCAACTACAATGTCTTCCTTTTTGGCTCATAATGAGAGAGAAGTATCAACTATTGATATAATATGAAGAGAAAATGTGTAAGAAATACCCCTCTATGTTTTTAATAAAGAAAAGGGGGGGATTTTGTATATCCTTCATAAGTTTCCACCTTTACTAGAGGTATACATCTTGGAGGATTAACACACTCCGAGATTTGGCAAGCTAGAAGAGATCCCCAACCCCCCTCTTAACAATCCCGAATGGCCCAAACCTGATGCTTGGACCATCTTATGCTTAAAGTTTAAGATGGTAAGTGATATCAAGACATCACTCAAGTTTTCAAAGGCATCTAGGTTAGTAGGGCTAAATTGGTTTTGTCCTTTACATGTTTTTGTGCACATGTTCAATTCCATGCCAATGAACCAAACATGCCTAGATGTTTCTCTTCCCTCCTTTACCTTCAATTTCTCTAGTATTGCGTTACTGAGCTCGTCCATAGTCATGTTTCCGACTTGCTTGCTCTGAGTTTCAATCTCTTGGTTACTCAAAACATGCGAAGTCGTTGTTGTTGAAGATATTCTGACATCTTGTGGGGTGGGACAATTCTAGCATATTATCTTCATATTCGATTGCTAGCTTGCAACATGCATCTAGAGTGGATGGTCGGCGGGCTAGTATCAGATAATCATGCATCTTGTGGTCTCTAACTCCTCTCTGGAAATAAGGCAATAATTGATCGTCAGTTAACCTCTCCCGTAGTTTGCACCTTGAATTTAAGCTCAACTCTCGTTAGCTATCGTTCCACCTCGATCCTTTTTAGATCTAACTCTACTTCCTATGAGGTGGGGAAGAATACTTGACTCGTCTTGGCTGCATTTTCCATGTCTTGTCTCATTCGGGGGGTGCCGGTGTTCGACAGCCTTGAATTTGATGTTTGGATGGGCACTTCTTACCTTGGACCAAGTCCAGCACTGGTTGACGGACCCATGCTCGCAAATTGCGCTTCTTCATCTCATGATTGGTTTGGAGACCAAAAAATCATTGGGCGATATCAATGATACCATTGGATTTGGTTGGGGAGAGTGGTTTCTCCTCTTCCCCAAACGCAAAGTACCTCAGCCCTTCTTCCATGGACTCTTCACTACTAGTTTCAAAACGGTGGTCAGGTTTGTGAGTGCTTACTAAATGACCTGAACTCACTTTTTTTATAGGAAGATCTTGGGTGATTTGATGCACTATCATCAGGTGTAAGATCGTCTCTGATGAGCTTTCAAGATCTTAAGTGCATCTATGCATGATTCGATAAGATACTTTGATGTCCCAACAATTAAGTTTTGATCAGATTCTGTTGACTTGTTTCTGAGGCCATGAGATTGCAGAGAATAGTTCATGGCGTGAAGTGTCAGAAAACAATTCACGTCATGAGAATGATTTTTTGTACTTTCACGTGTTTAATTTTTTTTGTTCTTGGGATCAGAATTCCTCGTTACCTTGTTATGGGTGTCAATCTTTCAAGACTTCCTTAGCCTTAACCTGACTATACCAAGCTTGTGAGTTGGATTTGATTAAGGCGTGAGATTGCAAGAAAAAGTTCACGCCGTGAGGAGATAAGGTTTCACGTCGTGAAAAATAATCGATTCACGTTGTGAACAAAAAATGGTTCATGCCGTGGAGTTCTGAAAGAGTTCACGTCATGAATGATTTTCTACACTTTCACGATTCTTAATTTTATCAAACGTCGTGGCATCAGAGGTGTTAGGATAAGGTTACCTATTTTTGGCAAGGTAATCCCGTGAATTACGGGGTTAATCACGGCGCTGATGTTGAGAGCGATTCATGGTGGCGTGAAGTTGCAGAAAACAGTTCACGGTGTGAACATTTTTCTGCAGTTTCACATGGGAACTTCCCATGTCGACTAATGTGATTTTGGGTGCAAAATACTTATGTCTAAGGGGTGGAATACAAGTTCAAGGCACAGTTAATGGCTCCTTATTTTTTTGATATTTGTGAATTTTGAAAAAGAAGAAAAATAAAACATGAACCTTCTCATTCACGTTGATGCTTCCAGTGATGCAAATATCAAAATTATCTAGAAAAAATAGTAAAGCTCTATTCTAAGACCACTTCACCATATATATATATATATATACACAACAAACACAACCAAATTCTCACAAATTTTTACTTCCACACAAATCTTATCCATTCATTTACTACACAATGCACTAGCAGAATGCAAAGGCAATCATGAATCTTATGTAATGGGAGCTGAAACTCCAAGAGGAAGGAAGAAACAAAGGTGTTTCCCTGGTAGTAGCAGCGCTCAAAATGTTATGGGCTACCACACCTCCAAGAAAGAACTCAATGCATTCACCTAAAGGATGAGCAATAGAGCACAACTGTCGTCGTAGGGCACTTACCAATGTTACGAACTTGAGCCCCTTGAGGCCTCTAAGCTCACTTGTTAAGCTCCAAACCTCCAAGCTCCACCTCCACATTGTCATTGTAGAGTCACTCACACGGTCGCATAAGGCAATCACTCTCATCACTCTCCCACACAAGCATGAATCATACAAGCATAGAAGAGGCACAAATGCTAGAATGCTCTCTCTCAATCTCTCTCAAGACACAAAGAAGAGCTCTCAATATAGGACAAAGGGAGATTGTGTATTTTTATTATGAGAAAATGCCTTATATACAACTAGCCCATATTCACACTTAGGCACCCAAAACTTACTTAACTAGGCCTTGGGTGACCAATATCTCATAATGTATAACTTTTATAGTGCCTTTTCATGACACTTATTAATGTCTTCAATTGGAGGAGCATACTTATTAATCCAAAATGGGATTAACAGATGTAAAGCATAAGTGTAGAAGCTAGGCGGAAGACATAAGAACCTATTCTCTCAAAAAGGAGAGTAGCCACAATAACCTGCGTGGTAACAAAAAAAAAACACACACACACACACACACACACAAGGGAGTCACACATATGGCTTATCTAGAAGTGCTAGAATATCACAAGAAACTCCCAAGGATCTTCAATAGACATTATATTTTGTTAAGCTTATAGCTTACTATTCTTTTGGCTATGTTAATATAACAGCTGCTCCATGAGTACATATCCATACTCATGCACTGGAGGACTTTGTACTAAAGCCTCACCATCAATAACTTTTCAAGTACATCTCTGGATGGGGGGCCATGGTGGGCGAAAGTGTGGTCAATGGTACAATCCATCGCCTCAAAATTTCCTTCAAATTGCAAACCTCTCCAAACAAAAATTTTCGTAAATCAATGATCTTCAATCCTTAGTGAAGATATCTATATTAGTCTCGTAAGTCAACGTAATTCTTTCAATCCTCGCCAATAGGTGGCTACTTCAACATAGAGCAGCTCAATAAGAGTCTATATGACTCACTTCTTGTACTTCATGTATATCTGCTTCCTAAGAGCACTTAAATATACATAAAAACATAAAAAGCAGATGGGAAGAAGCACGCAGAAACATGTCCTACTCAATAAAATTTGACAAGAATCCTGCCACATAAAGGGACATCATCGAAGACCAATTTCTTCAAATGATGAATGTCACTTTTTAATGATGAATGTCACTTTTTAATGAATCAAATGAGGAACTGAGAAACACAATCTCATTCTGATGATTTTGTCTACCTTTCACCAGATCCTTCCTTCTCTTCTCTCCCATCATTAACATCTCTTAGCTTACCCACTAACACAAATCACATGTAAACGAGCTTATGATTGCCAAAAACAATGAGCAAAAAAAAAACATGCTGACACAAATATAAAAATGCAATCATTCGCAAAAAAACCCCATCTCCCCGAACCTGTTAGAAATTCCTAATAAACCACTAACCTTTTCATTTACTAACTAGCCCTTTTTATTTCTTCCAGAGAGGAACAAAAGACCATTGAAGGTTAATCAACATCAAAGCAATCTACAAGCATGTTAATTCTCCCCACACAAAGGTCTTCAACGCGATCACGAGGACATGATCGCCATCAGGAAGGGGGGAATGTTAACCCATTCCTAGGGTTAGCAAGAGCTACCACCATTATCTTATATCAAGGAGTCAAAGTAGATACACCAAAGGGTCATACATTCAAGATATGAAGCAATGGTGTCCAAAGCTACAACTTGGACGGGAGCCCATAATGATCGGATGATGGAACACTTAAGGCGATTACCGCTTCAACAGCGGGTGGTAACAAGTTATGATGAAGTCCTAAGTGATGTACCTCATGGATATATTATGAGAGTAGTCATTGTAATAGCATTAGGCCTCTTATGAGCCTAAAGTGCCCGGCCGGCCACAATTTAAGTGTGTGAACACTTATGGCCATGTATATAAGTGAATATCTCTCATAAGACAGGACACTCTCCCATTATATAGTTGAGTCTTACTCTTGCTAATTTCTCTCTCTAATACATGCTAGTGAGTGTGTGTGAGTGATGCGAGGTGAGAGGAGGGACGAGTACCCGTAGTGTAACGTGGTGGTGTGACAACGCTCACGGGAGGTGCGGTGGAATTGCTTCTCAAGGAGTTGTAGATCTTGGAGACCTCAAGGGTTACGAGCTCAGCCATTTCACTAATAATATATCTCTCACACACGTTTTTCCTCGCATGCGTTTGTACTCTCTTTCTCTCGTGACGGAGGGATGCAGCTCCCTGTGCTCTATGTAGAAAGGAGGGTCGATGGAAGCAAGCTAGGGTCATCACGGTTTGTTGCGTCTCTGTAGTGTCGTATTGAGCAGGTGGAGGTGGAGGTGGAGGTGGAGGTGGAGGTGGAGGTGGAGCAGGACCAGGAGGGATACCTTTACCCTTACGGATGCATATTCACTTGAAACATTAGGCTTCGGCATTAATTAATGCTCACATTAATTAATAAGTGACTTTTAGGAGATAATATATATAACTAAATCTTACATAAGACAACACGCACTAGACATGATAACATGTTCATGGGAAAAACCTTTGCAAACTTTGATTTATAACCAAAATCTCAATCAACTCATGCTTGAAGATTTTAAACACGATTCCTCAATTTGATTGACTTTTTCGAGCATTAATCATTACATACTAAAATAAAACCTTAGAAAAAAACACTTTATTCTTACATAATATATAATCTTGAAAATCTCAAAAATCTCACATAATATATATAATAATATATTTATTTAATGGAAATGCAAAAATCTCACATAATATATTTAATGGAAATATGCAAAAAAAAACATTTTGGTGCCATATATTATTTTGGCAGCACTGCACGGTCCTGATACCTTGCCCTCGGCACTATACGGATGGATGTCAATAAAATTCAGGTGAAATTCCCTCACAAACTTCGTCATTGGATTTCATAGGCCGTCTCTTTCTCTCTCTCACCTCCCGCCCCATGTACTTGTGTGCATTCCTTACATTGCACATTCAACCTCTTTAAATTTGACATATCTGTAAAATCTGATTCCTTCCCAAAAGAAGCATCTAACATTTTTACAAAGATGTCAGCCAGCACTCCTGTAACACTCTACAAATGCCTGGCTGCTGTCCCTGTTCCCTACGGTCCATATACCAACCATTCTCTAAAACTGCTGCCTCTGTACTGTCATCTTTACTGAACCAAACTTGCCACATCATTAATTGATGGACATCCCATTAACATCAACCACCGCCAAGAAACTTCACAGCAAGCTTCGCCCTGAATGCAGCTCCATCAAGCACGCCTCTCAAAACTCTAGGAATCAATGATTGATTTACCCATAAGCGATTGCAAACATCCTGTTTTCACCATTTTCTTTTGATACCAATTGCAGCCAATAAAAATGCCCCTTGATAGTTCTTACATCCTCACACTTACCAATATATATAGCGTTAACCTCCCTAATGCCCTCAGGTACACGTGCCCACACTAGATTCAGATGGGATAACTTGAAAGCTGAGAAAGTGCTCAAGAATCAGCCATAAACTTTGGTCCATGGATCAATTAATCCCCCTCTTATTACCATGAACAATACATCAATTACGTGACAGATCATTTACTGACTCTGCATAACAGTTTCCCAAAAAGAATCATCCAGATCACTCGACGCCCAAGAGTAAACCAAAAGTATGAAAATGGCTTGGGGGCTAAAACTTGTGGCACGCTGAGAAGAGCATCACCGAAGCCAGAACCAAACCGCGATGACAATGATCACCGTGACAGCCATCCCGACATATGAAATCCATTTGTCAACACGATGCCGTCTCTCCACCAGTTTTAGCACAGAATTTGATAATCCAACTGTGTTTAGGACGTCCAAAGCCTTGCGCTGGGCGCGCTGCATTGGCACAAAATGGTATAAGCAAACAAGTTGAGATAATGATGTTTTCCAATCTGTGTAACATTGCTCAAACATATGGACATTTTGTGCCAACTACCAATACAAACAAACTTTGACAGCATGTTAGAATCTTGAACACACATTGAACATCATTCAATGATGACTTACCTTTAATCTGTCACGTTGTTCTGCATACTTAACAAGAACTGCTGCCCCAGTTGCATATGCCTCATCAAGCATCCGAGAAGAGTTTTTTGCAGATTGGAAGGCTTGCATCTCTTCATCGTAAACCTGTAAAATGCGAGCACCTTCGCTTCCATCTCCTTTCTATGTGAAAGAAGCACAGTGTTATGAACATAAAAGGCAAACCTAGGCTAGTAAATTTGGTGAACACAAACAATACGAAACTATGCACAGAAAAAAAAAAGGAGACTCAAGAAACCCAAAGCCTTACCGTCCTTTGAAACAGCTCTGCTCTTTCCTTTGCCTCGATTTGCCGTCGATGCTGTCGGCTTAGATACTTGTCCAGACCCATTTTCAAAGAATCGGCTTCCTCTGCTATCTGTTCCACCTTCCTGCATTGAATGGGAAATTCCATAAGAAGTCTGTAACACACAAGGTAGGGACTGTACCACTCAGCCAGGAGAAAGCGCTACATAATACAGGCAGCTAATTACTTCACCAAATGGGTAGAAGTTACAGCAACTAGAATGGGTATCCTATCTCGTCCCCTCAGCATTTTCAATCTTGCAAGATGCATGAAAAACATAACCCAAGCAGTACAATACTGTGTATATCAAATCACTTTACATGCATCCTACAGTCTAGCTTTCATCCAACTACTGTTATGTACCTGGACACTAATCTATGGATTAGGGATCTAATCAGGCGAGGTTAGGGGGCCCCGAGATTAGGGATTAGCAGGCTGATACTTGGCTAGGGTTCCTCGATTGCTAAAACAAGATTAATGGCCATTAAGCTTGTTTTATCAATCCAGGAACCCTAGCACTGTAAAGTCCATCCTTGAATCTCCCTGAACACAACTGAAAACCAAGGTTAGTCCTTAACCAAATCATCAGGTAGCAGGCTAGCTCACCTCCCAACCGCGACCGGCATCCACCAATCTCCCTGAGCCAAGGCTAGGCTTCCTGCGCAATCCCATAGGCTCGCATCTAGCTCTAGCACCCCATACCACCGAAGCCTGCCCATAGGCCTTCGTGACACGCCAACCTACGTACTCGCCATGCACGTGCATGAGCATGTCTGCTCTCTTGGTCCAAGCCAAACCTTTAGTGGTGCATCCGCACAACTGTGTCTCATAATAACCCAAGTTCTCAATCCGTAGATTAGTTTCCAAGTACATAACATTCTTCCCCTCTTCAAACATTTACTCTTAAATGAAATTAACGCTTAAACTAGCTACCAACTCCCAAGTCAAGTCCTCCTCCGCCCAATCTTTCCACTTAATCTTATATTCAAGGATCAACTCATTGCTAAGTTGCCTTTCCTTGAGATCATAATCCTCCTCTGCCCTATCTTTCCACTTGACATTATATTCAGAGATCAACTTGTTGCTAAGTTGCCTTTCCATGAAATCGATAATCCTCTCGGGTTCATGCGGAACATAGGACAAGTCCTCAACCTCCACAAGTTCCTGAGGTGTGATGTCACCATTTGGCCACCCAACTGGTCCACACATGCTTTCTCATTATGTATATACATTGGATTGGCGTCCATGGTAGTTGCACATGCCGGGGATTGATTGCCATTCATGTGATACTGTGGACTTGGCTTTCTGTTGGGACCTGTGCTTGTGTGTACATGCCCAAAAATGCCTGGAAGATTGGTGTTCCATTGGGTCTGATATCTCGTATACTTGCCTGGAACACGTCTATTTTGGTATAGTCTCATGAATGAGGATTGTCCATACCAATGGTGCATTGCATAGCATCTTTATGTGCTTGCTTGCAAATTGAATTTGCATGTTGTTTTCATGCTTGCTTGACCAATGTGTAGTTCAGAGCATAGTATATAAAAAAAACGCATTTCACGATTTCGAAATCTGCGAAATGTTTCTATGAAATGGCGAAACTTCTGCATCAAGGACATTTCACCCAAATTTGATGTCGCGCTTTTTTTCGTTTTTTTCCCCAGTGATTTTGATCCGCCTCCCCCCGCTACTTGCCACACGTTTGCTGGCCGCCTACTCACCAAGTCGCCGCCCAAGTGCCCTTGATTCTCCTTCCTCTTTTCTTCTCCTTACTCCCTTCTTCTTCTCCTCCTCCTCTTCTACTTCCTCTTCTTCTCCTTGCTCCTTTCTTCTCCTTCATCCACTTCCTCCTCTTTTTCCCCCTTCTTCTCCCTTCTTTGCTTGTTCCACTTCCTCCCCTTTTCTTCCACTTTCTCTCCTTTTCCAAATTTCCCCTTTAATCCCATAAATCTATGTTTCTAGCCTCAAATTCCACAATGCCTTGACCAAACCCAGAATGTGTGGGATGAAACCATATTCATCCACAAGTATGGGATCTCCAACACCAAACGTGTAGTGTGAAAGTATTGTGGAGATGTCTTGCATGGTAGTAGCACCCGTGCAAGAGCTTATTTCACTTGGGAGGGAAAGCAAGGGTCATATAAATTGGCCGACTGCTGGTCGGCCACTTCTCGGACAAAGCTTAATCATCTTGTTGCAGCTGACTGGTTATAGCCTGTAAAATTCTGCCCGACAGCCCTTCATATTCATCCACAGTCAAATCCCTACACAAACTGGCAACTCAAGCTCCAAACTTCTGGTTCTGATCTGTCTTCATCTAGTTGCTCTCCTCAATAATAGCTCTGTGGTCAACATGTGCATGTCTTGCACATGACATCCCCGTCTGCTTAACTTGATGACGGGATTCCAATATGTAACATGCAGAGGCTTCGCGCGGTCGAATCAGTAACTTCAATGCTCAGAATTCAGCAATCTTTCACGACGAACATAACGCACAAAACTAAAGTAGATGTGCAGAAAATAGAGAGAGAGAGAGAGAGAGAGAGAGAGAAGAGGGCATAGTATTGGGTCCCGAGTACCCTCTGTAGGGCCCCCACCATGAATGGTGTATTTGCTTTATTAGAATGATGCAAATCAGAAAATAAAGACTGAAACTTGACCTTCTTGACTGAGGTGAAACCCCTGCCCTTGAGCTTCAGCTTTCACCCTTTGTGTTAGCTTCTCCCTTGGCTGTCCGGGCCCTTGAGATGCTTCAGCACTTTGTGATTGATGAGATGATATGACTGAAAACATGGCTGGCCTTTTATACCCTCTCAGGTACCCAGTCGGCTAGCACACAGAAGTCGGCCAGCAGCAATAAATGCTCACGACCAGCAAAAAAAAAGAAGCAATAAAATGTTTTTAAATGCTTTCACACTATGCAGTGGGCTGGCCACTCTGCGCATGGGCTGTTGGGCTGCTGGGCAGCCTGTGTGGGCTGTCCCACACCTGGTCGACAGCCCCTGTAGGACTTGGGACCAGTCGGCTGGCTGCCTACTGGCCATAGGGCTGGCCAACAGCCCCTTCTAGCCCAACTCATGGCTGGTGGGCACAGCTGGGGCCCTCCTGGCCCCCTGGGAGTGGTTCTACACCTTCCCCATGCCCACATTAATAATCTTGGGGTAGCCCTATGGGCTGGCCCCATCTCTACATGCAAAACCTACATGCCTACACAGAGGTCTAGCATCCAGTAGCAAACCAGATACACAGAACATCTAACATCATTCCAAAGGGAGACTCACAGCACGAACTGGCACTGCTTCATGTGCAGGATAATGCAAACTTGACCTTGGACCATAGTCACATGGGACGCGAAATGGGGATGGGGAACGGGGACGGAAAAGATTGAGAATGGCCATTCCCTGTGTGACATGGGACGGGAATGGGAACCGGAAGATGCTGCCATCCCCAACATTCCCAAGTCTAAAAATGCCCATTCCCTATGACTATGCCTTGGACACATAGAGTGAAACCCTGGCTGACTTGTCCCAGACTGAGCTCACATGGGACCAGTTTCCACTCCAGGTCCTGCACCTTCTTGTTTAGATGTCCACATGGCATCCAAGTGCGGGATGCACATGACATCCCCTTCTGCTTAACTTGACGACGAGATTCCAATCTGTTTCTTGGATGACTGTCATCATCCTATTCTATTCCTGGAGTCCCCTCTGTCATCCTTCTTACTCTAGCAACCTTTTCACTGAACACCCGGCCCGGTCTCCAAATCCACTCTAACTCTGAAGAAGATCTATGCATCTGTTCCATCCAATCCCCATTCCGTTCCTGCCCTGTCCTTGAACCCTGTCTTTGGTCTTCTTTCCTAAGAAATGAGTCTGGTACTCTCACTCCACCCCATGGAGGGTCAACCTCCCTTGGAACCGTTGCCTGAAAGCCTTTCCTAGGTGCCCCAAGTGGCATCCGACTCACAGGACTGCCATCCCCTGGGGCTTTGTGGAACACCACCAACCAACCTCCTGGGAGTTCTTCCCTGTCTTGTGTTCCTTGCCTTGGGCCTTGTACCTATGCACTTCCCTATACCTTGGACCTGTACACCTTCATCTGGGACTAAATCAGTGTTTAGCCTTGCTGAGCCTGTGGCTCTAATACCAATGTTACATGCGGAAGCTCTAGGAACCTTCTTTCAGCCCTAAACACATCCTGGAACATGCTGATGCAAAAACACAAACAGAGAAGAGAGAGAGAGAGAGAGAGAGAGAGTTGAGAATTCACAAATCCCACAGCCATCGGCTGCATTGAAAAGGTAGTAAATTACCTCAACTAATCCTAGTTCTATGACTCAGCCCCAAGCTAGGGTTGAATACCTAAAATGATGAGCAAGATTGACTTTTATAGGCAGGACATGACCATATAAACTAGTCGATTGCTAGTCGGCCAGCTTCTTGGACAAAGCTTAATCATCTTGCTCTAGCCGACTAGGTATAACCTATAAAATTCTGGCCGACGGCTCTTCATATTCATCCACAGTCAAATCCCTCCATAAACTAGCAACTCAAGCTCCAAACTTCTGGTTCTAATCTGTCTTTATCTGGTTGCTCTCCTCAATAATAGCTCTAAGGTTAGCCTGTGCATGTCTTGCACATGACAGCTCGTGTGCCCGCATACCATAGGTTTTATAATGCATTGGTTGCCGTGGTCACTACGGGAGCTTCCGGCTTAAATCTCGTCAACTCTGAGTCTTTGAGGACTACACACTTGACAAATCAAGTCAACCAAATAAAAAATGAGTTAACAAGATTGAGGGCGTGTTGGCAGCGGTATGGATGCACTATCGTTTCCGATGGATGGAGTGACATAGTAAGCCTCCAATCTTCTCCTTTTTTTCTTTGATCTTTTTATGCATTGTAATTTATGTCACATCATACACTTTGACACTTTGTTTATCATGCACTCCAGAGGCGGCGACACGTGATCAATGTCTTGGTCACAACATTAGTGCGTGTTGTTGATGCCTCAGCCCCTGGTTTGCGTATCACAGGTGAGTGGATATATGGGCACATACAACAAGCTATTGAGGAGGTTGGCTCACAACATGAGGTCCAAGTCATCACTGACAATGGATCAAATTGTGCAAAGATGGGAGAGCTTGTAGAGCATGATTATCCCACCATTGTATGGACTCATTGTGCCTCCCACTCTCTTGATTTGATGATGGAGGATGTTGCAAAGCTTCCATGGGTGGAGCCAGTGTTAGAGAAAGCCTTGCGCATCATCAAGTTTATCACCCGCCGCGAGCCTCAAGCTTTGGCACTCTTTAGAGGCATTTGCCACTATGATCTCATGAAGCCGGCAAAGACTCGCTTTGGTCATCTTTTTCTTGTGCTTCAAAGGTATGTAGCACATTGTTTGGAACTTCCAAGCATCCTATCTTCTCTCAATGGTTAAAACTTTAAAGATTTAAACTTTAAAGATGGTTTTCAACCTTCTCTACTAAGCACCCTTGATGCTCAAGGCTTATTTAAATTTTAATGCATTTCAAGATGGTGCAAAGCAAAGACTCTCTTCGTAATCTAGTTTGTAGCGAAGAGAGGAGTATGTGGACTAGAAGCCATAAGCCTGAAGCTCAAATGATCACTACTCATATTTTAAGTAATGACTTTTGGGAGGAGGCGGATGGCATCAAGCAAGCTATTGCACCACTTTATTTCATCTTGCGACTCTTTGACCATGAGGGATGCATCATGAGCTTGCTATACCACTACATGAAACGGCTTGGGCAATGCATGACCGCGTGTAGAGTTCTATCACTTGAGAGGTATGCAATCATGACTCTTAAAAGTTTTAAATCCCGTAAGTAATGGCCATTTAGGTCTCGTGACCATGACCAAACCTTATCCCCTTTGTACAAAGGGAGTAACCAGCCATGTGTCCACTCTAGCTTGCTCCACAAAGCACCTGCCTGCCACCTACACTAAATAACTCACCACCTCAATCCTCCTCCTCTCTCTAGAGATTGGCGCCTCCTTCATGAGGGCTGTTGGGTTGCATTTTCTACACTTTCTCCTTCCCAACTCCATTTCCAAGCTTGCTAAGGTGTTTCTCAAGCTTCCAAGAGTGTTTCCAAATGCTAATCACTCTCCCTCACACTCTCAATGACTGAAATTCAGCAAAACAACTCTCTTTATTGCTGTAATTTCTGATGTTTTTGCTGAAAACCCTAACTTCAGTCCTCCTTTTTCAAGTTGAACCATAGGGGAAGCTTTCCCAAGGTTACCTTCATCCTCTTGAAGACTTTTGTCGTGAAGAAATGCGACAAATCGAAGATCTCAACACTCCAAGGACTTCCATCGCGAAGACTTCCGTTGTCATCGACTCTACTTGCTATTGGTAAGCTTTTATGCTTAAATATGGGAGCAAGTAGCGGGAGGGAGGAACCGGATTATAAGATCACATACCTTGTGTAGTGTTCTCTTGTCCTACGTGCTCTCTTGCAGATTGTTGCTACCATGTGTTGGTGGAACAATAGAGAGCAGATGGTAGAGGGTAGCGTGGATTGCAAGTCTACATCGGCAACCACTTGTTTGCAATACTGTATTCATATGCATTGGTATGGAAATTTGGTCAGAAATGCCCATGACACTATGTACTTGATTCTCCCAAGATCAATATACTTTATTTGAGGGAGGGGTCGGCCGTTCCGGGTCTTGTGTGTCTTTTGTCAATTCAGCAATCTACTTCTTGTATTTGAGCAAGTGTCTATCAAATCTTAGTGTATTTAAGTGTATTGATTAGCATTGTGTTCAACCATGTTACATTGGTATCAAAGCATACGGTTCTCTTTCACTTCTATCGTGAGAGACGATCACCGTGAACACTAGCTATCTCTACACTTAGAACATTATGGACAGCCATACAATGAATGTTGGAGATGCTAACACAAGAGGCAAGGACAATGAAATGCATGCTTCCAATGCTTTACAAGATGAGCAAACTCATGTGGTGCACAATAGGGAACATGAATATGTGGGACAGCCGTCCCGTGGCAAAGAGAAGATGCATGAAGAAGAGTCCATAGTCTTGAGGGCTGAACTTACTCGTATGCAGGCTCTTCTCCATGCACAAGAAGAAGAATTGAATCTCTACCACCGTGAGGATCCATTGGTACATGACCGTTTTTGAAGGCCAAGAAAGCTGAATCTTATATGGATCATGCAATGGCAATGATTGCTCAAGAGTTGCACATGCAACCAAGAGATGCAGCACGTGCATACTTGGCTCGTACCGAGGATGCCTATGCAGAAAAGGCAACCATCCCACGTATCTTGGAATCCCCACAGGTGCTCGAACAAGAACTTATGTCTAAGAGGATGAATCTCCATGCTATGGGAGATGAACAATCGGTGACTTCACGCCATGCAGGAATACCTTATATAGCCCATGAAGGATACAATGTTTATGGCAGTGGTCAAAATGTATGTCAAATGCCATTGCCGGTTGAAAATGTACATGCACAACACATGCAACATGGGCTGCAATTTTCTGTTGGTGCAGGTATTCCGCGTATCTCTCATGCCACTCATGCCTTCGAGTGTGGTCGTGAGGGAGAAGCTATGGCTGAAAATGTATCAATGGATGTTGAGGGGCTAGCCATGCCTCATGCTTACAAGGCACATGTATCTATGCCTTATGCATCACCTTTTGGTCCTAAAATGATGCCAGTCACAGGGACAGTCCCAATGGACAAACATGGGGGAAAACATGTTGAGCTGCAGGCATATGCATCAAAGTCTCGTGACTTCAAAGCCGGAGACAAATCTGTGAAGTCTGACAAATATCATGGGGAATATGATGCATCAAAGGCACTTGCTTTTATTGCCCAATTTGATATTGCTTTCAGTGATGAGGATTTCACTCACAAATCCATGATCCGGCATGTAAGCATGTTTATGAAAGGCACTGCTGTCCATTGGTGGCTCACGGAGAAGCTCTCACCGAATCCTATTAGATCATGGGAAGAGTTCAAGGAGAGGTTCTATGTTCAATTCTTTGTAGAGAAGTGCAGGTCAAATTAAAGCAGGGGCTGTCTTTCTTGGTAGAGAAGTGCAGGTCATGCCTATTTTTGACAAGTTGCACACACACATTCAAGGCTATATGGATCATGAGGATTTTCTTGTGGCACCTTTGAATGGTTGTGATGTATTGCTTGGAAAGCCTTGGCATACACGTATTGATCCTTGCAAGGCTTACAAGACCAACAAGATCACCTTCATGCATAAAGGCCGAGAGCATGTAATTGATGCTAGTGAAGAGGGTGATACCATTCCCCTTGTACAAATTAAGAAAGTAATGAAAAAGAGTGTTTTTGTGTACTTGATTTTTGTACGAGATCATGTTGAGGAAAATAATGTACATGTAAACACTCTTAGTAATGATAGGCTGAAATTTTCGCAAGAGCATAATTGTTTTGCTGATGAGTTACCACCCGTACGACCGGAAGATCATAGCATTGATCTTGTGCCGGGTAGCTCACCACCTAATAGGCCAGCCTATCGTGTAAGTGCATCCCAAAAAGAGGAGATCATGAAGCAGGTGAATAAGCTTCTTGAGAAGGGTTTGGTTCAGCCAAGCTCTTCCACATATTGTTCACCTATCCTCTTGGTTCAAAAGAAGGATGGATCCTTCCGTATGTGTGTGGATTATAGAGCTTTGAATAAGCTTACCATCAAGAATCGTTTTCCGATTCCACGCATAGACGACATCTTTGACAAGTTGAATGGATCAGCATGCTTTAGCCGAATTAATCTCAAGAGTGGGTATCTGTCACAACCCTGTGTTTTTCTCTGGACAGTATGCAGGTGTGCACGGGGACGTGGTGGACAGTGTGAATGGCATCAGATTTGAGTTCGAAAGGAAGCCCATGTGTGGACAATCCAAGTGTGAAGGGGGCCAAGATACTTTAATTTAAAAAGGTTTTATAACCTTTGGTGAGCAAAAAAAAAAATTAAAGTTTTAAAGGTTTTAAAACTTTGGGAGGCCCCTAAGCAATATTTAGAGGCTACTCCACTTTTGGAGGCCCACGACTCTCTTCATTCTCTCTCTCTTGCTTTTGGGGAAGGCGTGCAAGCTCTCATGCGTGGAAGAGAGGAGAAGTCAACTACATATGTGGGCTGCCAGTTTTTGGCTGCGCACAGAAGAGCCAATGTAGATCTGTACGACTGCTGCAAGTACAGTGTACGACTGCTGCAGGTACAGTGTACAACTGTTGCAAGTACAAGTCGACTGCTGGAGAAGGTGTGGCTGCTGTGAGTTGTTGAAGATCAGGCCGTACAGCCAAGCCGTACAGCACTATACGGACAGCAGGTACAGTGTACGGTGGCTGCAGGTACAGGCAAGTACACGCGGACTAGTTCAGTTCAGTTTTGTACTGTTGCAGGCGGTGCATCACCAAGGTACAGGCGGCGCATAAAAAGCTAGGCCATGTGTGTGCTTTTTGGAGGACGCCGTGTTTTTGCAGAAGACAGGGGGCTAGTTTCTCTGGACATATGGGTGGCCAGGGGGCTGGTTTCTCTGGACATAAAGGCGGACAGGGGCTGGTTTTTTCATGAACATAGACATCATGTCGATGGCGTTTAACTAATGGAACTTTCAGCTTCTCTTTGCTTTTGGTTCGGGACTGTTTTGAGATCAGTTCGAGGACTGTTTATGGGTTGTTTTTGGTTGGCTGCAAATTCAGCTATGTGCTTGGGTTTTTGGCTGCATGTACAGGTCAATTGAAAGTGTTTCTTGGCATGGGAGTGATGCAAGCTCGCATGGCTGCGTATTCATGGAGCAGATTGTTTTCTTCCTGCTAGAAAGGAACAGAGGACCCTACAGTTATGGGCATCTCTATGTTGCCAGATGTTTCATGAGGGAACAGGTAACTAGATATATGCTATTGTTGGCACTGTTGTTGAATGGTGCCATGAATGGTTCTGTATGGAAACAGGACAGAAGTTTCAAAGGGAAACATGCCTAAGGGTTCATGTAGAAACAGGTAGTAGGTTTCTCGACGAGGCTTCTTCTTCGGAACGTCAAGCACAAATCGCCGCGCAGATGCAGGCTTTACAGAGCTCCATCTCTCTTTGGACCACTACCCTATCTACTCTTTCGGGTATGGATACCTTGGCCTCTGCTTTAGGCCCCAACATTACTCCGGAACAGTTTGGGGGCGAGAAAAAGCAGCATACCAAGGAGATAGTGGACACTTGGCTACATAAGTGGCAAGTCCATTTTCAGTTCCATCCATATGACGATGGAAAAAAGATCCAGCTAGCAGCAGGTTTCCTCTCAGGCAAAGCTTTGCTTTGGTGGAAGGAACTCAACCCTAAGCCAACAACTTGGGCACAATTCGAAGATGTCTTCAAGAAAGAATTCCTTAAGAAAGAGGATGATTATGATGTTGTTGCCCGGTTTACAGCTTTGACCATGACCTCGCAGCACCTCACTTATGAGGTCTACCTCCAGAAATTTAGGGACTTGCAGATGAAAGCTACGAAGATAGATCCCACAACTCTTTTGGGGTTCTTCGTAGCCGGTTTACCCGACTCATACCGTTTACAGGTTAAAAATAACAAATGCAAAACTTTGGACGAGGCCATTCGTTCTGCTCGTATTTTTTGATGATACAATGGTCTCTTCCAAGTCTAAACCCGTTACCAAGCAGGGGAACAAGCACAAAAGAAAGTTCTCCGCACCAATGGCTAACTCGACTGAAGGAAAGTCTTCAAACCAACCTTCGAAGAGTTCAAGTTCGACACCAATGAAGAAGAAACATCTCCTTAAAGCTTTGAAGCTCAAGAAGGAGGGACGTTGTTTCATCTGCGAAGAAAAAGGACACATACGTAATGAGTGCCCGAAGCAAAAGGGTGCAAAGACCAACGCAGGACCCAAACCAAAGGTAGCTAACCAGTTGTCTTTGACAGGTACGTCAGTTACTGTACTTTCTCGCCCTAGTACATGTTGTGATTGTTTGTTCAACTCTAAAGTTTTTGGCTTGCATGATCTTCTCTGAGTTTATGGAGAAGTGAATGGCCATAGAATCCACATTCTTCTAGACCCTGGCAGCTCACACAACTTTGTTAACTATAAACTTGTGTAGAAATTGGGTCTTGATACGACACCCAACGATCATACCTATGAGTTACGCCTACCTACGGGTTAGCAAGTATGGGATCGAAAGGTGCAGATGCTACCAATCCGGATTTAGGACTACAAAGATACTTTGGAATGCTATATTATGCACCTAGAACATGTAGACTTGTTATTAGGGATTGAGTGGTTTAAGACTCTTCAAGTCCAGATAGATTGGTCTAGTCGACTCTTCAAGTCCGTGGACTGTTCTAAGCTATGAAAGTATGCTGAAAATGCTTATGAATCATAGTCACAGGGGACGGAAGGGACGACTGCTTGGAACGCGGGGACGCCGAATCGGGACGGAACAGCGACGGGGACGGACGGACGTCCCCCACGACACGTCACTCACAGGGGACGGGGACGCCAGTGGGGGACGGCTCTGTGAGGGAACGGCAGAGAGCCGTTGCGTTTTTTTCTCGCCATTTTTGGCCGTTGCGCTCGCCGTTTTTGGCCGTTGCGCTTGCCGTTTCTAGCCGTTTATGGCTGTTGGCCTTGGGCCTTGGCCCTTGAGCCTTGAGCCTTTGCCCTCTCTCTCTCTCTCTCTCTCTTGCCCTTGAGGCTTTCCTCTCTCTCTCTTGCCTATCTATATAAGAACAAGCCTCTACAAGGCTACAAGCACACACAACTCTCAAGGCTCAAGCTTTCAAGCTTCTTCTAGCTTCCAACTTCCAAGTTCCAAGCCTCTAGGCTCTCACACAAGGCCCGCGGGCCGCCGCCCTACTATCTAGATTCTAGAATCTAGACTCTCTCTCTCTCTCTCTCTCTCTCTCTCTCACCTCTCCCTCAACTTTCAAGCCTCTTGAGTCTTCCAACTTCCAAGTCTCTAGGCTCTAGCCTCTAGGCCTCTCTCACTCTCTCTCTCTCTCTCTCTCTCTCACCTCTCTCTCAACTATCAAGCCTCTTGAGTCTTCCAACTTCCAAGCCTCTAGGCTCTAGTCTCTAGGCCTCTCTCTCTCTCTCTCTCTCTCTCTCTCTCTCTCTCCTCAAGGCTCAAGAGTCAAGCCATCTTCAACCATGGCATCCTCCTCACGTGCTGGGGCTTCTCGTAGAAGAACAACGGGATGGACATGGTGGGAGGAGGTTAACTACACCCCATCCGCTCATGGAGGCGGTTCTCGGCCATGGGTATGCAAGCTTTGCCCGTACCGGCAAACAGGTGGTGCCGACAAAGTGCGAGCCCACCTCTTGCATGAGAGTGGGCATGAGGTGAGGTTTTGCACGAATGTCACGCCCGAGAAGAGACGGGAACTTCTTGATAAGCTTAGCGTCTACGAAGCGGTCGAAGCGACAAGGACACCACGAGTGGCCGTGGATCCCGCGACGATGGGGAGAGGAACTCAAGCCTCTACAATGGAGTCATGTGGTGGATCGGGATCATGCACACCATCACCTTCACCATCAAGTCGGAATGTTACTCCATCCACGACGCCGGCACCCTCCATCTCCACGGCCTCTCAATCATTACGTGGCCCACGGCGACAATCTACACTTGGGGAGAATTGGAACCCCAAGTTGAAGGAGGAGGTGGATATGGCGGAGGCCCGCTTCTTCTTCCACGACCACATTGCCTTTCAAGCGGCTAGGTAAGTGCAATCGATCATTGCCAATTCATCATTCATGTTTTCATCATCCTAGTCCCCTTCTCATTAGTTAATTACTTTCTTGAATAGGTCGGATACTTCAAGGTCATGGTTAAGAAGATTGGGGAGTATGGCTCAACCTATACGCCCCCCTCATCCGAGAGCTTGCGCACTACATTGCTCGAGAAGGAGAAGCGCATTGTAGAGCAAGCGGCCAACAACACAAAGCGGCAATGGGAGAGGAACGGAGTCTCCCTCATTGTGGATGGATGGAGTGACACCCGCAAGAGGAGTATTCACGGCATGGTTGCATATTCCCGCGGAGAGATGTACTTCATCTCATCTCATGATGCATCTGACACTGGGAAGAGCGCGGATGTGCTTGCGGCGGAGTGGGCTACCACCATGGAGATCGTTGGCCCCCAGCATGTAGTGGGCTTTGTTGCGGATGGGAAGCCTTCCAATAGGGCGGCGGGAGCTATTCTCCAAGGTATGTATGGACATGTCACGGTGTCCTTTTGTATGGCTCATTGCCTAAACAACCTCCTCAAGGACATCGGGGCATTACCATGGATCAGCCCGCTCATTGAGGAGGCCAACACCATGGTCTCCTTTGTCCTCAACCACCAAAGACTTCGGCATGAGTTCAACAAGAGGTCTTGTCTCTCTCTCTCCTCAAATATTCCGACACCCGGTTTGACTACAACTTTCTCATGGGCCGGTTGAAGGATTGTAGCGTTGCTTTGAGGGGGCTTTTCCTTAGCGACGAGTTTGTCGCCATGCAAGAGTCCCATACAAACACTGGCCAAGAGTGTAGGCTACGGGCGGATGACGCCTCTTGGTGGGAGCGTGTGAAGACCACAGATGCTATGGTGAGGCCCATAGTCCACCTATTGAGGATTGTAGACGCTATGCAACCATGCATAGGCAAGGTCTACGAGGCCATGGATCGCATGATAGAGAAGTTGAAAGACTTCGTGCCTGACGAAGACAGATACGAGGAGATCCATGCCTTGTGTCTAGGAAGGTGGAATTCCTACTACTCTCCATTGCATGCAGCAGCTTATGTGGTGGACCCAGAATTCCAAGGCAACAAGCAGGAGAGCGACCAGGAGGTGAGCGCTGGATGGAGGATCATCTTGGATCGTCTTGTGCCTGATGCATCGGTTAGGCGCAAGATCAGGGACCAACTTTCGATGTACAGGTCATTTCATGGCTCCTATGGCTGTCATGATGCACAGGTTGACCGCTCCAAAGTTGGTGCTGCTCTATGGTAGTCTTGCATCAACTCAGCCCACCATGCCCTCCTCCCCCTCCAGTTAGGTCCATCACATTTCGGGTGAACCAGCACAACAAAATGGCGCCATAAAGATAATGATGCCAAGTTTTGAAAGCATGTATAACCGCATACAGCTCTTTCTCCTAAGTGTGCCATCTGACTTGCATATCATCAAGCTTCTTGCTTTCAAATGCCACAGGTTAGCCATCTTGGAACAATGCCGCGCCTATCGCAAAATCTCTAGCATTTGTCTCGACCACAATGATCTATTGGGATCTGACAAGGTCAATACAGGTGCTTCCTTCACCTTAAACTTGAGAGCTCAAAAAGCCTCATCAAGCTTCTCTTTCCCAAGAGATCGGGCTATTGAACTTACGTCCTCTACCCCTAAGGATGTCCGTGAAAGGTACGGTTAACTTAACTGTGAAAGGTACGGTTAACTTTTTAAGAAATACGGTGAAACCCAAAAAAGCCCGAAGTTGCCTCACAGTATTAGGTACTCGCCAATCCCAAACCTTATGTATCCACTCAAGGTCTATGCTCATCCCATCTCAAGAAATCCTATGTCCTAGATATATGAGCTCTCTTTTGAAGAACTCACACTTCTAATACTTGGCATACTGTAACTACACCAGCTAGGTGTGAATGTCTTTGGGCGCATCGTCTCATGAACAATACGCGTGTCAACACTTAAAATGTAACAACCACAATGCACAAAACAATTGAATGCTATATCACTGCACAAGATAATCTACAAGAGACAAGCATTGCACAGTACACAACCTTTGGGGCCACTAATGGGATGACCTCCCCCCCCCCCCCCCCCCCCCCCCCCCTAATACTAAAGTATATTATTGGAGTATTTTAATCTGTACAAAGTTCCAAGGACTTGCCTGCCAAATAATCCAATGCAATGAAAATATGAACACAAGTTACCCAAACAAAAGTGTATCAGAGTAGATTGTCGATGTCAAACTCGTAAAGTGAGTCAAAGTAGCCTGGGCACCAGTAAGGGAGTGAATGCAAAACTCTCGTTCTAAGAGAGCACACACAAACAGGCACTCTCATACTAGAGCTTGGCTCACACCCTTGCAGAGACCATGGTTGAAGCCTCCCTGGTGCAAGCACACAAAAAGGTACAAGCACACGAACATGAACAAGTACACGAACAGGCACTAGTACATGGTTTCCAAAAGGCACTCAAACTGTTACACACGGAGTCGGTTTACAACCAGTACATCTGATGCAACAGGTACTACTGTAAGCAAAGCAGGTACAAAAGGCTGTACAATAGGGTTTTCAGCAAGTACTACACGTCCAGTATGGTTTCTAGCAAGTATTGCAGGTACAATAGGGTTTCCCAGCAGGTACAGTAGGATTTCCAGTAGGTACTGAAGGTATGGTAGGCTCTACAATAGCTGTTTCAGTAAGTGCAGATGCAAGAACAGCAGGTACAACTGATGATTCGGGTGGTACAGCAACTTTGAGAGCAGGTACAGTTGGCGGCAAGTACACGGCAGCCAGGAGAGTTCTCTTTCTAGGTGTCAATTTGCAGAGCGAGCCCAGAGAGTGATGCGCTCGTGTGGGAGAGGTAGGGGTCCACCCCCTCCCCCCCTCCCCGCCCCCGGGACATGTGGCAGTGCTCATTGAAGAGGGCCACGTGGGGCTTAAATTTGCTTAGGGAGGTGCCCACAGTTGGGGCTGGCATATCTTGGCCCCTCTGCCCCGAGCATTGGCCAATGGGTGGTCCTAGGCTTTAATGAAGTGCGAACAGAAAGATTATAAGACCTTTACAAGAAAAAACAAAGGTTTAAGTGAATACTTACCACCTGTTGACATGCCACAAACCATGTCAAAATACAGGGCACTCGTACGGTTGTTCATACGGAGCCCAATTGCCCAAACGACCATTTCCACACTGAGAAGAGCGAAACAACCGTGCTCTGATACCACTGTAACTACACCAGCTAGGTGTGAACGTCCTTGGGCACCGTCTCATGAACAATACATGTGTCAACACTTAAAATGTAACAACCACAATGCACAAAACAACTGAAAGATACATCGCTGCACAAAATAATATGCAAGAGACAAGCACTGCAAAGTGTAACACCCCCACTGAGGCTACAAATGGGCCGACCACCCCCCACCCCACCCCCCCCCCCCCCAAATACTGAAGTATATTATTGGAGTATTTTATTATGTACAAAGTTCCAAGGGCTTGCAGCCAGATAATCCAATGCAAAGACAAGTTACCCAAACAATTTAAGTGTGTCGGAGTAGATTGTTGATGCTAGACTCATCGAATGAGTCAAAGTAGCCTCACCACCAATCTCATACACCTAGAGGGGAGTGAACGCGAAATTATTGTTCCAAGACCACAGCGCACGCACAAACAGGCGCTCTCGTACGAGAGCCTGGCTCACACCCTCGTAGAAACCGTGTTTTAAGCCTCCTTGGTGCAAGCACATGAGCAGGCACTAGTAATAGCAGGTACACACAGAGTGGGTTCACAACCAGTACATCTGGTGCAGCAGGTACAATAGGGTTTCCAGCAAGTACTGCAGGTACAGTAGGGTTTCCAGTAGGTACTTCAGGTACAGTAGGGTACAGCTGATGGTACAGGTGGTACAGCACCTTTGAGAGCAGGTACAGTCGGCAGCAAGAACAGGGCAGCCAGGAGAGTTTTCTTTTTAGGTGTCGATTTGTAGAGCGAGCCCCAACACTTCCTTTCAAGTGAGAGAGAGAGAGAGAGAGAGAGAGAGAAGCAGTTGTGGGAGAGGTTGGTGGAAGGGGTCCAACCCCCTTTGGCACATGGCAATGCCCACCTTTATAAAATGCCCCCGAGGGCCATGGCCTAGGGGGCTGACCACACCTTGGCCCTTGGGCCCCGGGCACTCGCCAATGGGTGGTGCCCGACTTTAATGAAGTGTGAACAGAAAGGTTATAAAACCTTTACAAGAATAAACAAAGGTTAAAGTGAATACTTACCACCTATTCACATGCCACAAACCATATCAAAATACAAGGCACTCGCACAATTCACGGGCAAGCATCCCCTGCTCGTGAGCTGGACACGTCATAGCAGGCAGTCTCGTGAAAATCAGTTTCAAGCAAGCAGAGATACGTGCACATGCATTATGCAAGGGATACATCTCCCATTCTTGGAACCTGTAGATAGCAGGTCTTCCCGAGCACAGAACTGGCTCACTAGGAAGCCTAAAACTGGGATCCGTGATAGGGGTTCCACGTCTTGGCCACACTATGGGTGACACAAGACCTAGCCTCCCATAGGTGACGCAAGTCCTGGCCTCAGTGCGGGCAACACGAAGTTCCCTGGCCTCCCATACCTTGGCACAAAATAGGGGAAGACCACTTGGACAGCCAAATGGTGACACACAACTTCTCAGGTCTCAAAATCCTGAAAACGATCTAAAGATGTTCGAGTGCTCCTCCAGAGTACAATTGTATATCTATTATCAAGATATCATCGAGAAACACAACCACAAATTTCTCTAAATAATCTCTAAAGAGATCATTCATCATCTATTGGAAAGTAGCAGGAGCATTCGTGAGCCCAAAAGGTAACATGAGAAACTCGTAATGGCCATATTGCGTGCAGAATCCCATCTTAAAGACGTCTAAGTATCTGGTGATAACCAATACAAAGGTCAATCTTCGAAAAATAGGAAGCTTCCTACAACCTATCAATCAAATCATCCACTTGTAGGAAGGAGATATCTATTCTTGATCGTAACTTTATTCAACTTTTTATAGTCGATACATTCTCCAGCTTTCGTCCTTCTTGTGCTTCAAAAGTGCCAATGCCCCCGGGAGATTTACTTTTTACGAATCTGTCCCATCTTGGGATATTCTGACAGCTGTTGAGCAATCTCATCCTCTTCCAATTGGCTATGATACCAACTATAAAGTCCATCCCTAAATGTCCCTAAACACAACTGAAAACCAAGGTTAGTCGTTAACCAAATCATGAGGTAGCAAGCTAGCTCACCTCCCAATCGCGACTAGCATCCACTTATCTCCCTCGAGCCAAGGCTAGGGCTTCTTGCACAATCCCATAGGCCCATGTCAAACTCCGGCATCCCGTACCACCAAAGCCTGCCCATAGGCCTTAACCACACCAACCTACATACTCTCCATGGGCGTGGCATGAGCATGCCTACTCTCCTAGTCCAAGCCAAACCTTCAATGGTGCATTGGCACAACTGTGTCTCATAATAACCCAAGTAGCATCCTCAAAATACCAATATTGGGAAACTGTTTCAGTTTTTCCCCCAAGAATTCACACACTTTAGTTTTACACAACTACGCAAACAGTTCGCTTTTTATCCCAACAATCCAGTTTTACTCTTAAATACGCAGCTTCCGTCCCAACAACATGAAAACAACCACACCCAAAACGTAGTGGAGCACAATGCTATGTCATAATGCCACATCAGCATTCTATAGACAAGCTCACAAGCATGAGGATCAGGTTGACAAATGCACAAGGTTTAAGTGCAAAACAGAGCTGGTTGAGGACAAAGGGCCAACTGCGCTCAACAACGATACTCTCAATCTCTTCAGGGTAAGACATCAATTTCTCAAGGCAAGGTTAATGTGATGTGGCAATGTGGCCTTTCCCAACTTGCACACCAATGTGTTCCAGCGGGACCTCCCCAACGGCAAGCTTTGACAACTATAACCACGATTCTTGACTATGCAAACTTTAAACTTTAGCCTGTCTATCCAAATCATTTAGATTTACTGTATCTTCCAAGCACTCACCCTACTAATCTCCAAGCGATTAAGCTCTGAAATCACGGATCAGAGATCAAATAAATGTCAAATTAATCCACCTAATCCTTTGCCTGAAATAATTCCTCACTTCAATTGGTCTTGACTAATTCACGTGATTACCCCTAAAGAGTCCATAATCAACCTAACTAATCCAAGCGATTGAGCTCTGAGATTACGGAAAATGTCAAGATTATCTTACTAATCCTTATCCCAAATAATCCTCCATCTTGCTTAAATCCTCGCTAATCTAAGCGGCGATTAACCCTAAATTGTCCAAAATTACCCTAACTCTTCAGTGTTAACAATCTATTTACCCTAAATACTCTATCAACAAAACTTCGCTAATCCAAGCCATCACTCTTAACAGACCACAGGGCTGATTCAAGCGATTAACCTCATAGAGGATCAGAAAAGGGAAGAAGGGAGAAGGAGGCCAACCGTTTCCAGAGGTCGCGATGAGGCTTGGCGATCTGCGAGCGACATAGCCGATCCATGTCGACGCTGTACTGCTGGAGCTGTGAGAGCTCTCGCTTGACGTGCTGTGCGAGGTCCGGGCCTGCGACATCCTGAGGCATGATGCTGCTGCTAAAAGAAGAGGAAGAGGAAGCCATGGCCGTTGTGGACTCCAGGCGCTCCAGCCTCTCCAGGCCATCGCGGACCACCAGCAGGGAGTGCCGCGCTTGCTGATACACATCTGAGATCGTGGCGCCGGACATGGATATGGAGACCGAGATCAGCTGATGCAGGAAACCACAGAATGCAGGGCCCTGTTGTTGCAAACGTGCAGACAAACACGCGCTGCGCCCGACTTTACCAAGGGACTCACTCAATAACGAACCAACCAATCAAATTAGTCTCATGCGCTGGTGCCCCCATCAATGCCTTGGTGAATAAATATGTGCGTTTTGGTCCATTTAATTAATTATGGACGGGCAATATATTTTTGCACCTCATTATCGTGATATCCTAATGCTTGTAAATCTTCCCAAAAATAGATACTGGAGATTTTTTCTGGCTTCTCATAGCACATGTCTATTTGCAGTCCAATGAAATGCATGCATGCTCTCTATAACTCTCTCGGGGGTCCGACTTTATCTCTCTCCGTATGCAAAGATAGCTAGCGCTCTCTCTCTATGGTATGCACACTGCACATGACAAGGGCGCTACGTGGAGGGAATAGGGTGCAAGTGTAGCTAGGGCACACAGGGGGCACGCGGCCCGCAGTGGAGGCTCCACCTGCTCCACCTAGTGCCACTTACATCTACCGCACCTTTGCCTACTTACTCGCCCGGGCAATGAGGGGCTGTTGAGGGGAGGGAATGGATGAATAGGGTAGGGCCTGCCATGGAGGAGTGAAAGAGATCAGTGGTTGAGGGTGCCGAGCAGATGTTGTTGAGGTGTTGAGGGCGCCGCAAACCATGCAGGAGGAGGAGCTCAAAGAGGGCAGTGTTCCTTTTAAGGTTTTATTAATTAATGCAGTGGCATTAATTAATATGTACACTCAATGAATTTTCTCAATAAGCCACCAAGATACAATTTTGCATTAATTAATCAATGAAAGTGTTGCTAAAACTAAGGTAATTTGAGTAAGATAAGGACTTGCAGTTCACTAATGTTCGTGACTCAACATGAGCTCTTTTTTTTTCTCTCTCTCTCGCTTCCCGATTGTTCTTTTTGGTTTTACTCGAGCATGCACGAAGGATCACTTCTAGATTGGCCTGATAAATCGCTTCTGGATTGCTTCTTGGATGATGCTGACACCTAAACGCATGTTCGTTTCTTCTTGGCCATGGCCATATGGTGTACACTCTCTTTCCATCTCGGTGGTATGTGCAAAGCATGCAAGAAAGTATGACAATCTTATTTCCTTTTTTGGAGCTATGTTATTTCTTATACGGCCATATGGTGTACACTCTCTTTTCATCTTGGCCATACGGCTATGTTCATTTCTGCTTGGCCATGGCCATATGGTGTACGCTCTTTTTCCATCTTGGTGGCATGTGCAAAGCCTACAAGAAAGTATGGTAATCTTATTTTCTTTTTGGAACTATGTTATTTCTTATATAAATCTTATCCCTTGTCTCATTGATGGATGTGTGCTGTGTTGCATCCATGTATGTGTTATCTTACTCTGTCGTGTAGTGCACCTAGGTCAAATTCTCATCTTTACATCTAAGATAACTCCCAAACTCACCCTCTAACATCACAAATCAAAAGAAGAAGGACCCTTCACCATTGTTGCTCTGTCATCACTGATTTATCAAGATCCACTGTTCCGCGTTGTGTAGGAGCTACACCTACATGCCCTCATAATCTTGTTATAGGATATCGACTCCTCTTGAAGGTGCTGATATGCACAGTCTTCATTGTGTCAAAAAGAATTTGATGAGTTCTCTAGTGTGCATCAATTCTACAGAGTTAGAAAAAAAACCTCTATTGATCTACATGTTTGTTTGTTCTCTCCACATGTGAGCCACAAACATTTGTCTCATTATTTAGTCTGCATGTTTTATTTTGTAGGTAAAAAAAGGTAAAGAAAGTGGTGTATGTTTGACCCTTCCATGTAGAACGCCAGTTTGGAGTTGAAGAGCTATCCTTGTTTTCCTAGTGGGAAGAAGTCAAAGGTGTTTGACGTCCCCATTACCCTTGGCATTGATAATGGAGACATGGACCTCTCAACGATGAATTTATCTACATGGAGTAAATGAAAGGCTTGTTTGCATTGGAGAAGGGTGGGACCCTACATCACCTACATTTTCAGATGGTTGTTAGATTAATGGCATCCTCCTTGATTAGTTTGGGTAAGCTAGTCAAGTGATGCATGGTGGGATGTTTGCAAACCCCTATGGGGTTTGGTCATGTGGGTAAGGGCCTTGTGGGTAGGGGCTCTCGACAAGTGTGCATGCATACCTTTGAAAGTATGCCTAGATAATATATGAAGGACCTCTAGAAATCAAATTTCTCGTTCTTTGCAAACTCTCAGGCATGGAAATTACAAGGGGCTATTAACTTTCTGCTCTATATGGCCAGGTGGTTTTAAAGAAGAAATGTAGTGTGCTTATCCCCCATCAATCTTTTTGAGCGTGTATATATGTTTATGGATAATTACATCCAAAATAGGCTTGGTGTTACTTTGGGATCAATACTACTCTAAATGATTTGCATAAGAAAATACTATCCATTAACTTCCTAGATCGTTCCTAAGGTGGGGAATGGAATGGATAAGAGAAGGGCCTTTGTTTGGAAGGTTATTGTTCACACCTTCCATACATTAGAGAATCCCCACTTCTAGCCTAAGAACATGTCACATTATGTATGGCCATGGGCCTCAATGACGTAGCGATCGCCCATCCATAAGGCTTGTATGTATGAATAGAGATAGGCAATGGGCGCCCATTTAAGTTGGGCAGCTAGGCAAAGCCCTTTGTGTATACATACAACTTTTGCTAATGTGAATCGAGAGAATTTAATCGTTTCTTTATGCAAAGCTTTCTTCTTCTCTTGTGCTCTTACCTTCTTACTTACTTGTGGTATACATCCTTGTGTGATTGCTTATAGTGTGATTATGTATGCTTGCTAGCTTGAGTGAGAGAGTGATTGAATTATAGTGGAGTGGAGAGCAGCTCAAGCTTTCTAGCTTAACCATTGCCATGGAAAGGATTAACTTAGAGGATTAAGAGTAGAGGATGAGCTTAAACAAGAGGAATTGACACACCTCTTGGCCTCTTTTACCTCTCCTAATGGGCCTTCCACAATCCAAGGTAAGTGGTTGTTGAAATTAGAGCAATGTGATGAGCTATGGTGGATCAAATACTAGAATCAACATCATTAACAAAGTGATTAGCAAATAATTAATATGTGATTAATGAATAATTAACAAATAGCTTAATGTAGGCATGGATAATCAAAAACCAGCAAATTCTCATTAGGCCAATGCCTCAATTTATAGAGTTTACATCCAAGCATCAAATCCCACTGATTTCTCCTTGATTCACTCCACCTCTTTTGCTTGATTCTCTCCACCTCTTCACTTTTCCTAGAATATCTCCACACTTCGTAAATCTTCTCATGCTACCCTTTATTCTCTCCCAGTAGATTCTTCTCACCTTTTCACAGGTTCTCTCACATTTACACATTCTCTTTTACAGCCTCTAACCAAGGGCTTGTTCCCGCACACACCCTATTCACTTGTATATTTCAACACCTCCCCTCAAGTGAATACTTCCTAGCACACCTAGACCCTATACCAAGTTTCCCTCTTACTTGATAGTCCGCGCGACCAGTGTCTAGCACACCTCCCCTCAAGTTAACTTAGCACACCTGGACCCTGTACCAAGTTTCTCTCTTACTTGATAGCCCGCGACCAGTGCCTCAAGTCCCTAAACTCATAGTCCTTGACACTCTCTCTCTCTCTATGTGTCCAAGGCTACTACAAAGTGCCCGCGACCTTGACTAAAGTGCTCACACATATATCTACCACGTGGCCTACATCATCGGTGGCTCAGAGGTGGTTTTACTTTGTTGGGGCAGGTTACATTGGGTTGTGGGGTTTCTCTCTCTCTCTCTCTTAGAGATTTTCACATGGCTCCTCACTCTTTGGAGCCTCACATCTTCTCTTTTCTTCTGTCTTCTTCTCGTGGCAGCTTCTCTTCACGCATCCATGTCTTCTTCTTCTTTCAGTCTTCTTGTGAGCAGCTTCTCTTCTTGTGTCCATGTCTTCCTTCAATGCTTCCTTTAGATCTTCTTGGTGTGGATCTTCCTCTTGGAAGGAGATGTTCCTCTTCTTTCATGGGGCTGGGGCCATGAGCTTGTCCGTCAGGTCTTCTTCTTCTTTCAGTCTTCTTGTGAGCAGCTTCTCTTCTTGTGTCCATGTCTTCCTTCAATGCTTCCTTTAGATCTTCTTGGTGTGGATCTTCCTCTTGGAAGGAGATGTTCTTCTTCTTTCATGGGGCTGGGGCCATGAGCTTGTCCGTCAGGTCTTCTTGCTCCATGTGAGCAGCATGTTTAAATGTTTTGCTGACAGTTCCTTTGGGTTTTTGATGTTTATCTTATGTCATTATGCAATGCAAACCCAAATTTATGCGGGAGGTCTTACCTCTTGCCTTATTCTGGACAAGGGCAGTGTCTGATCCCATTTTTACACTGATGCAATGTGCCCAATAATACATAATGCATATAGCATTCATTCTTATGCACATTCCCAAATGCAACTCTGGTTGTGAATAATCTTGAATTTGAGTGAGATTTACAAGCATTAACCAAGGGTTAAATGCAAAATGATGATTATCACAAATTTATTGCACAATTTTACCAAAAATTACATTAAATCAAGGGTAACCAATTTGTACGGAATGGTTGGAGTATCAAACCAACTCCGAATTGCAATATGAAGTTATAGGGATCTGTATCAGATACCTAATGTTTAATTTGAATCCTCAATTATACCAAAATACATTGATTAGCACACTGATTAATCACTAATTAACAAATTAATCCACTGTTTTGTGTGCAAAAAACAGAGTATGCGGGGAGTCCAGATCTGGGGCCTTAGACTTCAAATGAGCTCAAATGCTTTCAAGGCCATCAATAGCAATGAGTCTAGTAGAGGATTAAGCTAAGAAATACAATATTTGACCAAATATTGAAAGCTTAATCTCTATTTTACCAAAGTCACCTGTGCAGATTTGATGAAGAGCTTGGATCTCACTGTAGACTTAATGAAATTGAATTCTGACTTCACCAGCTTGTAGAGCATGCTTGAAAACCCCTGGAGCTATGAGGAATTAGAGCAATTTGATTGGATGAAGACAAGATCTGTAAATTTCTCCCAAAAATAGGCGCCTGGTAAATTCACGATTTCTCCTGAACCCGTCGGCGGTTTGCTGCGTTGATTTGATGAGCTTGAAGAGCAATGAGATAGCTATGTTGTGCTACAAGGGTTTGGGCTAATTTGATGTGTGCAAGGAGAGGGAGCTCCTCCACTGGCTGGGGGTGCAGAGGTGAGTTGAAAAATAACTAAAATTTTGATTAATTTCTAATTATCTACTAATCCTAATTAATTAGATAATGGGATCATAAACCTAATGGATTCTAGGCATGGCTCTGATACCATGTTGAAATTAGAGCAATGTGATGAGCTATGGTGGATCAAATACTAGAATCAACATCATTAACAAAGTGATTTAACAAATAATTAAGATGTGATTAGTGAGTAATTAACAAATAGCTTAATGTAGGCATGGATAATCAAAAACCAGCAAATTCTCATCAGGCCAATGCCTCAATTTATAGAGTTTATATCCAAGCATCAAATCCCACTGATTTCTCCTTGATTCACTCCACCTCTTTTGCTTGATTCTCTCCACCTCTTCACTTTTCCCAGAATATCTCCACACTTCCTAAATCTTCTCATGTTACCCTTTATTCTCTCCCAGTAGATTCTTCTCACCTTTTCACAGGTTCTCTCACATTTACACATTCTCTTTTACAGCCTCTAACCAAGGGCTTGTTCCCGCACACACCCTATTCACTTGTATATTTCAACAGTGGTTTGGCCACTATCCTTGCAATTGGACAAGAAGGTTCTTTGATATGAACAAATGGCGTTACTATCCAAGAAGAACTAGTCTTGGATGAGGGAAGGAAGTAGAGCCATCCACTAAAAAATATTTTATTTTTCTTACTTTATCTTGTCCTTAGATGCAAATTCTTGCTCTACTACTAGGGAAATGTGTTCTAGAGAGTTGGTTTGAGTGATTATGTGTGATTGAAAGCGGTTTTATGTGATTAGAGTAAGCTTTTTTCTACCTTAACCTTTCTTGTGTTTTTTTTGTTATTAATTTGATCTATCATTTATCTCACATAGGGGTGATGGATCAAAGAGAAAGCTCTCCCAAACGTGATTGAGATAAGCTATCTCTCTATTTGGTTGATGCCATTTACATGAGCATTAGCCTTAACCTCTTTTGTGTTTCTATCCTTTGTCTCACAGGGGTGATAGATCAAAGAGCAAGCTCCCTTGAACGTGATTGAGGTAAGCTATCTCTTTGTTTGGTTAATTCCATCATTACCATGAGCATTAGCCTTAGATTAGTTAAGAAATTAGTGTGCATTAGTATTTTTTTATATTTTTTACCAAGATTAGCTAAGTTTAGGCAACATCAATCTTTGTAGTTCTTGTTTTTTAAAAAATTGAGTGCAAATTCATGGCTTTGGAGTGTTGTCGAGCATCCCTATCATGGCAAAAAAACCTTTAAAAAAACATTAAGGAAAATCATGAAAATTCCAAAATCCTCAAAAAAATATTATTTTTTCCACTCTGAATTCTTGGGTTATCAACTAGGATAAAAATCGTCTAGCTTTTGGATCGTTATCCCAAATCCAAATCGTTGAAGCAGAGTTAAAAGTGGGTTGTATGGGACAATTAGTGGTAAATGGTCTTCATTTCCACACAATTAAGCTATTAAAAAAGGGAGTTGTTAAGGTACCAATCAAATATTCTCTTGTAAGAGGGTATAAAGTTGTGTGAAGACCCCTGATGTACCTAGAAAGTACACAAAAACCAGTGCCATCTTTAATGCATTTTTGGATTACCAATCCTAAATCTGGATCACCGACCCCAAAATTGTTTGATTTGATTGTCGATCCCGGCTCACTAGTCTAAATCGCTGATCTAACTTTTTGATTGACCCATGAATTAGATCATTAGTAATTTGGATCGCTTTTAAATTCAAATCGTTCAAAATACATATCACTTCATTTTTCAAATCGTTAGTAATATGGATCGCTTCTAAATTCAAATCATTTACAATCTAGATCACTTCATTTTTCAAATCGCCACTATCATTTACAATCTAGATCACTTCATTTTTCAAATCGCCACTATCCAGATTGTGTAGTCTCAGATCTAGATTTATCGCCAACATTTATATTATCGATCCAATTCTTAGACCAACTACCAAGTTTCAGATCGTCTAAAATTCGATGATCGCTTGATTTTTGGATTGCCTCACTAGTTCAAGATCATTCATTCAAAATGCAAAGTATATGTGATTTAGATCGTCGATCTAAAAATCATGGATCCAAATAGTCGTTCTAACTGGATTTCTAAAAAGCAAAATAAAAGGATAAAAATTTGCATTTGCATTGTTTATGTGCACCTTGCACTTTTTTTTATTCATTTGTCTATTAGTTTACTGTTTCATTGTAAAAAAAACTTGAAAATAAAAAAACATTGAAAAAAAACTATAAAACTCCAAAAAATAATAAAATTCTCATAAGAAGGACCTCAGCAAGTGATTCTGGTGTTGAATGAGGTGCTTATGTAGGTAGAATCAATGCTCAATCCTATTCTAGCCCGACCTTCAAATATGAGACTTTGTCTCACATGCCGACTTTAGGGAGTGGTATTAGACCACTCATAGAGTTGACCTCCTTAATTATGCCAAACTTAAGCTCAAAAGCTGACCTTGACTCCTTCACAACATAAGAGACCGATCAACGTTATGGGGTAGAAACCATGTAGAGCTTCCATTAGCTAGAATGAAGTCTAGTGAGCATGCCACCACATAATCGTGGGTGAATCATTAAGAAGGGCTCATGTTGATCACCAAAGTGAAAAGAGACGAGCTATTAGTGAGAATACAAGGGAATGAGCACAAACTCAATGAGCTGGTGAAGCCTATGTGCTATAACGATGAGTTGGTGAAGCCTATGTGCTTCCATTAGCTAGAATGAAGTCTAGTGAGCATGCCACCACGTAATCATGGGTGAATCATTAAGAAGGGCTAAAAGGGCTCATGTTGATCACCAAACTAGAAAGATATGAGCTATTAGTGAGAATGCAAGTGAAGCCTATGTGCTATAACGCTATGGTTATCTCACAAGACTGTTAAGTGCCGTTGAAGACTTACATGACATATTTTTGACTGGCCTAGCCTCTAGAGAATTCATATTTCTCTTGGTAATGGATTATTTTACATGTGTGATTGCTGCTTATATATGAAAGGCACGCCATGGGATAATAAGGTTAGAGTTATGCCATATTCAGGCTACGCCTTAATTAATTAATTAGTGCCCTTAACGGGCACTAATTAATTGATTGAGCACTAAGGTTTATCAAAGCTCTCTTTCCATCAACATAAGCTCTCTCTCCATCACAACGTTCTCTCATCAACGTAAGCTCTCTCTCCATCAACGTTTGCTCTCTCTCGTTCACTCAAGGTTCGTTCACGCTCGCTCTCTCTCTCTCTCTCTCTCTCTCTCTCTCTCTCTCTCTCTCTCTCTCTCTCTCTCTCTCGGCTTCTGCCCGGCTGAAAAATGCGATGTAACCTCCTTTTTAAACCTGCCATAGAAGATTCAAGAATGTTGCATGTCAGTGAAGAGTGGGAAGCATCAAGAAGAATAAAATAAAATAAAATAACAAAAAAAAAGTACATGTCAACAATAAAAACCCTTTTTAAACCTGCCATAGAAGATTCAAGAATGTTGCATGTCAGTGAAGAGTGGGAAGCATCAAGAAGAATAAAATAAAATAAAATAACAAAAAAAAAGTACATGTCAACAATAAAAACCCTTTGGAGCCATTTAATTAAGCTAAGGTTTGGTTCTCAACTAATTAATTAATGTGAAAAAGAATTTGGTGCCCATATTAGCTAAGACAAGGTGTTTGCACTAGTGTAGGCAGTCTTGGATGCACTAGGATCTCATTATTAACATTGGTCGGCCAAGTGTGAACACTCCGAGCCAAGTATAAAGGTCAAATTGTAAGTCTAAATCCTGATTCTTGCATGCACTCTTGTATGCTCTCAAGTGAAGATAGTGCTCTATTCTTCTCTCAAACCTTACCTATCCTTTTGCCTTTAATGCTTGAGTGTGTGTGTGTGTGTGAGGGAGGGAGTGAGAGAGAGTGGTGGCTACACTGAGGTATGGTGGTGGCCGCTTTGTTGAGCTACTTCGGCATGCTTCCATTGACGTAGCTACCATGAGGAGTCCCCGATTTGAGCAAATGAGTAGAGGTAAGTGAGAGTTGCCTCGCTAATGCATTGCATGTTTCCCATGGCATACTAGGTTTATGTTGGAGTCTAGGCTCCTCAAGGCATAAGAGAAGAGTTCCATTGAGTGGCCGAAAGGCCCAACATAAATGGTTCCGTTGTTGAGACATCACTCTCTTGTCGAGCATCCTTGCATTGCTTGCATGCTTGATTTGGGTTACTAATGAGAAAAGGAATGATTCAATTTAAAAAATCCCCCAAAATCATGTGTTTTGTTGTTTTTTGCATCGATTTCATGTTTCTAATCACTTCTTATTACTCTCAACCCTTGCAATTTCAAGTTTGTTTGGTCAATTTTGTTAATTTTTTGTTTAATTTTGCACTCTTTAAAAAATAAATTACTCAATTAAGCACAAAATCATGGGATTTTGATGAAACAAACTCCGCCATTGCGTTTGTAGCATGCTAATTACCCTAATTGCATACATGTATGCACAAATCCAACAAATTATTGCTTGATTTTGAGGGGTGGATTGAAGAGGATTTTGTAATGCAAAATTATGGTTTTTGGCATAGAAAGTGAAGAAAATTCACTCATTTGAGGCCCTCAATGAGGAATTTTGATGAAATAGACACTACCATTGCATTTGGAGCATGCCAATTACCTTAATTAGACATAGTTGTGCAAGTTTTGGCAAGATTTAGCATCTCATTTGGGCTATGCATTAAGAAGTTTTTACTTAAAAATTTTGGTTTTTATGATTAGCATAAAAAAGTGATTAGCCTCTAATCTTGTTATTCAAGAGGTGTTTTAATGCCAGTTTTGCACTAAAAAATCATTAAACTCATTTGATTTGAGTTCTTGAGTTTGTTTGGGATGTAGAATTGAATCAAGAACATGGATTTAGTGACATGAAATCAATTGATTCTCTTGATTGTGGATTTAGCATAAAAAAGTGTGTTTCACATGACATCCACCATGTGCCAGCTCCCGCTCTTCTACCATCGCTAGCTACGACTCCATGCAAATTGCTCAACCCCTGCCAGCTGTCCTCTGCACCTCAACTAACCCATCTCTACACCAACTAACCTCATCATTGCTCCACCATCTCCAACTTGGCTACACGCTTCAACTGCACCCTCTAGCTTGTCCTTCTGGCTGCAACAAAGGCCCACACCCAATGTCAACTCCACATTTGTCGCTTTTGCCAGCTGTTGCACGTTGTTGCCACCTGTAAGAAAGCATTTAAAGAAATTGACATGACTATGTAACCATGGATCAAGGGAATGACCATGGTTATGTGACCAGGAATTGCCAAGATGATCATGTGAATCTTGGGCAGCATCAGTATGCTCATCAGTAGGATTACCATATGCGCATGCAGCATCATGTCCATGGAAAGATTCATCATATGTGCATGCATCATGTCCATGGAAAGATTCATCATTAGTTACACCTCCAAGTAGCAATGCATTCAGCATAGTGGATTGATAGTTTACTCCTTTTGCCATCGTTAGGCCAGGCCCAGCATAAATGCATCGTCACATTTACTTGAAGTGCTTCCACAGATTGAGTTCCTCAACATGAAGAGGGTATATAAGAGGAAAAAACAAAACAAAAGCCACAAAACCCTCTTTAGCTTAATCTTCCTGAGGTGCCTTTGTGCCCGAATACTCCCACTTGTGGATCACTTGATCACTTTATAACGCTCCTCCTCCTCTGTGATAAGCCACGACCATGGTTGGCCCCAGGTGCATGCTTTGTGGTGGGTGGTTGAGTGATTTCCTTGTCGTGAGGCCCTAGGGTGGCTCTAGCTTGGTGGGTGACTTTTCAAGATTGCATTTGTAGGGTTTGTGAGCCGATAGGGGGTGTGCGCTGCCTGGGCTGGCTTTTGCAAGCCACGTGGGCTCACTTCCGTAGTCTGTGGAGATGAAGCCTTCACTAGCAAAGTTTCCCAGCCAGCCATCACATCCCTAACTCCTGAGACGACCTAAGCTGCCTTTGTATTCTCTCCCTCTTTTGCAACTCAATTCCCCTCACGCCAAGGGTTCATATTGACACACTCGGAAGCAACAAATTGCTAAGAACACCTCTGTGTGACACTTCCAATTGGATTAAGCTAGTTGGCCATGGACTCTATGTTCCTAGAGGGGATGGTCACATGAGCATACAAGAAAACCTTAGGCTAGCACTAAGTGACACATCATCTTTGTGTGGTTCTTTAGACGAAGCCCAAGACCTAAGTCAACCAGGCATTGCTACTAGCACACTAGCTAGTAGTGACGCTAGCCCAAACACCACCCCCAACCAAAAACTTATGCCTGATGTGGCCGAACCAAAGAAGTTGAAAGAGTAGTAGCCATGTGGCGAGCTATTAATGCACTAAAAGAAGAAATTGAGATTTGTTCTCAACAAAGCCTAGCAGTTCAACCCTTCCAAGCCAACCCCATAGCTCCCACATCACTAACACAAACTCAACTAGAGGCTAGCCCTTCAACCACACCTGGTCAAATGGATTGCTCAAGGCCCAAGATGGCAATACAACATTGAGAAACAAGTCCTTATGGATTTCGCTACCCAACATCTTTATAGTATTAACTGACAAGAAATCTTATTGTTTATTGGTGTTTTTGAAAAAGGTGCTGAGAACTTGCCAGAGGTTGGCAATTACCTCATGAGCATAGTACAAAGTGAGCAGCAACGATTGACGTGCCTTATGCCTACTCAAGAAAGTACACCAACCAACTCTACCCTATCCCTAGTGGATCTGACACTCCAACTAGCTAAACCAAGCCAAATCCCATTAGACTTTAAAATCAAGAGTCACAAAACACCCAGTCTACACAACCCTCAAAAGGAGCACTTAAAAAAAAATGCATGACATAGTGCCAAACTCTATAATGGATCTAGAATCTCAAGAGGTACACAATGAACCAAATAGAGCCGTTAGTGCCCATTACCCAAGAAATTCCGATACAACTTTCCTCAAAAGCTCCAAAGAACTCAACAAATGTTGATCCATCTTCTAGAGGATATATGAGCACATGGATAAATGGGATACTCAAAAGTGTAGATTGGGAGTATAACATTGAGACCCAACTATTCAGGAACCTGTCTACACACAAATCTATGAAGTCCTTTAGCAAGAAATTTTGCAAGCTATATTTGGTACCATGAAATGAGCTGAGCATCTTCAAGAGGTTACTAATTGCATTGCTAAGGTAGTTTAGAATGAGTGACACTTACTTGCAACCGCCCTACCTACAAATGTGCCTAGGCCACAAGCTCAAGAAAATAAGATAGAAATTGGGGTGCCGAAACTGGTGGGAACATCACCTCAAAGCCCATCATGTGCTACTTCTAAGAACTTCACAGTAAGTGGCTCAAGCGTCTTGTTGAAGACGGCTTTGTAAATATCCCAACTTGAGAAGGGTTTGTTCATGGGGGCAGAGAGTTATTGTTAGAGGAGTACAGAGTTACTCAACCAAATCGAGGGAAAGATTTGGTGTTTTTAATAGATAGGGTAAAGTGGATTTTGTTCCTCTTTACTTCGCTAGGGCACCACCTCCCAGAGATGATAAGAATGGCAGGATTGCCAACCCTACTAGCATCTCCTTAGCCATTAGCCTTGCTAGTACCACCTCCCAGTGGTATTGATGCATATACCAGTAGAAACCCAATTGTCATTTTAGGAATCCTTATAGTAGGGACACAAAGATTACACCTCTAATGTTATCGTCGCAACTAGCCTTGCCCAGAAATAACTCCTACAAGACTGAGCTAATCTCACAGATGAACCTCTAGTGTTATCGCCTCAACCAGCCCTACCCCAGGACTACCCCAGGACTAACTCCTATGGCTAGACGAGACTGAACCAATCACATAGATGAACATCCCAATCACAGATGAACATCCTAACCCACCAGATTACTATGTATATTACCGAGAGAATAACCTAGCTCAGTGGTAGCAACACCTAACCCACCTCTCAAAATGAGAGCCATCCCAAAAGTAGCAACACCTAACCCACCTCCATCATGGTGTACAAAGTGTGGCATTCTTCATTTGGTATCAGTGACTACCCTCTTAAGCTAACCAATATAAATCCTCAAATAAATACATCATCAACCATCATTGGGTTGGTAATCATTAGTGTGACATGTCTGTCTTCTGTAGATAAAGAATTGCAAGTTTCGTTTTATAGGTTTTGACAAGGGCTCAAACTAAAAAATTGCAAGATTAGGCAATCCATCAAAATGTCCAAAGAAAAGGGAAAAGAAGAAGCTAGGTAGTACGACAAAGGAAAGGCAACATTGTTATTGAGTGAGCCACAAACCAAACCAAATAGACCAAGGACTTCCTAGAGCCTGAGGGAGCAAAAGAAAGAAGAATCCAAGGGACCTTCCATGGTATTTTCAGATTGAGGATGTTCCAAATTTCTCCACTCAAATCACCTTAGATGAAGAATGGGGAATTGAAGATCTCAAAGAGGCAATCCTAATGGGCAGAATAGAATAGCTTTGGGAGAAAGCACAAAAAGCATCACAAGCTCTTCAAGGATCTAAGGGAGGATCCAAGTTATATAGAAATTGAAGATGTTCCAGAACCTCTACCGATTCAAATCATGTTGAATGAGGAACAAGGAACATAAAGTAGTGATGGATCAATCTTGATGGGTAGGACAACATCACATGAACTCTTGGAAATAGCCAAGAAAGAAGTGGAAGGACGATACAAACCAAGACCGAAATATGAAGAACCCATTCCAAAGAAACTACGATAATATCCCAACCCGAGAGAGGAAAATACAAAGAACCCATTCCAATAATACCCTAACCCGAGAGGACATATCAAGGTTAAGCAAAGCATAGGATGCAATACAATAAATCCAACTAGAAATAGAGAGAGGAGATATCAACGTTAAGCAAAGCATAGAATTAAATACAATAAAATAAGAAAAACATAGGATGTAGCACAAAAAATCCAACCTGGGGGACCAATCATGTTGTTTCCACACAAGATTCTGATGCCGAGACCTCTATAGCTAGTCTTAGAAGTATTCCATGAAGGTAGTATCTCAAGACAAGAATCAAAAAAAGGATAGACTACTAACAGACCACTCAGGACAACAATTGGAAACTCAGGAACTGAAAGATCTTGGAACTGAGGAACAAATCTATACCCGAAGAAAAACATGAGAGTACATGCCCACAAGGGATTGAGTGATTCATGAGAGGGAACTTGCACTTAGGGAATCAATTCTAGGAGAAAACACAGAAGGAGTTATATGTGAATGGGCGTTGATGTCACGATAATTGAAAAGAAACTCATTGCAGAGCACACCTTCATACTTTGGCTTGGATGATGAGTCCATGACCATAGCCAATTCACCTTTAATGAAGCTTGAGCTGAAAGAAGAAATGGGAGACTTGAGAGAAATCCTCTGTGATGATAGCGATGGCTAAGTACTTAACAAGGAAACTAGAAGCTTGGGGTGAAGTTCATCTCAATAGATGAAAATTCAATCTAAACTGCTACAGGATTGAGACCAACCAGAAAAACAAAGAAAACCCCATGGAAGCTATATAAAGACATTGCAGTTAGTGTAGTGGGTAAGTATTTTAAAGGTGATGATATGAATGCTACCATTCTAATCAAATTGGATGGCATGACCACAAATGCGATCCTAGACAGTGTGTAGTGGGGGTGAGCAAATCCATGTGGCAAAGATGGGGATGAAAGCCACTTAAACCTTCTAAAATTGTTCTTAAATTACTGGATGGCAACTTATGAACACCGGAATATAACAAGACCTTTTCTCCAAGTACAAGATTTCAACAAATTTTACAAATTACTTTAAATAAGCTAACTACAAGTTAATACATCAACCTTAGAAGAAGAATTAAACGAAAAACTTAAATGAAAAAATATTTATGAACACAGAGAAGACAAAAGCATTGGGTCCAATCTGCCCCCCCCCATATGTAAGACCCGCAATCTCACATATGAGTATTTGAATGATTTATTAAGGTATGAAGTAATTTAATACAATCATACATCTTCTCATCAGAGGAGAAAAGAGAAGATAGAAAGAAAAGAGAGCTTCATCAAAGGAACCTGCAATTCTTACAAACCATGTTTAATCTCTCTCTCTCTCTCTCTCTCTCTCTCTCTCTCTCTCTCTCTCATGAAATAATTAAACCATATAAGGAAAACAATAAGAGAACTAATACTCCCTGGAGACGTTTGATTGTCTCAGCCCAAGCTCCCTGTATATACAAGTACAGGCCTGCAACTTGTAGCCGTTTTAGCTCTCTAGTTTTTCATCAGAATATAGTTGAGTTGGTACTTAAATTATGGGAATAGGCCTGGTCTACAACTCAATGTGGGCCGTTTCGCTAAATTAAACCATATGCAAAAACTGACCTACTTTTTGGGATCTCTATCATAAAGATGCTATTTTTATCACAAATTTATTTTCTTTATATTTTCCTTATTGTTTAGAGATATTCATATACTCTCATCTCTAACTATAATTTTTATTGAATAAATATAATTAAATTCTTAAGAAAGTTCACTCACATAACAGTCCTCCCGGTTAAGAAAGCAACTGTTCTCAGTTGTGTAGCTTGTAAAACTTGGTCTAGAAATTTGACAAAAGAAAAGTCCAACAAACCAAGAGGGTTGTGCACATGGTACATTAGATCATACATTACCAATAAAGTGTGTTTGGCAAGTCCTACCAAAACCATCAACAACAAAGTATGCATGTTGTTAAATATATTTCTTTTTTTTCTTTTAAAAAATAATAAAGTTGATAAGAAGCATAACCATCATACCAAAAGCCCGATATTGTTGTTAAGATATCAACCATCTCGATCCATTGTCTTATATTCATGCTATATTCACCCTGTTTAATGAGCAACACATGCTCACACTCTCCAACTATACTAGTTGTCCACCACCATCACACAATGTCAGCAGCTCACAACTACTAACACGGACAGCAATCATGAGTACTAACCCGTACTCAAGTCTAGTTTTCTCTAAGCCATGGGCATCCCCAATGACCCCAGAGGGTGATCAAACACATCAGATCAGTGCCTCTTTCCCGAGAAAACAATTGTCATCTAGTGTGTGACTGAGAAAACCCTTCTCAGTAATTACTCACACCATATCACCACCATCACGTCCCAGCCATTTCAGCTTACGAGCACAAATCCCGTCAATCTCACCAACCTACACAAGGTTGTCCACTCAAACACATTTACATTAGCAACACATGCTAAAGCTACACGATAGCACATAAGCATTAAATCCAACACATAGTTCCAGCCATCCCTAATCTTATATGTTCTACACATGGAATATTCAGAATCACCCAAGTGCCGTGCTTCGAACATAGCGGTAATTAAGCGTCCCCAATTAGCCACAGAAGGATGGATGGATAAACCGTGACATCCCTCTTGCCCGGGATAGCAATTGTACTCAATTGCATCATATCAACTGGCCCGTATTTGAAAGTAAGATTGGGTGAGGTTGGGATAGGTGGGACAAAACCGTTCAGGTATCCATTTAAGAATTGACAAATAGAGTATAACTGTTCTGGAAGAGAATTCTTATTCTATTATAAAAATAAAAGAAATTTTAAATGATGTGAATGGTTGGTTAAATAAAGTCAACACATACCTCCATTGTTGTGGTGTGATTGAGATTATCTGTCAAAATAATTAACACTCCAAGAGATGTGAATCGTTATGCGGTGAGGAGAAAAGAGAAGATAGAAAGAAAAGAGAGCTTCATCCAAGGAACCTGCAATTCTTACAAACCATGTTTGATCTCTCTCTCTCTCTCTCTCTCTCTCTCTCTCTCTCTCTCTCATGAAATAATTAAACCATATACGGAAAACAATAAGAGAACTAATACTCTCTGTAGACGTTTGCTTTTCTCAGGCTGTCTTGGCTCCCTGTATACAAGTACAAGCCTGCAAATTGCAACCGTTGTAGCTCTTTGGTTTTTCGTCATAATATAGTCGAGTTGGTACTTAAAATTATGGGAATAGGCCTGGTCTATAACTAATCATAAGCCGTTTCACTAAATTCAACCATATGCAAAAATCGACCTACTTTTGGGGATCTTTATCATAAATTTATTTTCTTTATATTTTTCTAATTATTTAGAGATATTCATATACTCTCATCTCTAACTATAATTTTTATTAAATAAATATAATTAAATTCTCAAGAAAGTTCACTCACATAACAGAGCAGGGTTGTGCACATGGTACATTAGATCATACATTACCAATAAAGTGTGTTTGGTAAGTCCTACCAAAACCATCAATAACAAAGTATGCATGTTGTTAAATATATTTCTTTTTTTCTTCAAAAAATAAGAACAGTTGATAAGAAGCATACCCATCATACCAAAAGCCCGATATTGTTGTTAAGATATTAACCATCTCGATCCATTGTCTTATATTCATGCCATATTCACCCTGTTTAATGAGCAACACATGCTCACACTCTCTCCAACTATACTAGTTGTCCACCATCACACAATGTCAGCAGCTCACAACCAATAACACGGATAGCAATCATGAGTACTAACCCATACTCAAGTCCAGTTTTCTCTAAGCCATGGGCATCCCCAATGACCCCAGAGGGTGATCAAACACATCAGATCAGTGCCTCTTTCCCGAGAAAACAATTGTCATCTAGTGTGTGGCTATAATTACTCACACCATCATGTCCCAGCCATTCTGGCTTACGAGCACAAAGCCCGTCAATCTCACCACCATCATGTCCTAGCCATTCCGGCTTATGAGCACAAAGCCCGTCAATCTCACCAACCTACTCAAGGTTGTCCATTCAAACACATTTACATTAGCAACACATGCTAAAGTTACACGACAACACATAAGAATTAAATCTAACAATTAGTTCCAGCCATCCCTAATTTCATATGTCCTACACATGGAATATTCGGAATCACCTAAGTGCTGTGCTTCGAACATAGCGGTAATTAGGCGTCCCCAATTAACCACAGAAGTATGGATGGACAAACCGTGACATTCCTCTTGCCGCCCAGGATAGCAACTATACTCAGTTGCATCATATCAACTGGCCCGTGTTTGAAAGTAAGATTGGGTGAGGTTGGGATAGGTGGGACAAAACCGTTCAGGTATCCATTTAAGAATTGACAAATAGAGTATAACTATTCTGGAAGAGAATGCTTATTTTATTATAAAAATAAAAGAAAATTTAAATGATGTGAATGGTTGGTTAAATAAAGTCAACACATACCTCCATTGTTGTGGTGTGATTGAGATTATATGTCAAAACAATTTAACACTCCAAGAGATGTGAACCATTATGCTTTCTTTGGATAGGGAATATAAAGTTCTTGAAGATAATTCGTAAGAAACTTAACATCATAATAATGAAAGATAAATTGATTATGAATACATGATAATACATACTAACCTTGAGTGTTGAAAAGTTATCTGAGAGGATGTGAGATTATAAATAAACAATAGATAGAAATAACTTTTCAATACATTGAAATTTAAATACAAATATAAATATGAATGACTAGCAACAATTCTAACAATGTTGATTAATAAAATAAAAACTTGAATTTAACTATTTAATAATAACTCACTCTTATGAATGAAAAATAACAACACATAAAAGAAAGATAGATCAAATTAAACTGAACAAAATAAACTTGTACAAAATGTAAGTCATAATTTCATTGAGGTTTGTATAAGTACCTTTATAAGATATTTAAAGCAAGAATCTCTCAAATTTGAGGAAAGCAATCCTTATGTTTGAAATGGCTTAAATTAATAAGTCTAAATATATGTGCTTACCTTAATGTCAAAGGAGATGATGATGAAAAGATTAATTCCTATTTGAAGTTGAAATAAACTTGAATAATAAATATAAAACTTGGCAATCATAAGATTGAGTTAAGAGTAGGAAGGTAGCACCTTACATAGATTCGATTATAATGATGTTCTGCAAAATAGCAAAAGCACTATTATCCAATTATTAATAGGTTAGTTCATAACCCACATCTTTGATTTTCTTTCCCTAAGCATGTGAAAGGATCTTGTACTTGGCGTGTAGCTCTGATACCACTATTACAGGACCTTTTCTCCAAGTACAAGATTTCAACAAATTTTACAAATTACTTTAAATAAGTTAACTACAAGTTAATACATCAACCTTAGAAGAAGAATTAAATGAAAAACTTAAACGAAAAAATATTTATGAACACAAGACAAAAGCATTGGGTCCAATCTGCCTCCAATCTGTCCCCCATATGTAAGACCCGTGGTCTCACATATGAGTATTTCAATGATTTATTAAGGTATAAAGTAATTTGATACAATCATACATCTTCTCATCAGAGAAGAAAAGAGAAGATAGAAAGAAAAGAGAGCTTCATTCAAGGAACCTGCAATTGTTACCAACCATGTTTAATCTCTCTCTCTCTCACTCACTCATGAAATAATTAAACTATATAAGAAAAACAATAAGAGAACTAATACTCCCTGTAGACGTTTGCCTGTCTCAGCCTGTCTTGGCTCCCTGTATACAAGTACAAGCTTGCAACTTGCAGCCGCTTTAGCTCTGTGGTTTTTCGTCAAAATATAGTCGAGTTGGTACTTAAAATTACGAGAATAGGCCTGGTCTACAGCTTATCGGGCCGTTTTGCTAAATTCAATTGTATGCAAAAATTGACCTACTTTTTGGGATCTCTATCATAAAGATGATATTTTTATCACAAATTTATTTTCTTTATATTCTAATTGTTTAGAGATATTCATATACTCTCATCTCTAAGTATAATCTTTATTGAATAAATATAATTAAATTCTTAAGAAAGTTCACTCACATAACAAGGAATTTTGAAAGACGTAGAAGTAATCTCATGTGGCATGGCATATGAACACACATTTGCTATTGTTGGCTTTGGAAGGCCCACAAATTATGATGTGATTCTCGCATGCTCATTCATGCAGCATCAAATGGCGTTAATCCACGATTCAAAAAGAGATGACATCTAGCTTCAATATGATGATAGTACCATAAAGGTGAACCTAAAGAACCATTCTTACAGAGATGTGACTAGGATGCCTATTGTGAGGAATTAGGGTCTCAAATGATAGCACGCTAAAAAATCGTAAACATGTGTCATATTGAGGAATCAATCTCTATAGTATGATAGAACATTCAGAAATCGTAAACATGTGTCATATTGAGGAATTAGTCTCTAATATAATAGCATGTTCAGAAATCGTAAACATGTGTCATATAAATGGACAAATCTGTAAAGGTTATCTGCATGTAGAGGAAACTTCCATTGCTTTGTTGTCTGACCCAAATGAGGAAGAAATTTGGATACATCTATTGGCTTCAATGGACACTTATCCAAGAATCACATGAACCCAGTTCTATGAAAAAGATAGAAATAACATTGTTCTTGTATCTTTTGTAGTCTCAAAATAGAAAGCGTTACATCACCTAAAAATTGTGGAGTAACGACAAAGTCATCTTGCTCAGGGACTGTAGTATAGGCTTCCAGCCCAGCTATGCCTCAAGATGGGTAGATAATGATGAGAAGGATGAGGAAGTGTCAGTAAAGCATTAGGGACTCCTCAAAGTATTCCTCGAAAGGGGAGTTCACCTAAAAAAGTAGATCCATATTAGAACTAGGGGTCCACCAAGCCTCGTATTGACAAAGAGAATTATTTGTAATACGTTGAAGCCTTGAGAGCCACCAAGGAGTTATGTTCTAGCTGGAAGGATCTTATGAAGACGCTGATTTTTGATACATTGAAAATAGATCTTGAAATTGCTAAAACCCTAGTACCTGCTAATCCCAAGGATCTAGCCTTATTTTACTCCAAATATATCTTGAAATTGCTAAAACCCTAGCAACTGATAATTCCAAGGATCCATTCTCAATTGACTCCAAAAAGACATCCAAGTGTGGGCGAAGAAGACAACAAAGCCATATGTGTGAGGGAAGAATCCAAAAAGAAGCTCAAAAGGTTAGTTATGAGGATAGCAACTAAGAAAAGGGCTAGATGCAAGTCCCCTCAGATTTTAGGAACTACAAGTTTGAAAACAAGAAGGTATGTGTACCTGAGCACCTATTGTTGTAGAGTTTTCTAGTTCTTCCTTGCTCCAATATACATGTTGACTTAAAGCTAGAAACAAGGAATGGGCTCTTAATGACACCCTTGATGTCCCTAATCCCGTTGACACCCTCGAGATAGCTTAAATATCTCAAAATATCCTCTTTACAAAACCCTTGATATACCCATCAAGAAGGTAATCAATATTTTCATTTTGGCATAGGCTTTTCTAGACACCCTTGAGACCCTTAGTATTTGTGTTAACATGGGCTTATCAAGGCCATCGAGACTCCTTAAGAATACCCTCAATGTCTTGTGTTTGAATTGGTTTTTTAGTCCACCCTTGAGACCTCAATTTTTAGTTCCATTATTTTATAGAAAAGAAAGCTATGGGTGGTCACAATGTCTAGGCTCTTGGTGGGGCTAGGCATGATGAAAGAAACATATAGGCTCTTAGTAGCTAAGATTGTGGATGGGTGTTAAATTAAGTTTGAGATAGGATCTTGGTGGATAGGCATGATGAAAACAACATCTAGGCTCTTAGTAGTAGCTAAGATTGTGGATGGGTGTTGAATTAAGTTTGAGATAGATGGCTGGGGGATGTGCAAGGCTAGGTAGGTAGGCTACGAGGACACAAAGGTCAGATGATAACAACATTTAGGCTCTTAGTAGCTAAGATTGTGGATGGGTGTTGAATTGGGTTTGAGATAGATGGTTGGGGGGGTGCAAATCTAGATAGGTAGGCTATGTATGCTATGAGGACAGTGGGGTAAATAAATATTTCATAATTATGGTGTGGGGTAAATGAACATTATAGATGAAGGGAATTGAGGGAAGGGATATCAGGAATGTCTCCAAGATGGGTCTAGTCAAGTTGGCTACAAGTTTTGTGTTTTATTCTTGGTTTATTGTGTAATGATTGATCAAGTATAAGTAAGGAGTGGACCTTAGTTTGTTGGGGTCTGGAGATCCTTATTGTGGGTATGGAAGTAGAACCAAGTGTTAATAGGTGGCAACAATAAAGGTGATCCACATCACTTAGTGATTGGCAAGGTAGCATGACATGGGTTATCCTTAGACGGAAAGCAAGGGACATGGAGGCAAAATGCAACTAAATAGTGGTGCTAAGCTTTGAGCAAGTTGGGTTATAAAGCAGTGAGGGGTCTAAAGCCCAGAAGGGAAGGACAACTTGTCTAACTTAATATGACTATACTCCTTGGTAAGGAATATGAGTGTCTATGTTGGTCCCTTTCTTTTGTGATTAAATTTTTGGGTATATGTTCAATGTCCTTGTGATTATTAAGAAGTGTGTACACAACACAAATCTCTAAGTACACTAAGGTTCTATATTGTAATACATCGAACCATAGTATTTTTGGTTTTGTGAATGTTGTTTTCCGTATAATCGGACCCTTGGCTAGGGTCCTGGTGTCATTTATCATAGAAGTCTACCATATCTAGTGATGCAACTTGTGATTATGACATTCAACTAGAAAGTATGAAGTTATCATGGTATTCATCAATCCTTACATCATGAAAGATGTGTGTATAGGTTATGGCTTTTTGTAAAAATTGGCCCCTAGTGTGTCTATGCATGTATACACACACACACACACACACGCACACATGTATGCATATGTATGCACACACATTCACATGTACATATGCATACATATGTATACACACACATACATATGCATACATATATACATACATATGTATTTGCACATACATAAAGTGTTTATACACACGCACACACACACACACACATGTATATGTATGTAGTCACCATATCTTATTGATGTTTGAGAAATCTAGTCCTTGATGCTCCTCTCAATACTTGAATATGAATCCACAAAAGTATGTATCATTTTTATCTTCACTAGCATCCTTGAATATCATATTTTAGTCACCATCTCTTGTTGAGCATTGAGGAATCAATTCTTTGGTGCTCCTCTCAAGACTTGAATATGAATACACAAAAAGTAAATCTCAAATTTTAACTTCACTAGCATCCTTGTTTTCATCCTTTTAGTCTTCATAGTAAATTTATTTGTCATCTACCTTATTTTGCTTCTTTAATGATTTATTTATTTGTTCTCAAGTCCTAAAAACTCAAATATGTACTTTATGTACATTATGTCTCTCTTCTCTTCACTGGCATCCTTGCCTTTTGGTCTTCATAGTAAATTTAATGTTGTCCACCTTATTTTGCTTCATTAATTATTTATTTATCTTTTCTCAAGTCCAAAAAACTCAACTGTGTACTTTATGTACATTATGTCTCTCTTCTCTCATTTGTCCATTTCAATCTTCCAAGGAGAATCATTGATCTTCAAAGCAAGCAAGTTGGCCCTCTTTCTAAAATCATGCTATTAGGATATAGAAAAGCATTTGAAGATGCTAGTTTAATTATATTGTCTAATATTTTAAATTATATCATTATTTTTATTGCTTGATAATGACAATAGAATGAGATTGACTTGTCAATTTTTTGTGTTCCATGCTGCTAACTACATTGAATTTCTTAATATTTTACTTTTGTAACTATTCTGTTGCTTTGAGATGAAAATAGAATGAGGTTTGATTTTAAATTTCATGCCATTGAAGTTTTTGGCTTTTTAAAATCTTCCTTGGATAAAGATTGTGGCTCAAAAAGATAATCTTAAAGGATTGACTATCTCTACTTCCATCAATTGTAGATTATTATTATAAATCATTGACATTGACACTACTTTTGAGGGTGAATCAAAAGTCTTTTGACACAGGGTACATTGTGATACAATCATTTAAAAAAATAACATAAGATGTTGAAACTCTTTGTCACCACATCCAGATACCTCTTGGGATGTGACAAATATAAGAATGCCCTTCACAAGAATTTACTTCATCAAATTGATGCTCCAAATCAGCATTATGTATTGATTGAAGGTGAGAGTGATAAAATACACGTCTAGCGGCGGTGGATAGACAAGCCTCCTATTAACTCATTTGGTCATGTTCATCAAAGTCAAGGTATTCATCTTTTCTTTTGCACTTTTTGACTAATGTTTTAAAAACTCATTATTTTTCTTGTGTGTGTGCGTTTGTGTACGTACGTGCGTGCAATTGTGTGTGTGTGTGTGTGTGTGTGTGCGTGCTATATACATGCGTGTGATGTCCAAAGAACCACAACAACACTACATAGTCATTGCTAACTATTTTGTGTGTGTTTACGTGCGTGCATCTCCAGAGAACCACAACAACAATACATAGCCCAAGTCATTGTTGACTCTCATGTGAGAAATAAGTATACAAAACTCAATTGCATCTTCTTCACACACACACACACACACACACACACACACACACACACAGAGTATCATATTGAAAAAAAAGTAGAGAGTTTACTTAGAGAGAGAGAGAGAGAGAGAGAGAGAGAGAGAGAGAGAGAGAGAGTAGCATAGGTTTTAAAATATAGCAGAGAGTTTACTTACGGAGAGAGAGAGAGAGAGAGAGAGAGAGAGAGAGAGAGAGTAGCATATAGAAGACTTATTATAAAGTTAAAGGATAGGGTCTAGCCTAGGTAAGGCCATGATGAGTACAAAATACTTTAATGCATACAAAATACTTTAACATGAAATCTCAACCAACAAAGGACAATGAATTTTAAAGAAGTTTTCTTAGATAAAAATTAGAACATTGCATAGGCTAAAAATAGCTAAACCAACTTGTAGCATTATCTTTTTGTGTAAAAGACAAAGCTAATTAAAAAATTTACACCACACAGGCCATTAAAATATTTTAACAAGAGAAGAATCTCTTCTTCTAATTTAAAAAGTGTGGTAAAGAGATTTCTTTTTTCAGGGGGGAGTAGAGAGAGAGAGAGAGAGAGAGAGAGAGAGAGAGAGTAGAGTTTGAATAAGACATCTAGATAATCCAAGGGCACCCTAGTACGATCATTAAAAAATTGTAATATTGCAAAGGTTAGGTGTTTACACAAAGATTGAATTCACAAGTACTAACTAAGAATAGAAATAGACTAGATAAACATCAAAACACAAAACCCCTCAATGATGCATAAAAATATTTGAAGGTGTTTGTAAATTTTTCTTTTTTTACTAACTAAAAATATTTGAAGTATACCAAGTATTGATAGAAAATCCTCCTTAAGAGGGAGCTTCTTTAAAGATCCTTTATTCTCTCTATGAAGGGAATCTCTCTCTCTCTCTCTCTCTCTCTCACACACACACACACACACACAAAAAGGAAAGAGGGTTGTGTGTGTGTGTGTGTGCGTGTGTCCAAATTAAAAAGGGAATCTCTTTCTCTCTCTCTCACACACACACAAGGGAAAAAGGAAGAGGGAATCTTTTTCTCTCTCGCACATGTGTCCAAATTAAAAAGGGAATCTCTTTCTCTCTCTCTCTCTCTCTCTCTCTCTCTCTCACACACACACACACACACACACACACACACGTGTGCACACACAAGGGAAAAAGGAAGAGGGAATCTCTCTCTCTCTCTCTCTCTCTCTCTCTCACACACACACACACACTCAAGGGAAAAAGGAAGAGGAAGAGGGAATCTCTCTCTCTCTCTCTCTCTCTCTCTCTCTCTCACACACACACACACAAAGGAAAAAGGAAGAGGGAATCTCTCTCTCTCTCTCGCACGCGCACACACACACACACACACACACACACAAGGGAAAAAGGAATAGGAAGAGGGAATCTCTCTCTCTCTCTCTCACTCACACACACACAAGGGAAAAAGGAAACGAGAATCTCTCTCTCTCTCTCTCTCTCTCTCTCTCTCTTTCACACACACTCACACACACACAAGGGAAAAAGGAAACGAGAATCTCTCTCTCTCTCTCTCTCTCTCTTTCACACACACTCACACACACACAAGGGAAAAAGGAAACGAGAATCTCTCTCTCTCTCTCTCTCTCTCTCTCTTTCACACACACACACAAGGAAGAGGGTTTTTGTGTGTGTGTGTGTGTGTGTGTGTGTGTGTCCAAATTTCGGAAAAAAAAAAACTTTTCCTCTCTTTGAACAAACATTTGGCTCTTTTATCATATACAAGCATACTTTATAAATCACCCGGGTACCGACTAGGGCACGCGTACACAAGTGATCGTTAATCTTGATCATTTATTGGCAAGCGGCAGTTCTTAATGTTGAATAGGCCATTGACATGGATTAGCCAGGTGGTGGCCAATACAAGGATTATTATTAATCAAAAAGTGAACAATGATGATGGTGGCCAATGGGCACTAATCAAGGCAATAACCACGAGAGAGTTAAGCTACCTTTAATTAAGCTGCAACATCAATGGAAGTGAAGCCTCTGAGGTCCTGCGGAAGTAAGCTATGGGGAAGGGGGGAGAAGTCAACCACGGAGGATCCACGGTTCCATATCATGTTTAGGGAGGTGCTTTGGCCGGGATGAAGCAGAAGAGAGGCGAAGATGGTGATTAGGGCACCCTTAATCTCGGCTTCTCGGCTAATTATGGAGAGGTCGACAGGGCTACAGGCAAGGCGGTCTCCTCCTTGAGCAGCTGGGGTGAGCTTGTAGGGCAAGACATTGCTGCCATTGTGAGCTTGGAAGGCTACCAACACACTAGAACCCACCATGCCCCAGCTTGTGGGATTAATCCCCCACCCCACCCACCCATCTGCAGACACTGCAACCCCCCCAAATGCAACATCCAGTCTCCTTGTTGCCCCTGTGTATGTGTAGGCTATGGTGGCCCCTTGTGATGGTAGATCCACACACCTTTCAAACACCCTCCTGGCACTCCCATACACCACCACCCTTGTGCACCCCAAGCATTGTATGTGGACCTCCTGCAAGGAGAGTAGGGTTCCTAGCACACCCACCCATATAGCTAATCTGCCAATGCCCATAATCAAAATGAAGGGTTCAACTCTGTGCTTGTGATGAGCATTAAAGAACAGGTTTCTGTTTTCATCAAAGTCAATAACAAGACCGTGCTAAAGATTGCAGGATTAGCACAGAGGAGCTATGGAGGGTCTCGGAGGGGTTCAAGAGGAGGAAAAGTTAAGGTTATGCATAGTTTGGAAGAGCAGGTAGCCTGTGCTAAAGCTTGCAAAGAGAAGGGAAGAAGCATGTGGGATGGGAAGGAGTGCAAGAGCCAAAAGTGGCTTTATGGTTATTGCAACAGCACAAACCAAGCCAAGGTTCTATTCCGAGAAAGGAAAGGTAAGTGCGAGAAACACTCCTGGCATTTGAGAAAGACGCACCTTCACAACCTACTAAAACATTGGACCTTCATTTGAGAAAGACGCAACATTGGACCTTCACAACCTCCTAAAACATTCTTGGAGGCATGCCCTTAAGCCCCCCCCCCCTCCTATTTTCATCCATTTTGGGGATAAATAAAGAGTTTCCCATATAGCCCTTCCCCCATTGGCCAAGATTCCTCCCACTACCACACCTTTGAAGCTACCCCTCTATGCACATATAGAGGCATTGGCCAAGTCCCCCCCCCCCCCCCCCCCCAACACCACTCCCACACCTTTGAAGCTAACCATCTGAGCACATATAGAGGCATTGGCCAAGGTTCCCCCCATCCATCAGTACTACCACACCTTTGCACATCCATCAGTACTACCACACCTTTGCAGCTCACCATCTCAACACATATAGAGCCATCCACTCCTCTCTCGTCCTGAAAAACTTTCTTCTTAGCCAATGAAAAAAGGGACAAGGTTGACGTGTATCCAATTTTCCTTCATCAAAATCCTATAAGGTCAGTTTTTTTTTTCGAGCACGAGAACCATCCTATAAGGTCCGTTTTTTTCAAGCATAGGAGCCATCCATCTAGGCACTACCACACCTTCGGAGTTAACCATATAGCCCTTGGTTCTTTGCCTAGGCATCTTACAAATTTGAAATGGCCCTCCTCACCTTTTGATGAGAAAAGTAGAAAATGAAACGAAGTCCATGCCATTAAAGTATCATTTAAAGTGCAACAACCCACTAGCTAAGTGGAGGGGGTTCTTTGAGTGAAGCAATAGAAACAAGTGGATTTGTAAGTATTATTTTTGTCATAGACACTTGGACTACTAAGAAGCATTTGTCACTATAATGGAATCCAAACAAAACAAGGAAGTATAAAAAACAAGGCCATGTCTATATAAGGAAGTATCAAAAAACACATATAGCTCATATACTTATGACTAAGTGTAACATCTTTATCCTTGTCCATATCTTATGTACTTAAAAAAAAGAATATGTAATTGTTAGTTTGTTTTTAATATTAAGTCACTCAAAATAAATTGACACTTAGCTTTTAATATTACGTCACTCAAAGTAAATGTTATACCTTATAATATTGAAAAGACTTGACCTTATAATGTAGTTTTTATATGAAATGTTGTGGTTGCATGATCACGTAGTTCTAGGGTATCAATGCCAATATATATTATCCATGACAAAGCCATAGTATTACATCACATTATTGTTTAAGCTCTTGTATTTTTGTGCATGATCATGTAGTTCTAGGGTATCAATGCCAATATATATTATCCATGACAAAGCCATAGTATTACATCACATTATTATTTGAGCTCTTGTATTTTTGTGCATGTCCAAAAGTATTGTGACCTCTTTCTTTAACCTCATGATCGTGTCATGTTGCTATTGCTTTTGGCTCCTTTTGGGAAAAACTTTGTATGAGTCTATTCCTTCTCAAGATTCACCTTAATTTTCTATTTTCGACATTATTTTTCTTCACCTTCTTCTTGAATCGAACTCCAACATAGTTGACCAAACTCAACCAAAAATCATTAAAATATAGAGAAAATTCTTTATAGATGGAAGAGAAGATAGTTGTAGGGAACTTCTCACCTAGTCCCCCACTTAATAATCTATAAATTTTAGTTTTGAATACATTCTAGCTATGGTTACAATAAATCCTTTAGGCATGCATTTGTTACACTTTGAATGTTGTGCACCCATGTTTTTCACTTATGCCTAATTTCTCACTTTGTGCTGCCGAGACATTAGATACTTATTCTTTATCTTATTTAAAGCTCGATAATCTATGCACATCCTCGTTTCCACTAGTAGAATTTGAAAATCCCATGAGTTATTGGGATTAATTCATCCCTTTCCTTAAATATTTATCCAATTGTAATCTCCACTTCTTCTTGCTCTACCTTAGTAAGTCTTTTAATCCAAGTGCACTACTAGGAGTTAGATCTATAAAATGATATACTTCACATGTATAGGCAAACCATTAGCAAAATCGTAATGAAAAATATTTCTACATGCAAATAATAATTCATAAAGTTTCATACAATTACTTTCATTTTTTCTAAAGAATAACATAAAAATTTATCACAAAAAATAAGACCACAAAGAATTGCCTCAATATCCTAAAAAAGTAACACAAAGAATTGCCTCAATTGTTCCAATTCCATCCAAGAGAGTTCAAAACATCTCATTCATCTTGAAGTTGAAACTCTTTTCCATTATGCAAAAATGTACAATAAATTAGATAACTTGTTTATAGGGAATAGCCTAATCCAACCTTGACCAATCTAAGTTTTGCCCTTCCTTTCATCATAGATATGGGAAAGCTTTATGGATTCTTTCAAAGATTTGGAATATACCTCCAATAATGGCTTCTACCACTTGATGTTTTGGAGGGATTCTCCTCAACCCATAGAAGTTCAAAAAGCTAAAGTTTTGGGGAGTACTTTTTGCAAGTGTTTTCCCTCATAAGGTGAAATGTGTTTTGGGGAGTCCAAGCTAAGTGTTTGATAAAGAAAAGAGTCCCAAAGATTCATCGACACTTGCTTTCGATTTAATCTAAGTGTGTATTTAGAAAGCTTCAAATAAATAAAGGTATTTCAAGGTTTTTTTGTTGTTGTTGTTGTAGAAATTGATTTCTAAAGGTCCCTTTGCTCCTCCTTCATTAGCACCTTACAAACAAGTGTATGTAGATCCATTAGCAACATGATCTTAGAGTGTTATGACAAATAGGGCAACAATTGAATGGTGGCTTTTGCCATGTCGGTATGCGTGAGATTTCCTCTAATGTGCATCAATCCTCTAATGGTAGTATGCATGAGCTTTCCTGTAATGTGCACGGAAAATATATTTCTTAATGGACCTCATTAGGTTCCTATGGAAGTTCTAAATATGGAAACACACAATACTTTATATGTTGGTGGGTAAGCTGAGAAATAACAAGTGATGGGGCATACATGAATTGCATGTAGTAGAGGATTGTTGGAAAATTATTGAGAAGGGTACATTAAATGAAATTGTGTTTACTAATGTAAAGGCGATCAGAGAGGGCTCTCCTACGTATCTTCCACCCAGCCAATGGATTCTTCCTAAGCACTTCATGTGTGTTCATTGCTCCCCCCCATTTAGAAACATCTTATGTATGGTCATGCCTTGTCCGTTCTTGACCTAGATTTGATAGACGTTCTTGACCTAGATTTGATAGAAGACAAGGCTAGAGGAGGAGACCCAAATGTGTATATCATGTGTCCATTATAAACCTTATTCTTCACACCCCTTTGGTATACCTTTATTTAATGCCTCACTTAATGACATGGAACACCCATATTTTGATCATTTCCTCACACATTGGCAAGCCTTTTAGGTTTCCTAGTTACATAATGCCATAGGGATCCCAACACTACAAGATATGCATGAGAGAGAGAGAGAGAGAGAGAGAGAGAGAGAGAGAGAGGTGCAACATCTACTTTCAGTAAAAAAAATATGTATGTAGAGAAACTTCATAAATACAGAACCTCTCAATTCACAATCATAACCAAAATGATATTCAAAGATCTTGTTTTTTTTAAAAGTAAGCATAATTTGAATGCCACTAAGACTTCCTTTCCCAAGCTTTTTTTTTATAAGCATAATTTGAATGCCACTAAGACTTCATTTCCCAAAGGCAAGCCATAATTTTAGCTTTCGTGTACCATTGTGAGGGCAAGCCTCTAATTCTTCTTTCTCTCATTAGAGAAAATCTCTAAAATTAGCATATTCTTAAGGTAAACCTTATAGCCTCTCTCCCATCCATGGGTAAACCTTACAGCCTCTCTCCCATCCATGATCCATGGGTCATGAAATTCATCATGTTGCCTTGAAAGGAACTATTAAAGCTACTTAAAACAATACGATGAAGCTGAAACAACATAGTGTATGAAAACTAAAAAGAATCAACATTCAATTTGCTCAAAAGCCCAAGTTTTTCTTTTAAAAAGATGCTAGAATATTAAATTTCTAATGTATTTTTACCATTTAAAATCAAAGAAAATTGGCCAAGGATTTCATACCCCTAATCTTAAGGAATGAATTTTTATGGGGTTGGGGACAATAGCTAGGTGGTTAAGATGACCTCCTTTCTCCTCCCATATGTAGGTTTGATTCTGGACACCCCTCTCCCTTAGTCCACAAGGGGTGAAAAAGCGTGTGTTTTTTCTTCGCAAAAGGAATAATTCCATACCTTTAAGTTATTAAACAAGCATTTAGTATTTACATATTAAAAATCTATTAATTTTTAAGTGGGTGAAGGGTAGATGTATGTTACACATACATGGCAATAGATGTTTTGAAGAGGAAATGGTAATGTTGAACGAGCTTTTTTTGTGGGTGAAGGGTGGATGTATATGGGTCTATGTGGTACACATACATGGCTATAGGTGTTTTGAAAGAGGAAATGGTAATTTTGAACATTTTCATCTTAGTTTAATTTATTATAACTAAAGCTTGAAAATTTTGAGGAGTTGTTCAACTAGATGGTTATTCCTCATTGCAATGATATGTGCTTTGGAAGTATATGGGTGGATGTGTGAGAGAGGGAGACAAGGCTATGCCTCATTGCAATGGTATGTGCTTTGGAAGTAAGCCTCATTGCTATAATATGTGCTTTGGAAGTAAGTCTACACTGTGGTCCATCCACAAGTGTCGTTTGCCTCATTGTTACAATGATATGTGCTTTGGAAGTAAGTCTACAGGGTGGTCCACACGTGTCTTTCCTCCCTTTCTCACTCTCACACAACTCGAAGCGCCCATTCCTCTTCATCGCGCACATTTCTCCTCACAGCTCACCAACACAAAGGACGTGAGTATCAAAGAGAGAGAGACAGTAGCACGTGTGCTTTAGAGCTCTCTCTAGTGGTAGAATGACAACACATTAGTGAAGACACACAAGTCCTCCCAGGGCCACATTATTTGCCCTTCTAACCACATTGTCTCTTCTGCAACTCCCCTTCTAAGGTGAGCTTAATCTTGACAAGTAGTTTTTACGTCTTACCATCAAGACCAAATAGGTTTGACAACACAAACAGTTTGAAACATAGGTTTAAAAAAAAATCTTGAGAAATAGCAATAAGACCAGACCATAAAAGGATTTTTTTTTGAGAGAAAGAGAAATGAAATAATATATTAACGTCTCTAAGAGGCCATAATGGCCTATGAGACCAAAACTGAGAGTACATCTGAAGTTGGTGTCTCATCAAAGAGAACAACTAAATGAGACTAAAAAGTACAATAAATTGATTGTCTTACAGTGATACGAAGAGAATTGTAAGACTCCGAGATGATACTGAGTAGAAAATACTGGAAAATGTATATCAGGTAGATCCATGTATGATGATCAGACAGAATTTGAAGAGAAGCCATATGTTTCATCTGTTCAAGTTTTCCTTAGTACACCTTGAAGCTTGCCAAACATTTGAAGGGGATTTCCTTGTGAACACATTGGCATGCATATCAACCAAGGTAATGCCACCATGAAGGTCTGTTTCTAGTAACCCTTTCTAGCATTGAAAGCATGTAGCTCTCGGCCTTTGCCTATAGCTCCAATGCTGCCACAGGCTTTCAAGCTACAAACACAGGACAAGACAAGAGTCCAGAGAGAAGTCCGCATGTTTCACCTCACAAATGATGTCCACTTAATTCATCTGGAAACGGTTGCATTTCTCCTCATCTCCAAAGGCAGGCTTTGAAGTGTTGCCCTCTCCTTAGATCAAATATCTCCTCCATGGGGCTGTCTAGAATGGAGAGGTCGTAGAAGCGAGGTAGGCGCCTTCGATGTCGAGCAATAATGGCTCTGATCTGGCGATGGTGAGGATGCCGTGGTCGAGATCCTGGTGGGTGTGGCTGACGAGCACGACATAAGATGACTGCTCTGTCAGTGGTGACTCCCTCGGAGCGTGGTCGGTGCCCTGATGGCCCAATGGAGGAGGTATCAGGAGGTGTGTGGGCTGGGTTGCTGGTGCTGGTGCCGAAGAAATCTGTCAGGGTCCTCTATCTAGGTACATCATGGCTTGGTCTCCTGTCTACCAAAAGGGTCTCTCTGTGTCTCTTGAGCTCAAGTAGGAATAATCCCAGAAATCTCTGATTCTCAAACTCCATGACCCTGCGTAATAGTCCAAAACCCTCTCGGAAGAGGCAGTGATATCTCCCTCGAATCTCATAATAGACTGTACATCGGCAAATGTAGTGCTCCTATGTCTCTGCCTCCTCCTAGCATAGCTGACAAATGCCGTCATTCAAGATCTGATGCACATATCACCCTGTGTCTCAATCCGCACAGCTGGTGTGATGAGGTCCGGATCTGTCTAATGGCACAACGTATCCCATGTGATAGGTGTACATCCATGTACATCGAGCGGGTGATAAAATCATATGGTGAGAGGTGTAGAAAATGGCTCTTGTAATATGAGAGAGAGAGAGAGAGAGAGAGAGAATCCCTTGGTTATCCTTCCAACATCTTCTCTATATTATCACAAGGACGAGTTTCACGAGGCTGCTCCGTGACAACATCGTAAAAGAACTGGGAAAAATTTTCTAGAGGCTCAAGCATGCAGTTTTGAGGTTCGAGGAGGGGTGGGCTCCTGCCATCGAAGACGAGTGAGGTTACTCATAGACTTATAAAGGCAAAGAACCCCAAGAAAAGCACCCCTATTATTATAATAGTTCCTCCACAATGGGCACCTATCGAAGGCACGTTTGGCCTTATCTCAATAATAAAGCCTCATTATGACCTTTTGGGCTCAGAACATGTTCCCTCCTTTAAACTCGGCCTCCCCATCAAACATTGAGAAAAGTATCTATTTAAGAAGCCATTGAGGCTCCTAAGCCCATGACACCCACAAATTTCTCTCATGAGGATTTGTATTTTACGATCATATATGGTCCTTCATGTGCTTTCTCAATAGGAGAGCTTCTATAGTTTTAAAAAAACATATTAATGAATATATTTCAGTCCACAGGTTCACTATGGATCACTCCAATTTAAAGACATTTGCTTAGAGCTAAGTTTTGTATGGAATCATGTAATAACTCTTGAAAAACTATGGTTTCCTTTCCACCAAATTTTAAAACATACCCATTTTGGAGCTCAATTAACTTGATAGATCATAGGGCATAGATTTAAGATTGTTGCAAGCTTTACATCAAAAAAATAATAATAGTCCTTAACAAAACTCTTTTTCAAAATCATAAGCTTACACATCCATGCAAGGTACTGAAAGGACTTTAATCACAAGGAGAAAGAGAGGCTTTTAACCACAATATAAAAAAAAAGCTATGAAATAATGAACCCATCATCTTACCCATAACCAAAATATGCTTTTAACGCCTTTCCAAGAAAATTTCTTTAAAGCTTTTAAGGAGAATGGGAAATGATTAGAGAGGATTGTGTAATCTCTCCCCCCCCCCTACTACACTCATGCTTTTTACCCTATTTAACAAATTTCATTCAAGAATCCATAGCTTAACAATAGCCTCATGCATGAACACTTGATAACCGCCTCCGCCTTGGGGCCAGACTTTTCTTTGAAAAAAACCTATGATTTTCCTCACCAATCTTTTCATGTTCAAGTACTTCTCTCATCTTTCCCTAGGAATGACAATGCCAATAATTTGTGTAAAATATTGAATCTCATATACTTTGTATAAGTATTGCATGGGAAGTCTCTTTAATGATTGTCAACTCTTTTATGTCTTATCCATATTGTTTCTATTTGTACTGAGACAGTTGAGAAGTCTTGACTCTTAACTCCTCCCAATGACCATTCAAGGATCATGTCAAAATTAACCACCACCTTATAATGTGAGAATGAGTGAAGGGTGTTGGTTCTTTACTCTTTAAGCTATCCTCTTTAATTTGACCACATGCACTTTAAAAAAACTAAGTTTCATGTGAACAATGGAAAATTCTTATAACAAGTGCGTTACATGGTAGCAGTGAAAATGTCACAAAATCCTCTTGTTGCTTTGCAATTTTGCGTGCCTCTAGGTTTGAATTGCTTCGACTAATCTTTGCAAGGTTGACATAAAAACACATTGAAATATTTGAAGACTACAATGTTTTGAGTAGTAAAATCTAGATGAAAAACCGCAAATAGAGTTATGTGGATACCTCATCGGTGCAATTTACATTATCACTTTATTGATGAGATTCAGTTAAGTGATAAGAGACATAAAGACACATGTATACAACTTTATTGATGAGATTTAGTATGGTTGTGGAGTTGCATATAAGATGAGACTCCTACTGTGTGCACACGAAGGCCTTTTGCTCCATCCAACCAATTTTTTTTTAAAATATTGCTTTCTAACCCAAAGTCGTGAACGGAGAGAACCTTACTAACCTAATTTGTTTCACCTATAAAAGTTATGTTTGGCGTACGAACTGAGGTAGTGGTGAATTGTTTTGTGACATATGGAGCTCCTGCTTCGATTGCTTGGTGTGTTTTTTTGGTGGTGTAGGGCCTTCCCTTGCTGCGTTTTCTTGGTCGAGACAAGTTCATGTGTGTGTGTGCGCGCAAGGAATTGGAGGCTGTCCAGAGACGAAGCGATAGTGTTCTACGAAGACGAATGTGGTAAGGTTTTTTGTTGCTTTTTGTACGTTTGCTTTTCCTTTATATTTTACTGACTACAAGGGGGTGGAGGGAAGCCATTTGGTGGTAGAGTGGCCATCCATGGCTACTTAGGAGTTCGATTCCCCTTGGGCTCAGGCTTGGTTGTTTTTGTGCAAGTTTACAAGTGATCGAACGGACTGACTCTTGAGGGGATACCTTCTTCCGGCAAAGTCCAGTGGGTCACTTTTTGGCTGGACAGATGCCTCCAACCGGAGATGTGCGAGATACCGCTTTTTCGGCGAAGTTCGATGGGTCACTTCTTGGCCGAATGGAGGCCACTGACCGGAGGCAAGTGCGTAGGCTATCCTCAAGCATCTTGCCTAGATTTGAAGCAACTATAAAATTTGCACATATACCAATTTTGTGTCATTCCTTGAGCTTCAAGTATCTGTTTTATCGCCATTCTGGTGTAGACACAAGGTTAGTGTGTCTTAAACATTTGATAGATTTAAAGTGTATACACTTTGGTCGACTATATCGTTTTGAAAAAATAAGAACAAAATATTTTCAAAAGCTTTTTTTAAAGTATTAATGTGTCTACTTTGCAAGTGTTGCATTGCAAGAGAGGGTACTCAAAGAAATGCCATTTTAGGCTTGGACCTCGTGAGTGCCATGGGCAGAGATTGAACCCAAGCCTTTCGGCGTTCTTTCGGCATGGTCCCTTTACCAACCCACCACAACATCCATAGGTTGAAGAGAAAAAGATACTTTAAAAATGTGTTCCAAATTGAAGATAAATTTCTTGTTTAGGTTATATTATGATCACTAGAGCAAGTGAAGTGTAACTTGTGACCATGATATGTTGGTAGCTTATTAAAGCCATCAAATTTGAAGTCATGAAGAATAAAAAGACTCATATAGTATACTATGTATGTTCTAAGAATCAAGGTTTTAAGTCTTAGATTCAATTTCTGTGATATCTTTACTCACAGCTTGGTTCCTCCTGAAAAACAGACCCTGTTGAGCCAGTGTGCTAGGATCCGGGAATGCATTCACAATATCTATGACCTCCTGAGGTTTGATTTTGGGAAACTTCTTCCTGCAAAGCCCAAAGCAAATGGCCGGAGGGCAGAGCGTACAGAGGGTGATCGCAATAGCACTTCTCTCTGTAGCTCAACGAGCAGAATCTCAGCAGATGGAAGCGCAAAATTTCTTAGCGCTACAGAGCAAAAGCAGATTGAGCGACGAGTGGTGTCGTCCAATAGGAGCAGCCTAGCAGAGTCAGAGTGAGCGGCGAATGGTCCATCTCTGGAGGGATTTCACCTGGAAAGCTGTTGTTTTCCAACCTTAATCTATGAAGTTTTGGTGCTTTGAAAACTCCATTGGTTATGCTTCCCCTGAGATAATTAAGCCTGAGATTAACCATTTCTACATTGGGCATGCTTCTACATTTGATGGACATGTATTTTGATATGGCAACTATGATGGCATCAATTCTCGTCACTCATTAGGGATTTTGATAGTCTGTTGAGAGATTTCACCGAGATCAAGGATTTTTATGCATCAGGGAGGTTGTCTCGAGATGTGCCAAGACGTATTAGAAGCCGTGGATCATTCAATCAAAATAAGCTATGGTATGGGTTACCTTGATGACATAGATCATCTAAAAAATCATTGTATGCGATCAATGTGGGGAATCTGTTACACGAAGTGGGTGACATTGCCACATCAAGAGTTTTGGGATGGTTGCATGATGCATGGTCCTTGTTGATGTGCACGGCTACATGCCACATGATGATCATGAATTTCACTTGTGGGGAGTATTTCATGAATCGCGGCATGACACGATTGGGTCTTTGGACATGTGTAGTGTACACTTACACATGTCACTATTACAACGGTGTTTACCTGCCCCTCAACAATTTCTACAACTCGTCCACATCTACTAGTCATCATTTTATCGATTCCCACTCACCTAGACAAATCCATTCATTGTTTTTTGATGCAGATGATGATGATGATATTGGTACACATGCACATGATTATATTGATACACATGCACACGGCGATGATGTATGTGGTATTAATGTGTGGTTGTTAGATCATGTGGACATGATCTTGGGGACAAGCATGGCACTATGCATCATGGGTGAAGATACGCATATTATGTCTACCTATCGGGATCATTTGGATGCATTAGACAATCATGAATGTCTATTAGAGGATCATGAGCATGAGTATGTGATTAGTGATGCATCCATTGGTGATACTTCACATGGGTTCATGAGATACCTCTGAGCATATGTTGGAACATGAGGAGCATAGGCCTAAGTTTCTTGTGTTAGATGTGTTAGGCTACTCTTTTACATGTGGAGGTTTTCAAGATTTTTCCGCTACTCCTACTTCTCATAGCTTTTTTGGCAATGTTCGTGTGGATATAGTTCGTGTTTGAGCAGTTAGGCATTGTACATGAGGGTAGTGATGACTTTGTTGCGGTGAGACCTCGTAAGAGAGACAAGATTATGCACATGGATCAAATCTTTATTGAATCATATGATGTGGATCTTGAGAGTTTCATAATTGATTCAAGCATCTTCTTGGATCCAATGATGATGGAGATTAACTTATCATGGGATGTGGATCATGTAGGGACACCATTGATGGTTATAGACCATACTTGTGAGGATGACCTTAGAGACTTTGAGGATGCCATGGTTAGTGACTTAATGGATGATACCACTTATTTCTCATGTGTGGATGCATTGTCAATATTTAGTGATGATTATGCTTATGATGATCCTATTGCTCATGCTTTTACTTTGAATGGACATACACATATAGATGATATTATACACAAGGGTATGGATCATGCTCATACATATGATGATATAGTAGACCATGTCTTGGATGGTTTGAGTGATGCTACATGGAATGGTGACATTGGTTTGCATGATGTTAGCTGTGGGTTACAACTTGTATGTAGGAACACCCAAGAGCAATTGTCTATCCATGCTTGGTGATAAGAGGGGGGTAGATGGTGTCAATTAGCTACATGGCTTCACAAGGGTGGAAACAAATCCCCAAACTAGACACATGCCAAATCTTGAATCAATTTGAGTAAGTAATGCCATTTTTCTAAGATGTTCAAACATGTTGAGAAGCCATGTTTCTCCAGATGCATTCCCTTGTAAAACATTCTTCACATGGCAGAAAGAAGGCCTTAACAGTGTCAAAATCAAATGTAGGTGAGTTTATATCAACTTGAACTAGCCTTGTGCCAAATATCGAATTCTTTGGACACTGTAGGGTATGTGTTGTCGACCAGGCTATTGTTCGAGGCTGATTTGCACTAGTTTGTGGTGCTGATTGTTGGTACCCAAGTTTGTGGGCAAGTGTTTGCTAAGTTTTGTGGAAAATCCGGTGCAAGACTACACCCGCGCCTTGGTATGTTTGTATCAGTTTTTTCATGTGAATAAAGCAGTTCCTATGGGGGGCTAGCCATACTAGCTCAATGATGTGTTCTTTTTGGTGTTGTTTATGGTTCTTCTCCTGCATCCTAAAGATTGTTTCAATAATGTGATGTTTGTTGATGTCCCGAGTGTTCTGGGGTTTGTTTTTGTTCATTTGCCTCCCATGGATGTCTACAAGATCCTATGTCCTTTGGAGCATAGACATTTGTCTTCAGATACATTATAATATGTCACTTGGGATGTATGATATATGTTCATGTGGAATGTCATTCAGATACACATCATGGTTTTGGCCTACAAGGTGATTTATTTGTGCCAAGACCATTTGACATTCCCACCATGAGTTAATGGGTTTATTTGGTGGATACCTTGGATGCTAGATTCACATTATAGTCACGAGGATGGGCTTGTGAGCTTTCCCTTTGACCTGGGATCTATTATTCTATGCAAGCTCTTACTTTCTTCCACTATTCATGAGCACCATTACATATTCGTTTCAAGAATCCATGACATATACTATGGTTATCCATTTGACCCTCGCGAATACATGGTTAGCTTCATCATCGACATTGGTTCCCAACATTTTCCATTCGACTTCGCCTTGGAGTTTGCATGGCTTGGATTTCCCTTCAGTCCAAGCAGCTCCATGGTTAGCCTCATCTTTGATAGTACACTCCTATTCTGCCTTGGGACTATTACTATTAAAGGCACTAGCCCTATAATTATTGTACCTTTTGACATCTTCTTGAATCTTATGATCTTTATCTTGTTGGAGTTATCAGCTTCTTGCATAAGCCTTCACGGATTTCTTCATGAACCTATGGCAACTCTAGGCATTGAGGTGCAAGCTGTGTGGACTCCAATCCTTGAGTCTAGTTGTGAGAACTCCAATCATTGAGTTCTACCCTATCCCTAGATCCCTTGCATTGTATTTTCCAATGCACACTTTGAACCACAAATGGCTTAAAGGCTTGTTTAGAAATATGTGGAAAATAAGAAGGCACGCGAACTCAAAATGCCATGAAATTAACATAGTGCTCCTCGTGAGGATGCATCGACACACCGCAAAAGAGTTTTTAAAGACATTTTTAATCATATAAACCAAAAAAAAGGCAAAGAATTGTTGTAAAACTCTTGTGTATGAGGAGACATGTAAAAGAGTATATATTGAATGAATTAAAAAAAATACAAAAATTTCTACGCACGTAAAATTGTTTTCTGACCTACTTTATCTAAAAAATAAGGGGGTTTCAAAGAAAAACTAAAGAGTTAATACCTTTCTATGAAAAATTTCGTAATGACGACCACGAACATATGCATTTTTTTTCCTCTACTATCCTACATTTAGGGTACTTACACTAGAAGTCATTTATAAGACCTTGTAGTCATAGAGAAACCCTTTTTCTTAAAGTACTTTAAGGAAAATGGCTATTTTCCTATAAGACTATTGTCAAGACCCTTTCATGAGCCTTCACAATTTTCTTTGGTGAGGCATCCAATATAGTTTATCCACTTTACTCTTATCCAAACATTTCATATACATTTCTCACATTTTTCTCTCTATCTACACCCCTAAGTTAGTTTCTTGCAAAGTATCAACAACTGTCATAAATTTGACAATATACTCGAGCATTCTCAATGTGTGGCTTTCATAGGCATCATATCATATACACATTTTTTTTGGGGTAGTTTTGCAACTTTTAGTAACGCTAATGCAAATTCGAGCCATTATATATTTAAACCCTTATTTTCCATTGCCAATTTCACATTTGCAAGAACACATTGTATCTTCCTAAGCCACAAAGCTGATATGGTAGTTATGACATGGCACCTCACTCAATCTACCGAGAGTGTGGCGTGACACCCACAACAATCTTCCTATAAATAAATAAATAAAACCCACATTTTTACTCAAAAAAACTATCATTTTAAGTTTCCAACACTTGAAGATTGATTTTATTGGTTACCAACAATGTCAAAATGTTAAGAGATTGTCTTGGTCTAGATTTCATCAGCTTTTGATGCTCAAAAGAGTTAAAATGAGCTAGAAGTTAGCAAAATCAAGTAATGTAGGCAAAAGAGAGAAGATAGATAATTTTTAAGTTCATGGAAGGCGAAGATATGGCTCATAGCACCAATATAAAGCGGAGATCATGGAATCCCTCATCTTGAATTGGTTCCTTTTTCAAATATAAACCAAACTACCTAAAGGTTGACATGCTTGTCACAATCTTGTACACATCCCCCTTGCATGAAGCTTTTCTAATTTCTCAACTTTCCGAGCATCTTTGACCTTTTCTATTTTGTTTTCAATACTCCTTAAGCTACACTAAAGTGAGTTTCTTTGAGATCCAAGGGGTGATACTGTAAAGTCCCTCCCCAAATCTACCCTAAACATAGATGAAAACAAATTAATATAAAGCCAAATCATGAGGTAGCGGGCTAGCTCACCTCCCAACCACAATTGACATCCACCTATCTCCCCAAGCCAAGGCTAGGGCTCCTACACAATCCCATAGGCCCATGTCTAACTTTGGCATCCCATACCATCGAAACCTGACCCAAGGCCTTCGTCCTTCTAACCTATGTACTCGATGTGAATCGCATGAGCATGTCTACTCTCCTTGTCCAAGCCGGAGCTTCAACGGTGCATCTGTGTTTCATAACAACCCACGCCCTCACTTATATAGTGATACATATGCCATAATTAGCTAACCTACTATAAACAACCATTAAGCCTATTTTATCAATCCACGAACCCTAGCCAAGTATCTACCTGCTAACCCCTAATCTCAAGGCCTTCTAACCTCGTTGGATTAGATCCCTAATCCAATAGATTAGTGTCCAAGTACAACATACTTCCTCTCTTCAAGCATTTACTCTTAAATGAAATTAGGAAAGTGTTTCTTCAAACTAGTGGTTGCCGACTCCCAAGTTGAATCCTCCTATGCCCTATCTTTCCATTTTATCTTACACTTGGGAATCAACTTGTTCCCAAGTTGCCTGCCACACTCACACATGGCATGACTCCTAAGTCTCGGTCTAGTTCGTGCTCATGTGCCTTGTTGACCACAAGTGAGGCAATGACTCTCCTTAATGTAGTAAAGTGTGCTCCGCTTTGTTTGATTTCTTTTAATTGAGATTGTCCCGTAGGCTCTATTGGAGTCTTTGAACTCTTTCCACGCTTAAAATTTTGTTTATGTTGGAATCTTGCTTGGTATGTCAATGAGGGTTGGGGTTTCTCAGGTTGTTTCTTTCACCTCATTCTCATAAAAAATCTTAGTATATTGGATGGCATCATGCAATTTTTTGCTTTGATTGTTCCTGATGTGGAGTTGATAATCCATCAGGGAATCAATCCATAAAGAATCTCAAAATGGTAATAGGATTTATGTGAGTTGCCCAAGCCTCAATGGTGTTGGTAAGGTTCAAAATATGTTGTTCAAGCAAGGTCATCCTTGCGTCGAAGTTTGCTTTAGTGACCAAGGTATCCGCCATCATGTAATCATCTTGATGATCGTCGTTTAGATGAACATTCTTATCCATCCCACGATCGTTATGTGCTTCATCAACCATGATAATCCCAATTGATCTGCTCTTGCTCGAGGAAAACTCACATGTCGAATATGCTACTATTCATGGTGTCAGGATGGAGCATGTGCAAAGAGAGGAATAAAGGATCAAATATGTTAATATTCATGGTGCCATGGCTATGGCTTTGGTGGATGGAGGATAGCCATGGTGAGAGTGTGTGTGTGTGGAGAGAGAGAGAAGAGAAGACAAAGCTCAAGAGAGAGAGATTACACATTTCAAATGATACTCCATGTTATTAGAGAACCTCCCTAATACATGCTTTTATAGGCATCGAGCCTTATCTTTTGACCTAGACTTTAATAAGGGCTATTCACACCCATAGAGGGAGGGTGTTCACACCAACCAACTCCATAAGTTCGAAATACCCAACACCCCCTTCGGAGTGATGGAGGTGAAGCCTGGAAAATCGTCAATACTCTCTATACTCCAACATTAGCACAGAAAGGAGACATGTTCCCCGCTACTGAATCATAGACTCGTGAGCATGGCTCAAAGGCATAAAAAGCATGGCTCAAAGGCTCATGTAGTATGGCTCAGTGCAAAGGATTCAAAGGTCTCAAGTCTTGCCTAAGAAGACACACACAACCTACATCAGCATACCAAAACAAACCCCCCTTGCATTCAGTAGGAGAGCATTACAAAAAGAAACACGAAATATTCAAAGTTCTGGGGACTTTCCGAGCATAGAACCCATGACTCAAACATAATAGGGACTAGGAGGCCCAATCATAATCTTCCTCCTTAAGAGAAAGATTCTCCATTGCCAATATTCACCCACCGAATCCTAGCAACCGCATCCAAATTACCCTTCTGATTTCCATGTCAATCTTGCGTAACTATGTCTACTGTAGGGTAACTACCTCCATAAGGATTTTCTTGTGCAACCTCTTATTGCTTTTCTGTGCATGCAACGTAGGGGTTTTTCGTGCAGCAGCTTGCACTTCGTTTTACGAAAAGAGAAACAATGAGAGAAATACTTGGAATCCTGATATCTACACCTATCACACTGTGTTAGGAGGGTTGAAACCAACTGTAAAGTCCTTCCCAAAATTTACCCTGAACACAGCTGAAGACACGAGTAGTATAAAACCAAATCATGAGGTAGCAGGCCAACTCACCTCCCAACCACAGCCAACATCCCACTGATCTCCCTCGAGCCAAGGCTAGGATTCTTGCACAATCCCATAGACCCATGTCTACTTTTGGTGTCCCATACCGGAGGGCCTTCGACATGCAGCCTACGTACTCGCCATGTGCATGGCATGAGCATGTCTACTCTCCTAGTCCAAGGCATACCTTGAGTGGTGGTCCATCTGCACAAATGTGTCTTGTAGTAATCCAAGCCCTCACTTATATAGTGATAACTACACCATAAATAGCTCATGTAAGGTCTCCGCATACAACGCCCAAGGATTATCTGACCTACCTCGAACCACTCCCAAATCTGTCTAATTGTCGCGTGCTTGCTTAGTATCGATGGCCCCAACCTAGTGTCCCATACCGCTAGGCCAAAATATCTACCTTGTAGCTCCATGGCCGCGATATCTTGCACGCTTCCTTAGTAGCCCTAGGTCACTGCGTCGAGATCTTTTGCGCTTCCTTGGTAGCCCCATGCCACCACGTCATTACTTGACCTCTTGTGTATAATAAGTAATCCCAAGGTCACTTATATAGTAATAAGTATTATTGTCCCATGCTTTATTATTAGCTTTCGTGCTTTATTTACGAGCTTTTAGCCATTATTATTAGCCCTATGCTATTAATTATAAGCTTTTAACCAATCTAGACCTACTTTTGCTAGCACCCTTAGCCCGCGTGTGAACCCTCCAAGTCGCCATGTCCTAACTAAGCCTTATCCCTATTCTTGGGTTAATCCTTGCCCTGATCTTGGGTTAGCACACCCCCCTAGCCCTAATCCTAGGCTTGTGAAGACATAACATACTTCCCCCCTTCTGTGAAGACAAGACTATGTAAGAGAATCCCCGGATCCGAACATCCATCACATAACATCTACTCAAGTCTACTGCCTCTTACATAGGCTAGTGTAAGACTCTTGTAGACTCTGCTATAAAGATCCTTTTGCTTACTGTCAATCCAGCTCTCATCCAAGAGCTGAATCCCAACAGGACATCTACAACGTGCAACAAGCTCTACACACGAAATCGTGTGTGCTTACTTGGAGAAAAGTAGTGGTAAAAAGGAATCGGGTTAGATGCCGGAAAGAAGTGAAAGGTCAAAGACTGGATTTTAGGGTGGATGAGAGGCACGTAGCTTTGGGAGACCCAAGGCATAGTGATGTTGCATGTCAAGCATGCAAAGCTTGCAAGTATAGGCAAAAAAGAAGAGCAAAGTTGGATTAATAGTGTATGGAGTGTTTTTTTTTAAATCTTGCTTTAATTTCGTGCTTTAAAGGCTTAAAATAAAAGCCCCCCACTTTTAACACAAGAAAAAGCCAACATGTTTTTTTAATTAAAAACAAATCCACACCACCCATTAATATTCACAGCCTCTCTTGCTTTTTATAGCTGCCCAACTGCCCAACTTCTTCGTATGTTTCGTATGTGCATACACCCAACTCCCACTTTCTGCCATCTTGTGTGCCGCCCATCTGTACCATGCCTGGCCCATGTAAGGGAGTCACCCCCACACATGCTGCCTGCCCACAAGTTGCACACACATGCTGGGTGTCCACAACTCCACCATAGCCGCACATACAGTGAGCTAAAAGCACGCAACATGTTGCCTCCTCTCACTTCAAGCACTTACACATAGGTTGTTCTTCCCTCCTTACACCACCCACATCCACTCATGTCTTGCCCTAATACTCAGCCACCTTCTCTCCCCCTCTTAGATGACTAAAGAACTCTTTGCAAAGACCCTAAATCAGCCCCAAATTTTTCATAAACCACAACATAGAGATGGCAATTTGGCATCTGCAGGAGTTGTTCATAGTCCAACCTTAGGAGACAAGATAGCCACAGTTTCCATGGCAAAAAGCACCCTAGGGTTAACCTGGCAAAAAACTCCCCGCACAGAAACACAGAAAAAGCACCAAAAAGCATCAGTGCTTCCCTCATCCTTCTTCTCATGGTGAGGCGACAGAAGGCTCTGCACCTGCCAACACCAAGCACATAGCCTTCCTCCTTTAGCGTCTGCTTTTTCGTCCAGGGCATCCTTTCTTGGAGTTTTCATGGCTTTTCTTGCCAAAAGCAACCAGCAAAGGCACTTTCTTGTGCACTTCCCGCATCAACTCATCAATCCCCCGTATCCATGGCTTCTCTCCGCATCAGATATTGGCTCTAATACCAATGTAAGTTCTTCGCAGACCATGCCCAAGGATTATCTGACCTAGAACTGAAACCCTAACGAGGTTTCATATACCCAACATCATACGCATCGCATGACCGCGATGGTTGTGGCTAGTGACTCACAACCCAACCGTAGGTTGTGTACCTCGAACCACCCCGAGCCTGAGGTCTAATTTTTGCGAGCCTACTTGGTCCTAACGGTCCCAACCTAATGTCCCATACCATTAGGCCAAACCACCCACCTTGCAACTCCTTGGCCACGAGATCCTGTATGCTTCCTTGGTAGCCCCAAGCCACCCACCTAGCTATTATTGGCCCTTGCTTTATTTATTAGCTTTCCTACTTTATTTATAAGATTTTAGCCATTATTAGCCCTAGGCTATTAAATATAAGCTTTTAGCCAATCTAGATCTCTTTATACTAACGCCCTTAGCCCACGTGTGAACCTTGCACGTCCCTTCACTGTAGCTAAGCCTTAACCCTAATCTTGCGTTGATCTTAACCCTAGTCTTGGGTTAGCACACATCCCTGGTCCTAATCCCCCAAGCTTGTCGAGATGTAACAGCTAACCTGCTACAAACAGCCATTAAGCTTGTTTTATCAATCCAAGAACCCTTGCCAAGTATCTACGTGCTAATTCCTAATCTCAAGGCTTGCTAACCAACTAGACTAGGTCCCTAATCCGTAGGTTAGTGTCTAGGTACATAACAGATACCCTTCAGATTCCTAGATTGCTTATTAAGGATTGAGTTTCCTTTCTTTTTTTTCTCTAGTGTCGAATTTGTGTTTCTAGAATAACGTACAATATGGTTATTTTAAAGATCTAACTTGTGTGTTGTGAAGCCCGTTGAAGCCAGTGTGGACAAACGAAGCTGTGACCCAGGCTCAACTCGAGGTTCAGGTTCTTGTGATGCCATTAACATGGCACATTCTTCAAGCTCTTGTGCTCCAAGGTGTTGGTCAGACCAGCCATGTGCATAATGGACCAGCATGGAACGTCCTTCAATGGCTGCTACTGGGCAGTTGGAAGTCGGCGCTTGGCTGAACTATAGTTTGGTGAACTGAGTGCATACAAGGAATAGACTCCAACAGATCTTGCACATGCATGATATCAAACCCCCTATGATTTTGGATGATGGGGTGTGCCCGGGCCCCTGCCGACCAGAGAGAAGGCATAACCTACTCAAGATAGAGATCAGATGAACCTTTTAACATCACAATCAAAACACGCACAAAAATAGAGGAAGGGGGGGGGGTGGGGGTGCCTAGAGTGAGAGATATTTATATATGTTTGTTTTTGTGAAAGGCCAAAAAGGCCAACAAGACCAAAAATGTAGTGTGTGATACAATCTGTTATAAAAGATGCCTAAAACAACAAATGATATAAATTCAATGACTTATAAACCAAAAAAGCACTATGATCTACCAGGCGGTTTTGGACATGCTCCTCTGCCACGGCTACAACCTCACTCTATGTTTAAGGAATAGGGTTACCAGCAAACGATCTCATCGTTTGAGGGCCTAGAGGTTGAACACTCCACGTGACCACGAACCATATAGACGATCCTCACCTGCCCTGGCTGACATGGTTGTACTCTCCTCTAGAGTCTTCGTGATCTCCTTGGGATTATAGATGCAGCTCCAAAATTTCTCGAGACAAGTCTCAATCCAAGCTCTGATTGGGCGCTAGTCTCATTTTTCTCCCTCTATTTATGTTGATCCCCAAGAAGAAAGTAGTAAGAAGTGTTTGGTTGCTGTCTCTTCACATGCAACTGTGTTTTTTTGAAGAGTCGCTCCCTATACCTACAAAACTCACATGCACTACGTGTGCGTGCACATGTACACACAAACACAGACATACACAGAGGGGGATCGGGGGATGCAAGCTATCGAGCACGTGCTACAAAATCACTGCTGACAAGAGCATTCCATCCGTGCTAAAATTTTCGAACCCACGCACGTGCATGCACACAACACACGGGAGTTTGGGCCATGCAAGCTATTGAGAATGTGCTACAAAATAAATCACTGCTGAAAAGAACATTCCATCCTTGTTATGAAAGTTTCAAAGTGTTGCAGTTTTAGCCCCTCTATGAAGAAAATAACTTTTGTTCTCCTCCATTTTCTCACACAGCGAGTACATGTTCTAAAAAATGATATACTAGTGATCTTATTGATTGTCCGACCCAAGAGACTTCTAATGATTGAAAATTACAATCTACACTAGCATCTTCCTTCGCTTTTAAATGGAATACCCAAAGGTGTGTAAAGCAAGGAGGAATTTGATCAACACTATGTTTTTATATCAGGATCATTATGAAAGGTGAAAGACATATTCCGGTACCTTTTGAAAATTGAATTTGGCCCCAAGTACATGTCAAAAAGAGCTTGACAAAGTATTGAAGAGTGAATCACTCCACGCACTCTGATATGATAGGCATGAAATAGTCAACAAATTAAAAATTTTCAAACCAGCAGACAGAAAATAAAAAGTGACAAATAAAAAAAGCAAAAGCTTAAAAAAAAAGTTTTTTCCAGAAAAGAGACTTCTATTGAGAAAATAGAATCATACAAAGGGAGATCTCAAACCAAAAGGTAAGGAGATCTTAACCAATCGGGGGCACTATACTGCCATAAAAGCCCCATAGGTGTGGAGGAGAAGAAAATACCGTGGTTCCACTCTCATAAATCTGTTGCATTTTGTCTACACAGCTCGACAAGATCCCTAAATGTGGGCCCAAGTGGGTGGACAATGTCACTCCATATACTGCAAATACAGTGGGTGTCATAAACCTGAATACCCTTGAAGGAACCTGAACACCCTTGAAGGCCTCTGAGCATCTGGTCTTCCAGATATACAATGTCGTGATACTAGCAATAATCTCCCAGGTGGTGTTAAATTTTAATACTCAACCAAGGTGGTGTGTATCGTAATTGGGGGATATCCTGAAGCAAACATCTCTGAGCTATCCCCTGCGGACAAGTACAACAGGATCTGCTCCCTTGCCCTCAAAAAGAAGATGTGTGCCAGACTGAGTCAACCATGCAACAGCAACACAAGGAATATAGAGAGCATCACAACTCAATCTGCCCTATAGATACCCAGATCCTCTTTGCTCCTCTGCACTCCCATAAGCAAAGAGACATTGTCTCGGATGGAGTTGGGCATCTAGGACAAGAAGGGCCCATGCCAAAAATAGATCTATATGGGTTGGTGGGAAACCCACCATGTAGAAACAGCCAGCAGAAGTAGGATATCTGGCTCCTCCTGTATACGAGTGCCAGAGTCTCTGTTAGAATCTCCTCTGAATGGGGGGTTTAATGTTTTGCAGTCACTGACCCAAAATCCAACAAACTTATGCTAATTTATAAAGACCCCTGCTGCTCGACAAAACTCTTCCAAGGCAGTGTGAAATGAGCAGACATGAGTGGGATGCCTCATGAAACATCAATGTATCATCAGCCAACACAGAGTCCAAAAGCTCCTCCTTCCTGTGCAATGGCAATCTCAATCTAGACACACTGGCACTGGAGCGAAGGAAATGCTCAAAGTTTCTGCAACAATGAGATACAACATGGGAGCTAAGGAGAAGCCCTGCCGTACAGAGCGACATCTGGAAGCACTCACCTTGACCTCCACAAGCAAGCACAACGTTGTGAGCCTCCCAATAAAGGCAAGAGACACTTCTGATCCAATCTTGAGAAAATCCCATGTGTTGGCGAAGGCATGGAGCACTATCCTCCCTCAGGGGATCTGGATAATGCGCTCATGTTTATCTACCAGCCTTACTACTCATGGTAGGTAAAATCCTAGCCATCCCGAAGGCTTCACTTGCTCAAAGTCATCATCGCCAACCAACTCCATGTCATTGCTCCCAGATGACGTCATGGATTACTGTCCACTGACACCATATATCTCTGGTGCACACGAAACCTGTGTGCTAACTTGGAGAAAAGCAGTGACAGAAAGGTGACAGGTTATGAGCTCAAAAGAAGTGATAGGTTAGAACAAAAGCATTTAGGGTGAATGAGAGGGATGAGAAGAAGTTTGCAGCTTCTGGAGACCAAGAGCTTGGAGATGGTGTATGTAGATCTTGCACAACCTGTATATATGAGTCAACAAGAAGGGTGAGACAAAATTTATACGGGTATTGAGTTTAAAAATGCACCCTTGCTTTAGTTTTGTGCTTTTTAAAAGATGAAGCTTACAATTCAGCCCCTTTGTGCTTTAGAAGCTCACTTATGCTTTTATTAACCCCATGCTGTTCCCTATTTTAATCATCACGTCTCTTTTAGCTTTTCTTTGCCAAACAGCCCCTGAAATCCCTATGTGCGCATCTAGCCCATCCAAGCTGTTTTTTAAGCACTTAATTATTATTTTTAGCTTGTTATCATTAGCACCACAAGCCATACTTGGCACAGCCACTTCCTTGCGCACAAAGTTGTGCTTTCCTGGCGCATCAAGTTGGCTGCCCATGCCATCTACCTGACCTGTGCGATCTGCCCGAGCTCTTGCCTACACTGCCCATACTTCTGACCACTGCCTATGGTGCTGCACACGCACTACTCTACTGCTTGGTCTGAGCCTGTTGCGACACTACTGCCCTGGCCTACACATACTGCTTTGCTCAGCCGACCTGCATAGTTGGCCCCTTATGCGCTGGCTTTGGGCCATAGCGCTGTGCTTCAGGCTACTGTCCGCCCCCTCTCCTCCAGTGACACAGCTACATACACGTTGCTTTTCTGCCTGTCCTTGTTTGTCAACCACATAGGGCAAAAGCAAGGGGCAAAAACTACGTTTGTGAGGGATTCTCAGCCTGCATGATGTTGCTTTTTTTATCTTCTCTCCTACCCTATGCACATCCATGCTCAGGGCTCTTGCTTTTCCTCGTCTCTCCCACATCGATGTGGGGAAACCAGGCAGCAAGAGAGTATTGTCTTGTACATCCTCCATGCCTAGGGTTCTAGCACTTGTTAGATCCTGGTTCTCATACCAATGTAAGGTCTCCACACACCACGCCCAAGGATTATCACGCCTAGAACTGAAACCCTAATGAGGCTGCATGGACCTAACATCGTATGCATTGCATGACCACGATAGATTGTGGCTAGTGACTCACCACCCAACCATAGGTTCAATGCCTCGAACCATCCCCGAGCCTTAGGTCTAATTGCTGCGAAAACCTACTTGGTGCCGATGGCCCAAACCTAGTGTCCCATACCACTAGGCCGAACCACCCACCTTGCAACTCCATGGCCACGAGGTCTTGCACGCCCGTGGTAGCCCTCCTATCTACCATGTGGATACCTCAATAACTCGTAAGTGCCTCCAAGGTCACTTATTGCTATTATTGGCTCTTGCTTTATTTATAAACTTTCTTGCTTTATTTATAAGCTTCTAACCATTATTAGCCCTAGGCTATTAACTATAAGCTCTTAGCCAATCTAGACCTCATTCCGCTAGCGCTCTTAGCCCTCATGTGAACCCTCCAGGTCCCCACGCCCCAGCTAAGCCCTTAACCCTAATCTTGGATTAACCATAACCCTAATTCTAGGTTAGTACACGTCCCTAGCCCTAACCCTAGGCATGTCGGGACGTAACATTGCCCAAGGGAGAGTCCATGATGGCATTCCAAAAACTAATTCTTTCTCCTCTGAAGTTAGGAGCATACGCATTCAACGCACCAATTTTCAATCCACCCTGCATAAGTATAATCCACTGGTGTTGTGGCACGCATAATAACTCCACGACCAACCATATAAGGAATAAATGCAACTGTCACTTAAGTACATACTCCACCTTGAGTTCCATCTACAGCAAACCAAAAAGTGTTCCCAAATAAAAGCTTGCCAGATCTAGTGTACTCACTGGCATGAAACTTTCTCCTCCACGAGCAAATATCGATGGGACCATCCGTAGCTGCAGGGTGAAGCTGCTTCCTGATGATTTGCTTTTGGCGGCCAAGAAAGACACCACCAAGGCCCTACACATTCCATGAGACAAGTCTCATGGTAAAGAGGCAAAAAACATGGCGCCAAATCTAGTTCGGTGCCTCTCATAGGTTTGCATTGCCCCTACAAGGGCAGAAAGTTATCTAGGGATGGCAATCAAGGAGCATAAAACATCATCGTCAACATGGACATCATCACCAAGATGCTGCAAGGGGTGTACATCTGACTCATCTACCTAGAAACTCTGTTGTACACCCTCATGCAATTAATCCCTATGTAATACATCCTGCTGAAAGGGTGATGTGTCAACAACCACACGTCTCCCACTATAATGGGTAATCATTGGTGGATCGGGAGTGGGTGCACGTCCGTTGTCTCGTCTATAAACTCAAACACGCGGAGGTTTGGGAGCAACAGGGGCTTAAGAGATTGGGCAGGTTGGACGGTTGTTGTACATCCCCATGCAATACATTCCCATACAAAAAATTCCTATGTAATACATCTTGTTGCGAAGGTGATCCGTCAACATCCGCAGCTCTCCCACTATAATGGGATCATACGTTATCATCAAGTGGATCAAGAGTGGGTGCATGTCTGTCAACCCGTCTATAAACCCAAACAAGCCAAGGTTTGGGAGCAATGACGTTGACAGAAATTTGTGGTAGGGCTCTCAATGCCTCTCTATAGCTCCTCTGCCTCTTTGATCTCAAAAGTATTGTGCTTTAAACCCTCCCAACCTACCTAGCATATACTGATCCATCAACATACTTGAGCATCAAAATCTACTAAAATCATTAGGAGCACCACCCTTGAAAGGGCAAGGGACCCGAACACCAGCAATAATCAACAACCCACAGTTTCCAAGCACCAACACTTGAGGAAAGCATCATGATCCTCTCTTAACAACATCCATTACTATCATAGCATAAACCCTTAACACCCAAGTATGCTCTTTGTTCCTCATTTGGCACTGAATACACATGGTTTTTTATGGTTTTTTGAAAGAAGAACTCATCATCATTTTCATCATGCAAGATCTTCACACAATACCCTCATGCCCATGCTATATATCTTTACAAAATGATAGGATGATGCAATATACACCCAAGGGACAATATTCATCAGACTTGCATAAAGGAAAACAGAAACAAGAGATATATGTCTTCAATGCATGCTGGTAACCCTTCACAGCTCTGGTATGATCTTGACATCATCATCTCAATGGGATAATTCACATTGCCATCAGATGTAGGTGTTGAACTGTGAACTAGACATAGGCTCATCTTTAAATACCAATATCAAAATGGGTTACCTCGTTGATGCTTGGCGTTACCACCATTTGAGGCAAAGATACCTTCACGACCTTCAAAAGCGTTTTTCAGAACTCGATCCTTAGCCCGTGCTTCCTCTTTCTCCTTTGCAGCAACGGCAGCAATCCAATGAAGCAGTACCGTCATACTCTTGAGCTAACTTAACAAGAGAGCATAGCTCTACTCTCAGACATCGGGGGCAGCAAATACAACACACACACTGGCATTCTGCACTCAAAGGACTGCCCAGCACGCTACCAGCTGCAGCTACCTATGATGCTTACATAAGTGGTGTCACCAACTCAACGGAGAGACAGCAGCAGCAAATACAATGAGCACCGACACTCTGGCATCGCCAGCCCCAGCTTCAGCAAGAAAAAAACAAAAGAAAAACACCTCCTACGCTCAGACCTGGCTGCAGCCAACCAAAGGAAAAAAGAAACAACTCATACGGGCTCTGTGCTAGAGGCGGCAAAACCAAACAGAGGACATCACCACACCTTGGGTTCAGAGGGAGCACCCCCAACCCAAAAAAAAACATTGCTCTCTGACTCCTCGTTACCAGCCACTGGCGGCAAAACAAACACACGAGCTCTGAGGCGGCAACTCAACAAGAACACACATACATGCCTCTGCTCTGCGACAGCTATACAAGCAAAAAAAACACGCCCTCGTTTAGTCTGGCACAGATAATCGTGGAGTTGCCGATTCCGCCAGAGGAACTCTTCAAGGCTCTAACAGTATAAAAGGAGAGGCGCTGGTAAACGCGTGCCCACCTCCTCGCTGATCCTTGAGTTGAAATTTTCCTATGTTTAAGCTTTCTACTCCGCCTGTATCGACTCCCTACTGCTCGTCACATGGTTTCCATACTTGATATTGCGCACAAGAGTATGTGAGGCCAAGCCCTTCCTCCATGCATCAGCACATCATGCATGGCCAACTTCTAAAGACATCACTTTGGTGGATAGCCCTTCCATAACAACAGCTGCTTCCTTCTCTGCAAGCACACGACATGCTTGAAGAGCCATCACAAAGGTCCGCTTGTCTAGACCCACACCTTCTTCCTAATGCTACCACATTTTCCATATATGCCCACAAAAGCGTTTCCAACAAATATATCTGCATTAAAGCCTCAGCATGTAGTAACTTGTCACTTTCCAATGACATTGCATTGCTGAGATCAGTGCATTCCACGACAATATATCATGCTGAGACAACCCACTGAACACACAATCTGCTTCAGCAATGCACCAGCAACTGCCATACAGACTCACAAGGGTGTTAACAACAAAGGTACCTGAATCAAAGCCCTGTATTAGGCATCAGCATGTTATGCCTGACCTTTTAAGATAACCATATTATCAAACTCATGATGGGCATCCAAGTGCTATATGAACATGCATCCATATGTACATATGCCAGAAAACCAAACTCAAAAAAACTCCTAACATAGTTTGCCCAACCCCAAGTCTACTAGATCATTTATGACTAGCAGAGAAAAATAAATTGAGACCCATGTCACCACTTTCCTTACATTGACCTGTCACAGCCTCAATTTCATACATGTCATCCTTAAAAATGGTCATCAATCTTGCATAATATTTTTTTAAGCGCAGACCATTTACCCTGGATGGATGTAGAGTTCCATCAAGGTTAGCCAATTGGTAAGTACCATTGTCAAAGCACTCCAACACCATAAAAGGACCCTCCCACTTAACTTGGAACCTTTTCTGAAAGGTGTTGTCTAATTTGCTGTTATACCTTAACACCATGTCACCTTTTTCAATCTCTTTACTTTTGATTTTAGCATTTGTACGCTTCATATTCTCTTCTTGCATTTTCTTACAATGCTCCAAAGCTAGAGATCTATCTAACTAGACCTGTTGTAGATACAAAAGTCTTTCTTTGTATACATCTTTTGGGTCAATCATCAGTTTTTCAAGCATTTTAAGCTAGTAATTCCGCCTCAACAGGCAACAAAGCTTCCTTGCCATATATCAAATGAAAAGGTGTAAATCATGTGCCAGTTTTCACAGATATTCTATAAGTCCACTGAGCACTAGGCAATTCCAGATCCCAATTTTTTCCTTGATGCTGGGTTACCTTTGACGATATCTTCATAAGTTCACCATTCTTTCATTGAGTCCATTACACTGTGGATAGTATGGAGTGGTGTAGTTATGCCTAATCTTCATTTTGGCACATAAGTAACCTATCAATTCTGCTCTGAAATCAGGCCCTTGATCAGAAAGCAACACAAGAGGTACTCCAAATTTGCAACAGATGTCCTCATACACAAATTTTGCAACATCTTTAGCACCTATCTGCTTGACTGCTTTAGCTTCTACCCACCCAGAAAGATAATCCACTGCAGTCAATACATAGCTTTTTCCCCGACTAGTAATAGGTAATGGACCCACAGCATCAATTCCCCATTTTTCAAATACATCATAAGCTATTATGGTTTTCCGAAGCTCGGGTTTAAGTACCTGTTTCCAAATGACTGACATTGTCTGCATGATTTGCACCAGTGGTGTACATCCTTTTGAACACTCGGCCATACATATCCTTCCTGCAAAATTTTATGCAAAGTAATTTTGAATGCAAAATGTCCACCACAAGATCCTTCATGATTTTCCTCAAGGATCTTATACAACTTACAACTCTTCCTTCCATGGCACACGTCTTAAAATCAAATCTGCTCCCCGAATATACATTACATCATCAATAAGTGTGTACCTACTAGCCTTCCTCACAAAACCATACTTTTTAGGCTTCTCAATCTCCTCAGGTATCTTGCCGGTCAACAAAAACTTATCTTCCTTCTCCAAACACTCCCTTCCACAATACAGAGGTACATCAGCTTTGATTACAAAAACCTCATTGATCATACTCTGGGCAGCTTTATGTGTTTCTTCATTTTGGCTACGATCTATATGGCGAATGCTCCATGCTTCAAACTTCTTAAGTAGGCCTCTAATTCTGAAACACATTTCTTTAAGTGAAGTGTTCTTGCTCTTCCATATTCCAAGTACCTGTTTAACAAGAAGCAGAGCATCACCCTTAATACAAAGTCGGCGTACACCATACCTTAAACATATGTGTAATCCAGCCTCCAATGTAGAATACTCAGCCTCATTATTGCTATGTGCATCCACCTTTATGCCTTTCTTACAAAGGAGCTTGTCCTGTGGATCATATAACACAAGACCTCCTAAAGCAGCATCATGACTTTTCCTATAAGAGCCATAAAAAACAAAAGGTGTGCATTCCCAATCTCTATCACATTCTCAACAGTCTTCTTCATAGCCTCTTCTTTGATAAGGAGAGGAGTCTCCTTGTAGGTCAAAAGATCTGCCAAGGTAGCCCTGGTGCTTTCCTCAACAAGGAATGAAAAAGAAAACTCCTATAATTCCACAACCCATTTCATTACTGCCTTTGACATGTCGCTGCCATTGATAAGCTATGGTAAAAATGTGTAGCTTGTTAAGAAAACAAATGGCCGAGGTAGTAGATAATGACGGAACCGTCTGCATGCATATTGTCACGATTGTGACTAACTCTCTTAATCTCTCCTTAATTACTCCTTAATCCCTTATTAAGGGAAAGGATACCTGTGAAGGGTCACACCTTTACACATAGGTCACTATCAAAGGACATGTCTATTCATTAAAGACCCCTAAGTCCAAAGGACATAGATTCAAGAGCCACACCCCTTCCCAGGGATGTGTCTCTTCACTTGTAACCTTTCGGCCTCTATTTAAGAAAGGCCTCTGTCTCAATGCAAACAACTCAGCTTTTCGTTCTCTAATTATCTTTAGTTCTTGTATTCAATTTTAATCATGTCTTAATAGACTAGGAAGTCCTCACAGTGATATGAGAGCAAACAAGCTCCAACCTGTAGGATGCCCACATCCAAAAAACCCTTACCCTAACCCTAAAAATCAAAAACCCTAAATCAGCAAATTAACCTTAGAATTAGGGATAGCAAGAGTTGTATGGAAGAACAGGAGAGAACGCCCCATTTAATTTTGCCCAATTTTGCCAATTTTGCTTGATTAAGCATTTTCCCCCCAATTTTCTCAAACAAAAAAAAAAAGGGTGGAAAGCAGAGACTCACATCACGGTTCCATCCAAATGCTTGAAGGCTGCCCTGTGGAGGTCTTGATAGCACTCCCTTGCGGCTGAATCGTCTCCACGCAAGGGGCGCCACCCATTCCTTTTCTAAAAGCCACAACCTTTCACGTTTTTTTTATGTGACGTTTCACATAATACACAAAGGTTTACCTAGCCTTATAAGTTAAGGCTTAACCCACGTGGCTTTACCCAACGACCCAAGCAGCCGGCAGCCAGCACATCAACGGCAGCCCGACCTGCGTAAAGACGCCCACGGCAGCGACCAGCACTAACTCACCAAAAAAAAAGACACGAAGGGTGGTGGACCAGCGCAACGCACGAGAGAGAAAAAAAACGAAGGAAGACGCCCACAGCAGCGACCAGCACTAACTCAAAAAAAATAAAGGGGGGGAGAACCCACGGCCAGCAACCAGCGCTTTTTTTTTTTAAAGCACATCAACCTGGCGTGCTGTTTTCAACCAGCATCTGTTCGCTCAGCCCGGTTCATGGTCCTTCATTATTCTGTTATCATGGCCTCTACAACTCTCAACGGCGATATTCTCCACATAATTCTGAGGACGTTTATCCATCTTCATTCACGGTGCGCCCCTCTACACCAGAGTATACACCCTTGACACCAGTAGCTGACCCTACCCCTGTACCTTCTTCTCCAGTAGCAGACTCTCGTGCGAGCCCAGTCCCAGAGGATCGCCCTTACTATACTAGATGGCCTATAGCCGCTTCACCAGTACGTAGCCTCTCCTCTCGGGATTTCCAGATGCTGCATCCTCCAGCTGATGGTTCTTACTAGAGCCCAGCGGCGTCATCAACAGCAAAAACCCCACAGTCTCATCACCCTGAAGCCTCTACATCAACATCTTCTCTCATGGCAGAACCTGTTGACATACCAGCCCCTCTGGAATGGAGGCCAGCTTTGCAGCAACTTCACCAGCAGGAGTCTATGGCATCCTTAGCTTCGCAGATCCAGCAACTCCACACGGATCCCCACTCCTACATGAGTTCCGTACCAACAGCAGATGTTTCAACAACAGTACAAGCAGACGCAGACGTCATTCCTTCCGAGGTAGAAGGCAATGACCTTAAAACTCTTTATCGTCTTTTACAAGCCAGTAAAACAAAGAAATTGGAAATTAAACCCCCTGACTCTTATGGTGGTCAACGCAATAAGCGCATCTTAGACCAATGGCTCTACAAACTGCGGTTATACTTTGAAACCATGACCCTTTCTGATTCCAAAAAGGTGATTTTTGCGGTATCCCTCCTCAAAGACACTGCTTTATTGTGGTGGCAACGTCGACAGCACCCCAGAAAATCGGTTACAACGTGGGAAAAATTCGAGCGGGTCCTCCGTAAGCAGTTCATACCTGCCAATGCAGATTTCCAAGCCCGTACTCGCTTACGCCATTTGGACCAACCTGGTTCCTTATCTCCCAGTTCACCAACTTGATACTGGAGATTGACTCTTTGTCCCCAGCGGACGAACTTCATGCCTTCGTTGAAGGTCTTAACCCCACATTGCGTGCCGATGTTCAAAAATATAACCCTGTCGATCTTGCCGATGCCATACGATACACCGAGCGCGTTGCAGACATTAATTCTCGAAATTCGGCCTCTTCCAATCGAGCTAATGCCTTTCAGAAAGCCAATGGATCTCGTATGAACCGAGATAGTCGCAGAGAATCTTCTGGCACTTCTACCTCCCGGCCTAATCCCCAATGGAATAATTCTCAACACCCTCGCCAATCAGAAGGATCGTCCTCTTTTCGGTCCCGACGTTCTCAATCCTTCCAACCACGCAGTTCGGATCGTGGACGGGACCAAGGACATGACCAATCTCGCAATCCTCGTCCTTCCAATGTTCCTTCTGGACAGGATCAACAGAAGACAAGATTGTGCACAATTTGTAATGGACCTCATCGTTGGTTTGAGTGCCCCAAAAGACCAACCCATCGACAGAATTCTAATGCTGAACCCTCCACTTCCGAGCAGAAACCCCTAGTTGTTGACAAAGGAAAGCGTGCAGTTAATCACCATGCTATTGCACATGCTTCAGTGATTACCGCTACTGCCACAGCACAAGCTGCCTCTTCACCGTTGCCCCAGCGGTCTACTCAGGTTTTGGTTCTTCAAGGCTCTATCTCCAATCACCCTATTCAAGTGCTCATTGACAGTGGGTGTTCTCATAACTTTGTGGGAACCACCTTGACTCAGAGATTGAAGATTCGGACTTCTCCAAGTGCTGTTGATTATGAAGTAGAGCTTGCCGATGGTTCCACATCCTTGTGTAACACCGTTGCCAAACACCTCTCCTTTCGAATTCAGCACTATTGTGACAAATTGGATTTCCAAGTCATGAATTTGGCACATTATGATATGATCCTTGGTCAAGAATGGTTATATCAATATGATCCCCTGATCAGTTTCCGGAACCATTCCATACAATTTGCTCAAAATGATATGCTTGTGACACTCGAAGGAATTAGAGACAAACCTTCTCCACCAACCCTTTCAGCTCTTCAAGTGAAACGGTGGGTCTGCAAGAGTGGTTGTTCCTCAGCACTTTTAATGGTCTATTCAGCCAACAATCCTCCCGAGAACATAGATACAAAGGTGATGTACCTCAAGCAACCTTTCTTTGCTCCATACTTGGATCTTTTTCCTCAGGATCTTCCTGCAGTTCTCCCACCTCGGCGACCAGTCGACCATGCTATTGATATCCTTACTGACAATACTCCACCTACTCGTGCTCCATATCGTGTTTCTTTTACGAAATCTCAGGAGATACAACGACAACTTACTGAACTTTTGGAGAAAGAACATATTCGACCAAGCAAAAGCCCTTTTGGAGCTCCAGTACTTTTGGTGAAAAAGAAGGAGAAGTCTATGCACCTTTGCATCGACTATCGTGTCCTTAATAAGTTGACTATCAAGAATAAGTATCCTCTTCCGCGCATTGATGAATTGTTTGACCAATTGCTTCATGCAAAGATCTTCTCCAAAATTGATCTCAAGTCTGGATATCATCAGTTTCGCATTCACAAAGGTGATGAATATAAGACAGCTTTTCGCACAAAATATGGTCATTACGAGTACCTGGTCATGCCATTCGGGTTAACCAATGCCCCTGCAACATTTATGAGTCTGATGAATGATCTTTTTCGTCCTTTTCTGGACAAGTTCGTCATTATCTATCTTGACGACATCCTAGTGTTCAGTCGTAATATGAAAGAACACAAGGCACATCTTAAGATCGTTTTCCAGGTGCTTCGTGAGACAATGCTCTTTATATTAATCCAAGCAAAAGTGAATTCTTCAAGACATCCTTGGAGTACCTTGGACATGTTTCAGCAGATGGTATTTCCATGGATCCAAAGAAAATACACGTTATTGTCAATTGGCCAACTTCCACAAATATCCATGATGTTCATTCTTTTTTGGGACTTGCCAACTTCTATCTCACAAAGGTTCATCGATTTTCTGAAATAGCTGCTCCTCTAACAGAACTTCTAAAGTCCGCTCCTGCATTCAAATGGACTGAAGCTGTAACACAAGCTTTTGAAAATTTAAAGACAACTTTGACAACAACTCCTGTCATGGCTATTCTTGAACCTACTCTCCCCTTTGATGTTTACACGGATGCTTCTGATATTGCCACCGGTGCCGTCTTGATGCAACAAGGATGTGCTATTGCGTTTGACAGTCATAAGCACTCTGCAATTCAAGTAAGATACCCAGTATATGACAAGGAATTTTTAGCTATTGTTCATGCCTATCGTGCATGGAAACATTATCTCCTTGGTGCGGATTCAGTGGTGAAAACAGATCATCATTCTTTGAAATATATCTTCACGCAGCCAGTTATGAATGCTAGGCAAGCGCGTTGGGTCGAATTCTTAGCCAATTTTCATATGACAATTGAGTATGTTCCTGGTCTTACCAATGTGGTTGCGGATGCCCTCAGTCGTATGCCGCCATCTTCGGTCTTGGCTATTTCTACAGTTGAAATGGATATACCTCAAAGTTTCAAGGACCGTTATTCAAAAGATCATGATTTTGGAAATGCATTTCGAATTCTCAATTCTTAGAGTGCAACTCCTTCCGACTTGAAGATTTATGGAGCATATACAATAGTGAATGGTTTATTATATTATCAAGACAGTATTTGAGTACCTCATGATACTCATGTTTGAAGAGTATTGGTGAAAGTCACTTATGCTGCACACCCAAGCATCAACAAGAAATATCGTCTTTTGACCGCTACATACTATTGGCCTCAAATAAAGCAAGATGTTATTAAGTTTGTTATAGCATATCTCTCGTGCCAACGTATGAAAGCTAGCAGATAAGTTCCAGCTGGTCTTCTTCAACTACTTCCAGTTCCCAATGAACGCTGGAAAAGTATTAGTTTGGATTTTATCACTTCATTGCCACATTCTTCTAAAGGCAATACACAAATTCTTGTGGTGGTTGACAAATTTTCTAAAATGGCACATTTCATTCCATGCAAGAAAGCAACCCAGACTTCAAATATTGCAGTACTGTTCATACAGTATATCTTCAAACTTCATGGATTGCCAAAATCTATAGTTTTTGATCGAGATCCAAAGTTTATAGGACATTTTTGGACTTCGATATTAAGTCTCTTGGTACAAATTTACTCTTTAGCTCTGCTTATCATCCACAGACAGATGGACAAACGGAACGAGTTAATCAAATTCTGGAAGAAATGTTGTGTCATTATGTTCAGTCTCGATTAGCTTCATGGAAATAATATTTACTTTTGGTAGAATTTGCTTATAATAATTCTTATCATTCAGCTATTGGAATGACACCTTTTCAAGCAGCTTATGGCCATACTCCTCTTATTCCTGCCAACTTTGTTCTTCAACATAAAGTGGCTTTAGCAGACCAACTCATTCAGGAAATGCAAGATATTTTATTACAGATTAAGGATAAGATGATCAGCATCCAAGAGCAATATCAGCGCACAGCTGATAAGCGTCGTCGTCACATTGAATTTCAAGAAGGAGACTTGGTATTATTATATATTGCTCCTCATCGATACAAGACAGTGAAATCAGTCTTCCCAAAGCTTCGCCCAAGATATTATGGACCCTTTCGTATTATTAAGAAGAACTCATCTCTCAGTTATAAGTTGGAGTTACCACGGTGTTCTTGGGGTAGAATTCATCCAACTTTCCATATTTCTTGGCTAAAGAAGTTTATGGACGGTGATTTTCCAGTTTTAGATATTTTGGATTATGTTCCAGAAATCGAAGATGAACACATACTCTTAATTCCAGAGAAAATTCTTGATGTCAGACAGAAAGAAACACGACATAATGGAGAGATCTTGATGATTCCGACTCTACTTGGCAAAGTGATGAAGACTTACAGGAATATCCTGAACTTCTTCGGGAATTCTTTCAAAGACAACCATCTCTTCTTAGCCAGAGTCTTATTTTAAGTGAGAGGGAATGTCACGATTGTGACTAACACTCTTAATCTCTCCTTAATTACTCCTTAATCCCTTATTAACTGAAAGGACACATGTGAAGGGTCACACCCTTATACATAGGTCACTATCAAAGGACATGTCTATTCATTAAAAGACACACCCCTAAGTCCAAAGGACATAACCATTGATTCAAGAGCCACACCCCTTCCCAAGGATGTGTCTCTTCACTTGTAACCTTTCGGCCTCTATTTAAGAAAGGCCTCTGTCTCAATGTAAACAACTCAGCTTTCCGTTCTCTAATTATCTTTAGTTCTTGTATTCAATTTTAATCATGTCTTAATAGACTAGGAAGTCCTCACACATATACCACACTGGCCATTACAAGCTCTACTTCCGACATGTTCTTTTCTGCCATAGTTTTGACCCTGCTAACACAATAAATTGAGCGCATAAAATGACAACCCTTCCCCTTTTGTAATAACATGGCACCAATAGCATCATCTCCAACAGATGGATTTACATAGAAAACCTGTTCCAAATTAGGAGCCTGCATGGTTGGCATAGCCCCCAAAACTTCCTTGACATTTTGAAAAACTTTTTCACATTCAATAGTCCAATTCAATGGATCATGCTTAGCTGCTTGTTGCAAAGGATAAAGCAATTGTGAAGAAAGAGAATGAACCTGGTTATATACTTCACCTTTTGGATGAATGTGGCAAGCTGTTTGGTATCTCTAGGTGAAGGAAGAAGGATGAGAGACTTCACTTTATCTGAACCAGCTTCGATGTCATTTTCTGAAACCACATGCCCTAAGAGCTTCACTCTTGGTTGTGCAAGGAAGCATTTCTTGGGATTGAGCTGTCCACCACACTCATCATAACGCTCAAAAGCTACAGCCAACTTTTCACAATGATCTTGCCTGGAGCTATATATACAAAAATCATCAATGAAGTCAAACTTACCAAGGAAGGAGATAGTACCCAATTAGCTCTCCTTTGGTAATGAGCAAGACCATTGGTGAGTCCAAAAGGAAGAACTTTGTAGCAGAAGCAACCCCACGGTGTAATGAAAGTGGTTTTCTTTTGATCTTCAGGGGCTATCTTCAGCTGAAAGTAACCAGAAAAACCATCACAGACACTATACCTTTCAAAACCAGGTACTGTGTCGAGAATCTCGTCAAGGAAGGGTAGTGGATAATGATCTTTCTTGGTAGCTGCATTCAAGGGTTTAAAATTCACACAAACCCTCCATCTCCCATCCTTCTTTGGAGTTACCACTACTGGGCTTACCCAATCAGCGGTGTCAACTGGGGTAATGAAGCCTGCTCTAAGAAGCTTGTCCACCTCTTCCTTCAAAACCTACATCTGTTCACGTCCCATCCTTCTAAGCTTTTGCCTTACATGTTTTGCACCCTCCTTCAAATCTATCTTCAATTCCTCACCTTTGAATCCCCTTATTTCCTCGTATGAGGTGATAAAAAGATTAGGGAACTTAGCCAATAATTCCAAAAACTTGTTTTTCTCCATGGAGGATAGATCTGGACTCAATGTCTTCATCAAAAGTTCTTGTTTTTGGCTTGGTTCCACCTTTGGCTGCATATCCTCTTCTATCAACTCATAGGGTCCAAGGGTGTCTTCTTCTTCCACATTAACCTGTGCCACAATTTCATTTTCATCCTTTTCTTTATCTACTAAAAGGAAAGCAACATCCACCTCCCCTTCAATGGTAGAAGAGCTACTAGTTTCTGTTTCAGAATCTGAAGAGCTAGTAGACTCCTCATCACTAGAATCCTGCTCACCTGCATCTTCCAAGAACTTTCTACTATGCATATCAAACAGCTTCCTTTTACCTTTAGAGGTATATAGTACCATGTCTCCAATCTTGCATTGCCCTCACTGCTCGCAACCAAGGTCTTCCAAGAATGATTGGATAGGCTCCTAACCCTGCTGGCATAACATGAAAATCCACAACTGTTTTAACGTCCTAGACCTCCACTTAAAGGGCTTTAACTAAGCCTAAACACTTGACCTTTTGATGGTTGGCCAGACGTATACGAAAACCTGAAACAGTAAGACCAAGCTGCTCCACACAAGAGTGAGTAATGACATATCTGAGCACCACCATCTACATAAGCATGCCCCGTACTTTTTCCTTTATGCCGAACATCTACAACTGGGCAAATATTTGGAAGTTCTTCAATAGAGAGAACCTTCACTAATCCTTTCTCTGGCTTTTCTTCAATCGGATTAACAAGACTCTTCCATTGCTTCCTTAGTTTGGGCACCATTTCAATCAATTGTCCAAAAGTCACATTTACCTTTCTGTCGATGATGTCAGACTTCAAGCTATAGCTTGATTAGCCATCCCCCAATGGAAAATCAGAGACTTGGAATTTTCTACGAGGCCTCCTCTTTCTTTTGGCTTTGGCGTCCTCTCCTTCATGGACCTTCCCTTTTTTCTTGCTGGACCCTGCAACACCTCTTCCTTCACTCTCTTCAGTTGTCCTCTTCCCTATAGGCATTACCACCACTTCTTCCTGCTTCTTTGTCCTTTCTAAGGTCACCACATTCACTAGGACCTGCTTCACCTTTAATTTCAATACCATAATCATTTGATCTATTAGGCAACTGTGAAGGTAGAGGATACATGTCACCTCTCATTCTTGGCGGTTTGTCGCAGTCAGGGCTTAGATGTCCCAGTTCTCCACAATTGTAACTAAATCTACGTCCCCTGCCATATCCACGGCCTCCACTATTTCTTGCCTGGCCTTCACCATTGGCTTGGTAAAAACCTCTTCCCCGTCCTCGTCCACCACCTCTATTACTCATAAGATTCAGGTTAAGATTCTTCATTAGATCAACCATTTGTCGCATGTCATGCCTTAGCCCATCATCTATGGTAGTGGCTGCTAATAATGTTGGCATTATTTGAGGCATGGTGTGGACAATTGATGAATCAGTATTGTGGACTATTTCCCTGGGTATCCTAGCTGGAAGCAATTCTACTCGCTTCCTCTGGCCTCATAATAGATGAATCCATCCCCAGTTCGCTCATCCGTTGCAGCTTCCAGTCCTTACTTCTTGCAACCTCCACAGCATCTTTGAAAGACTTAGGCTTTTTTAGCTCCACCCTCCAACGTATAGTGCCCTTGAGGCCCACAATAAATCTACCCTTCTTCATCATGTCAGGGGGTGGCTGTTCAGATCCTAAAGCTTTGCACAATCTTTCCCAGAGCAAGAAGAACTTCTTGATGTAGGCATCAACATGTTCATTATCACCCTGTGTGAGAGCCTGCACTTCATGACAAACCTTATCTGGATCCTCAATCTTCTTGAACCTATCGATTAAGGCTTGCTTTAGGCCATCCATAGTCATAACTTCAAGTGGCTGGGCTACCCTTCTTGCATCCTCATAGGCTTTAAGCCACACTCTTGCATCACCTTTGAGACAAATCTGCAAGAGACGCAGCACCTGTGCAGGATCATCAATGTGGTTGCTAATACAAACAACCTCCATATTTTCAAGAAACTCTGCAATATCTTCATTTTGCCCTCGTAGAAACTCAGGATAAGACATCATCTTGATTGTAATTTTCCTTTGAAAGCTTGATTAGAGAAACCCTTTTTAAAAGACCCTTCTCAAAATCTCTTTTAATGGGGCCTACACCCTCCAATGGCCTAACAAAAGCTCGGTTTTCCTCAGTGGGGGCACCAAAAAGATGATAGAAATTTGTGGTAGGGCTCTCAATGCCTCTCTATAGCTCCTCTGCCTCTTTGATCTCAAAAGTATTGTGCTTTAAACCCTCCCAACCTACCTAGCATATACTGATCCATCAACATACTTGAGCATCAAAATCTACTAAAATCATTAGGAGCACCACCCTTGAAAGGGCAAGGGACCCGAACACCAGCAATAATCAACAACCCACAGTTTCCAAGCACCAACACTTGAGGAAAGCATCATGATCCTCTCTTAACAACATCCATTACTATCATAGCATAAACCCTTAACACCCAAGTATGCTCTTTGTTCCTCATTTGGCACTGAATACACATGGTTTTTTGAAAGAAGAACTCATCATCATTTTCATCATGCAAGATCTTCACACAATACCCTCATGCCCATGCTATATATCTTTACAAAATGATAGGATGATGCAATATACACCCAAGGGACAATATTCATCAGACTTGCATAAAGGAAAACAGAAACACGAGATATATGTCTTCAATGCATGCTGGTAACCCTTCACAGCTCTGGTATGATCTTGACATCATCATCTCAATGGAAAGACAAGGATAATTCACATTGCCATCAGATGTAGGTGTTGAACTGTGAACTAGACATAGGCTCATCTTTATATACCAATATCAAAATGGGTTACCTCGTTGATGCTTGGCGTTACCACCGTTTGAGGCAAACATACCTTCACGACCTTCAGAAGCATTTTTCAGAACTTGATCCTTAGCCCGTGCTTCCTCTTTCTCCTTTGCAGCAACGGCAGCAATCCAATGAAGCAGTACCGTCAAACTCTTGAGCTCGGAGGCGACAACTTAACAAGAGAGCATAGCTCTACTCTCAGACATCGGGGGCAGCAAATACAACACACACACACTGGCATTCTGCACTCAAAGGACTGCCCAGCACGCTACCAGCTGCAGCTACCTATGAAGCTTACATAAGTGGCGTCGCCAACTCAACAGAGAGACATACAAAGAGCACCGACAGCCCCAGCTTCGGCAAGAAAAAAACAAAAGAAAAACACATCCTACGCTCAGACCTGGCTGCAGCCAACCAAAGGAAAAAAGAAACAACTCATGCAGGCTCTGTGCTAGAGGCGGCAAAACCAAACAGAGGACATGACCACACCTTGGGTTCAGAGGGAGCACCCCCAACCCAAAAAAAACATTGCTCTCTGACTCCTCGTTACCAGCCACTGGCGGCAAAACAAACACACGAGCTCTGAGGCGGCAACTCAACAAGAACACATATACATGCCTCTGCTCTGCGACAGCTATACAAGCAAAAAAAAACGCGCCCTCGTTTACTCTGCCAGCGCCTCTCCTTTTATACTGTTAGAGCCTTGAAGAGTTCCTCTGGCGGAATCGGCAACTCCACGATTATCTGTGCCAAATTTGGTAAACGCGTGAAATTTTCCTATGTTGAAGCTTTCTACTCCGCCTGTATCGACTCCCTACTGCTCGTCACATGGTTTCCATACTTGATATTGCGCACAAGAGTATGTGAGGCCAAGCCCTTCCTCCATGCATCAGCACGTCATGCATGGCCAACTTCTAAAGACATCACTTTGGTGGATAGCCCTTCTATAACAACAGCTGCTTCCTTCTCTGCTAGCACACGACATGCTTGAAGAGCCATCACAAAGGTCCGCTTGTCTAGACCCACACCTTCTTCCTAATGCTACCACATTTTCCATATATGCCCACAAAAGCGTTTCCAACAAATATATCTGCATTAAAGCCTCTTGCAAGCATCAGCATGTAGTAACTTGTCACTTTCCAATGACATTGCACTGCTGAGATCAGTACATTCCACGACACTATATCATGCTGAGACAACCCACTGAACACACAATCTGCTTCAGCAATGCACCAGCAACTGCCATACAGACTCACAAGGGTGTTAACAACAAAGGTACCTGAATCAAAGCCCTGTATTAGGCATCAGCATGTTATGCCTGACCTTTTAAGATAACCATATTATCAAACTCATGATGGGCATCCAAGTGCAATATGAACATGCATCCATATGTACATATGCCAGAAAACCAAACTCAAAAAAAAACTCCTAACAACGTGAAGAGGCTACGGGCAGTGTCGCCTAGGAAGCGTGTTTGTGCCATCTCTTAGCGCGGCCCTTGGCTTTGGGACAATATCTAGCGATGTGTCCCTATTGTCGATAGGAGAAGCCTCTTCCAGGTAAGAGGGGGCCTGCATAAAATGTGAGGCAAGCTTTGTGGGAAGTGCCACCAGGATCCAATCCCTAGTCTAAGGGCGAGAAGGACGAGACTCAAAAATCTTTCCAATGAGTGTAGTCTTGACTTCTTTATCAAAATCTACCTATAAGGATGTAAGGAATGGTAGACAAAAGGAGAAGGGAAAGAGTGGCAGGCAAAAGGAGAAGAAAGAAGGTAGGTGGAGAGGTGCATAGGTAGAGAGAAAGGTGAAGAGGAGAGAGGTTTGCATGTCAGGACATACAAGGAGCTCCATCTTCAGCAAATTTCGTTGAAGACGTTGCTGGAAAAAAAAATCTCTACACCCCATTTTATATTTAGAAAAAAATATATACACCCTCTTTTATATTTAATCACAAGATTCTATTGAAAGAAGCATCATCACTATCATAGTCACAAGAAATGCTTCATCTATTTCGTCATTTCGTTGTTTCGCCACATTTCATTCCATTTCGTTTCATCTCTATGGACGAAACGGAGAGGCTTAGAAGTAATACTAGTCAAATCAAATTGAAAATTAAGAAACACGTAGGAAATTTCAACAATTGGGTGTGAAATTAAATATAATTAAGGTTAAAAAAAAGTACGAAATTGGGATTTATAAATTGGAAAAAAGTGAGAAATTGAAGAAATTGTAGGAATTTTCTACAATTGGGTGTGAAATTAGGTGCAATTGAGATTGAAGTATGAAATTGGGATTTATGAATTGAAAGAAAATGAGAAATTGAAGAGCTAGTGGAACACTTTTTGGAAATTTCAACAATTGGGTATGAAATTCAAGAAATTGATCAAGAAGCCGAATTTCAGCAAAACGGTGTTTCAATCATGAGGTTGTGAGTATGAAATTGGGATTTCTAAATTGGAAAAAAGTGAGAAATTGAAGAGCTAGTGGAATTCTTATAAGAAATTTCAACAATAAGAGCTCAAAGTTCTTCACTTTGCATTAGTCTAGACATCTTTGACTTCTCTATCATTTTATCAAGACCCTCATAAACCTTTCGACAATCTTCAGCATATGAATGATAGGCTTGACAAAGGCATTTAAATGATTAATGTCAGCCCAAAGTTCATCATTCATAGCATTTGTGTAGCATGCTCTCCCAGCAACTATCCAAGAGGTTGCCCAGTTCACCCACTCATCACTCACCACTAGCTGTTTAAGAGGCATTCGCACACTGTGAAGCCTTTCCAACATAGTGAAGTTATAGGCAAAGCAGGTTTCTAAGTATTTAAGCAAATCTTTATTCGGAGATTTCTTTCTAAACTCTGAAAGAATGAACTGGTGACGAGTGATGAAGGTGCAAATCTCTTTTCCTCTCTCAATAGTTGGTACCACCCACTCTATGTTAGAAGTCATCTCCTGTCTAGATATATACACCAGGGCCTTTGTTGTGGGTGTGCCCGCCCTTATGAGGTGTTTTATCATTTTTCCCCACTCTCCGTATTTTTCCCCTATTTTTTCCCATTTTTTTGAGGCTTGGGAGGGCTGCCAGGTGATGCCAGGAGCACTCTGAAGCTGGCCGACTGGATTTACATCAGTCGTGGGCTATCAGAGTGCTGGCCGACTTGTTCTGTCTAGGCGGAGGCATCTGTAGCTGGCCGACTGCTATTTTCAGTAGTCGTGGACATATTCCTCAGTCGTGGGCTTTCCTGATGCTGGCCGACTGCCCTCTAGGGGAGTATATATAGGTCCTCAGCCCCCATGCCTTATTTGTATCATATCTCGGGATCTTCTTGTGTATATAGAGCAGAGTTATACGCCTACATCTGTCTCTCTCTTGTGCTGTTTTTCTGCCTGCGTTTTTTGCTTTTGCTCTTGTGTTCCCAGGCTTGGTCATCATCTCCGCTGCATATTCTGACATGGTATCAGAGCCCTAGGCTCTAGATAGTTCTTGGGATTTGTGTGAGCAAGAGGGGGACTGTTTTGTGGCTGATTGGTGGACTGTTTTGGGCTGATCGGGAAGAGGAGAAGCAAGAGGAAGGCGGGCTGATTTGCTGGACAGCCACTTGCAGGTATCAGTTCTTCTTTGTTCCCACCCACCCACCCTTTTCAGAGTACATCCCCGCGATGGCAGATCTGTATGAGATGGCCGAGAGACATGTGAAGATCCCGACACTCCCCACGTTCCCGGTGGACCGTCAGTTGGACGGGAGCAACTACGGCATATGGAAGGTGATGATGGAATCCGTTCTGGAGTCCTACGATCTCGCCGATTTTGTCGTTGTTGGTGTTCCACGGCCGGAAGTAGAGGAAGGGGAGTTACCGTCAATCCGAAAGGACCGGGAGGCCCAGACACAGATGTGGGATCGCGTCAACGCCAGGGTCCGTTCGTTTATTTTCCTCAACTGCACACCGCAGGTAATCAATCATGTCAAGCACATGACGCTGGCCAGAGGTATATGGCAGCATTTGGCCTCACTTTACAACAGGGTATCGCCCATGAAGAGGATTTCCTTGGAAGTACAGATGCAGGTTATGAGCCCTGCAAAGTCGTCGACGATGCGGGAGCATATTAACAAGCTGCAGGCTCTTCAGCAGGAAGTTCTCCAGGCTGGGAAGGAGATATCGTCAGAGGACATGGCCATCACGTTGCTGTCACATTTGCCCTCTTCGTACTCAGCATTCTACTCGTCGTTGATTACCAGTGGCAGGCTCAGCACCATCACGTAGGAGGAGCTTGTGCCCATGGTCTTGGACCAGGAGGAACGATTTACGAACCCTCCTCAGGGTGGAGGTTCGGAGGCCTTTACTGGCCAACGGTCGAAAGGCCGTAACTCGGGCAAAGGGAAGGCTTCATCGGAGAAGTCTTCTGAGAAGATGTCCGACGCTGACCGCGAGAAGCTGAAGGCAGAGAGGACCTGTAATGATTGTGGCGAGAAAGGCCACTACTGGAGACAGTGTCCCAAGCGGAAGACCGAGAAGGGTGAAGACTCCTCAGCAATCATGAAGACTCCGGCTTTTGTGCACCTGGAGGTGATGGACACCGATGCTTCATTTTCTTCAGGCAAGGAGGAGATTGGAGGACTCTCCGCAACGGATACTCGGGAGTGGATTCTCGATAGTGGTGCTTCCAGGCACATGACTCCTTCCCGTTCCGGTTTACAGGATCTCTGCAGGCTTTCTGGTCATATTCTTACTGGGGATACGTCCACTATCCCAGTTCACAGTGAGGGCAGGATGGAGATAGTTCTCGATGGCAGAGGGGGGAAGCATTCCTCCCAGGTGTTGTATGTTCCGGCACTTGGTTTTCATCTGTTGTCAGTGCATCAGGTTTGCAAGACTGGCGTACGGGTGGAGTTTGATGAGCACTTTGTTGCTCTTCGGGACAAAGCAACAGGCCAAGTGGTTTGGGAAGGTGGAGTGGAGAATGGAGTCTACAGGCTTTCAGCACTCTCTCTCCCAGGTCCTCAAGATTGTGATGCGTGGCAGTGTGGTAATAGCTACTCAGGTGTGGATACGCTGCAGGTGCGAGCTTTCCGAGACCAGGTGGTGGATAGCTTACCAGTAGATGGCAGCAGTTGGCAGGAACTTTCCAGTACTGATGTTGGTAGTTCTTGTGTTCGTGAGTCAGAGGAAGCTGAACAGGTCACTTATGCTCTGATGTCTCGTCGTGTTCGGGACATAGAACTTCCAGTAGTTGAGGATGTTCTTTCCACGGGGACCTTTCGGAAAGCCAGGCAGGTGAAAGGTGATTACTTGCAGAAGGAGGTGGTTTCTCCAGGCTTTGTGGTTCTGGATTCAGAGGGGGTGGTTGACAAGTTTCATCAGGCTTCCAAGACTTGTTTGTGCACCGTAACAGGTGTTGATCCTTGTGAGCAGTGTGATGTCTCGGTGACTCAGAAGCTGTATGGTTCATTGATCTGGTTGATGGACACCGGATTGGACGGGAGCTTCCGGATGAGGCGGTTGAGCTCTTGGTTGCAGATGTCTCTTTGTGAGGCAGGATCGCGTTTCCTGTGGTTTCTGCGGCATGCGAAGGATCATGGACTCTTGTACACAGGAGGGGGATTGTTGGATGGAGTTCGACTCCGCGGTTGGAGTGACTCGGTTTGGGGAGGAGATCCGGACACGAGGGGATCTACTTCAGGCCAAGGAGCAGTTTTACGGAGCAGCAGGAGGAGGTTACATTGCAGGTTTGGGCTTCCACCGGAGGAACCCTTGGTCATCCAGAGGCACTTTGTTCGTGAACAGATTGTTGCTGATGACATCTTGCTGGAGTTCTGTTCGACGGAGGACAGTACGGTGGACCTCTTCACGAAGTCGCTCTCAGGATTTGCTCAGGCGGCACCCCAGCTCCCAGTGGTTGGCCACACAGCCAGGAGCTGAGAGGGGGTGTTAGAAGTCATCTCCTGTCTAGATATATACACCAGGGCCTTTGTTGTGGGTGTGCCCGCCCTTATGAGGTGTTTTATCATTTTTCCCCACTCTCCGTATTTTTCCCCTATTTTTTCCCATTTTTTTGAGGCTTGGGAGGGCTGCCAGGTGATGCCAGGAGCACTCTGAAGCTGGCCGACTGGATTTACATCAGTCGTGGGCTATCAGAGTGCTGGCCGACTTGTTCTGTCTAGGCGGAGGCATCTGTAGCTGGCCGACTGCTATTTTCAGCAGTCGTGGACATATTCCTCAGTCGTGGGCTTTCCTGATGCTGGCCGACTGCCCTCTAGGGGAGTATATATAGGTCCTCAGCCCCCATGCCTTATTTGTATCATATCTCGGGATCTTCTTGTGTATATAGAGCAGAGTTACACGCCTACATCTGTCTCTCTCTTGTGCTGTTTTTCTGCCTGCGTTTTTTGCTTTTGCTCTTGTGTTCCCAGGCTTGGTCATCATCTCCGCTGCATATTCTGACACTCTAGTCCTGCTGTGGGCTTAGAAAAAGTCCAAGACCGCCAAGCTCGTGATTTCTTGTATGATATGCAAGAAATGCTTGAATTGGCAAAAGTTAGTGTAAGAACTGCTCATGATCAAGTTACGACTTATGCTAACCAGAAAAGATCTCCCAGAACACTAAATGTTGGACAATGGATTTATCTAAAGATACCCAAAGATTCCAAAACAATGCGAACTGGTAAACACTACAAGCTATCTGCTAGATATTGTGGTCTATTTAAGGTCACAAAGAAGATAGGCTCTGTAAAGTACCAGCTAGCTCTTCCACCACATGTAACTGTACATCCAGTTTTTCATATCAGTCGCCTGAAATTAGGTGAAGTTGATAATATGGTTCTTATCGAGGAAGATGTTTGGGAAGATACCCAAACAGATTACATTCCTCGTGAACCACAAGTAGTACTGGATCAGCGTACTCGTCATTCTAGGCAGTGTGCCTATGACGAATACTTGATCAAGTGGAAGGGCAACTAGAGAGGCTCGCAATGTGGGAATGTGTGAGAAGCTTTTCCCCACTTCATTGATGAGGACATCAATGATCCTAAAGGGGGGAAGGATGTTACGTCCACGTCGTAGGTGGTGGGTTGGTCTAGCCTTAGGGCTGAGTCGGATTGCAGGTGCATGACCCGGGACGCAAGACCCCAGCACAGGGGAGCTGCCAGACGGTGGCTATGGACGGGAGGTTAGTCCAACTCACGCACCTGCACCGCTAAGACCAAGGCAACCCATACCACCTGGCCTCACCCCCTCGGGGTGACCTCATGCTACGCAAGGCCCTCGGGCTACTCGCACTAGCTCTCCAGCTAGTGGGTCTCCTATCTAGAATGAGGCCTCCGGCCTCCTCTTATAAAGTGAATGGCCACACTGGCCGCCTTCACTCTGGCGCCCACCCAGACATCCGGACACCCAATCCGACTCAGCCCTAAGGCTAGACCGACCCACCACCTATGACGTGGACGTAACAAGAGAGGACGAAGAGGCTAGGAGCAAGAGAAAAGGTGGGCAAGGCTGGCGCACACAGGTGGAGAAGCCAACACGCACAGGGTTGGGGAAGGGCACAGGTCACGAACCGGGAGCTCCAGCTTGCACCTTAAAAAGTTTCTCCATTCTCTCTTTAATGTTCTTCAATCTTTCCCACTGCATGTTAATGCACTGCAAAATAACCATTGACATTTGAAACTTAACAAAGAGAACTTTTCCACCCTAATGTAACAAGACATATCTGTACTTAGACTACTATAAAAGTTCAAAATGATCAGTTTTGATAGAGTAAACATTGTTCCAGCATTCCACAACTATCACATAAAAATGGAGAAAATAAAGCTAACCTGGAATCAATAATGACCACGAGTGTATCATCAGGCCTCCACACCTACAATATTGTTAGTCCATTCTATGTTTAGTGCATGTGCATGATGCCGTAGAGACCATTATGTGTGCCATCGCAACAATGAAAGCTCTTTGCATCTTGCTCAAGTATAGGTTGATTCACGAATGCAGTATTTCTATGCATGTGCAAATGCAGGTGTCGGTGCACGTGCATCCCATCGGGTAGATATAGAGTTCTTCTTACCAGGTAAACTTCCGATCCCTTGCGTAACATCTTCTCTTGGTTGAAGCATTGGGTAAAGTCTCTCAACTGTAAACAAACTGCTTTGGTCAATTTCAGCTATCTTTTTTTCTTCACAAACTCATTGAGGAGGTAATTTATCCCAATCTTTTTATTTTTTGAACACACACAGGCCTGAGACAAGCTTGGATCCTTTCCACACTTTGACAACGTCTTGCACATTATAACACTCTGTGTCCATACATAAACCACGTTATTGATGACACTGCTAATGCAAATTAAAAAAGTTATTATCTCATCCTACGAGAGGAGCTTTAGAGGTGCTTGAATGCTCTACAGACCTTTTCTGACGATCTAAATTTTACAGTTAACCTTGATAGATCCAATTTCATGATCCAATCACACTACGCAGAGGCTGGACTTCACATACAGAGGGCAACCTATAGATGGTGCACTTATACATTTGCTTGGGGATGCTCTTTTCTAATCCACGAATCATCATGGCCTGACCATGGCTTGGGTTGCATTTGTGTCTCTTACCGAAGGGCATGCATCCCTTGATATTAATGTTTCTAGACACGCCTCAGGTCCCCATGTGAACATGCTACTCCAAAGTGCAGTTAGTAGCTTTTTAGGGACATGACCTCAACAGGATGGCAGAAGAAAAACCAGCCACACAAGAAACATAAAGAAAAAATCACACCCTTGACCTCTCTTCTATAATTAGACAAAAAAAAAGTTCAAGAGGAAAACTGAAAGAACAAGATACTTGCAAACATGAACTTAAAGGCTGCTTACAGCATCCTTGCCAGGCCCAACTCTGCCACCTTGAGCTTTGCGTACACGTGGTAATAGAGACCGATCGAACCCCTGTTCTCAACACACACATAGAATTAAACATATTAAATGGTTGCCACATGTGGAAAACTGAATCCCAGTCTTTTTCAATCCACAATCTATCCATCACAATACAATAAAAAGTTATCTCATCAAAAATTACATCATTCGGTCTTTTTCTTTCAGAACTAGATCCTTAAATTGGTTGAAAAAGATGTCAACCCTTATAAGAGGTCAACAACAACCCACCGAGAAGATAAAGATACAATGCATCCTGGAAGGGAGTGTTTTCATGTGATTAAATGGGCTGGAGCTCAGAGGGGAGGACTTCTGGCAACTCCCTCATGGGGGTTCACATTTGGTGGTCTTATCTTTTTACCCCACCTTTGGGTTTGGTTAACCAAAAGGGAGCTAGGAGACTGAATAACAAGCAGATCTCACACTTGGGGGACCTCTAGGACAGTCGTTTACAAGGATAGAGAGAGCTACACCATTTGAAGATTATGTTTATGTGGGGACTGCTGACCTACTTGAGTTAATCTTGAAGAAATCCAGGGATCTCCCTGTCAACACATCTGTCAGACTGGATGCTTGGAACAAGGACTGGATATGGACTGGAGAAGCCCCCCTCTGCAAACCTGATACAGATAGTTTACACATAAGTGGACTGTACCTAAACGGAATCTAGAGCCTTGGCAGGCCTGAAGGGGTATGAACTAGTAGATGGAAAGCTCTCTGTGAGACCCCATCACCTTATAAATGCAAAATATTTCTTTCGAAGATTCTCATGGGAGCTCTACCCCTAGGCTTCAAGATGTTGGCAAAGAATATAGCATCCAAGAGACGACCAACATGCAAATCCAGATTGGAAGATCTGTGGCATGCCTTTTGAGGGTGCCCAGCCACCAGAAGCATGTGAGTTGCTTTGTCATGTGCACATATGGACATGGCTGATCTCCAGGCTAATCCCTGCTTTGAGCAGCAAGGCTTAGGGAACTAGCAAGGCTCAGAATTATGCAGAAGCTATTAGATCAGGACAGCAGTCAGTGGGGCAGACAAGACCATGCAGATGAACTCCGGATGATTATCTATTTGGGTTTTTGTCCTTGCTGTTGCCAGGCCAAGAAAGTGGAAGATCATCTGGCCCCCTTTGGGGCAGGTCAAGAGTTACTTAGAGGTCTTTAAGATTCCCCTTTTGGAAGGCCAAAGGCCACAGATTTTGTAGAGTCTTTTGACTTCTTTTGTACCGTATAATATACTGAAAACACAGCTATCCCTCTCTCTTCTCTCTCTGTCTTTGTTGGTGGTCTTGCATCAAGATTCCTATTCAGTTACTTAGGGCTGAAAGAAGACACACGGAGCTTCCACACATGTGACATTGGTATTAGAGCATCAGGCTCAGCAAAGCTAAGTATTGAAGGTGTCCCACGAAGGTGCATAGGGCCAAGGCGAGTAACACAGCCAGGGCAAAAATCCCATGGGGCTGGTGGTGTGAGCAAAACCCAAGGGAATGGCAGTCCTGAGTGTCGGATGCCATTTGCGGCATAACAAGGAAGGCTCTCAGGAAAATGGTTCCAAGGGAGTGGAGCAAGGATGACATGATCAACCTCGGCGAGGAGAGCATTGGGGTGTTCAGGGATAGGGCATGAAGGCAAGGGGACAAAGTGGTCCCAATGTATACATCTCAAACACCAGATTTGGAGTGGAATCTGAGACATGGCAATGTTTTCAGTGAAAAGGTTGCCAAGAAGGAAGGATGACAAGTTTGGGAGTCCATGAAGAGACAAAGGGATGATGACAGTCATCCAAGGTCAAAGGTTGGAATCCCATCATCAAGTTTAGCAGGAGGGGATGTCATGTGCACACATGGACATGGTTGATCTCCAAGCTAATCCCTGCTTTGGGTAGCAGCTAAAACAACTTATGGGGATGTGAAGAGTCTATATAAAGGCAAGGCCAAGAAGTAGATCAGCTGACCCCCTTTGGGGCAAGTCAAGTGTTAGGGGCCTTAGAGGTCTTTAAGTCATAGTCACATGGAACGTCGTTTCCGAATGCTTGGAACGTGGGAACGCTTGCTTTGGGCAGCAGATAAATAGTAGGCTTAGGGCACTAGCAAGGCTCAAGATTATGCAAAAGAAGCCCTATTAGGTCAGGACAGCAGTTGGCAGGGTAGATAAGACCATGCAGATGAAGTCGGGATGATTATATATTTGGGTGGTTGTCCTTGCTGCTGGCCGACAGCAGGTCGGCTAGTTTATGGGCCTGTGAAGAGCCTATGTAAAGGCTAGGCTGAGAAGGTAGAAGATCATTTGACCCCCTTTGGGGCAGGTCAAGAGTTACGCCTTAAACATCTTTAAGATTCCCCTTTTGGAAGGCCACAGATTATCCGGAAGAGGATTTGCTATTGGGTTTTGGGAAAAAGAGGGAGACAGGGAGACAGGGAGAGAGGGGAATAGATGGAGAAAAGGGGACTCAAGTATGGGTTCTTTCATCCAGCGCCTTCTGCTCTTCCAACTTTTTTTCTGGTTTGTGAGTGCTCACATGGAACATCTCGTGCACACTCATGTCTGCCGTCCCCGAAGAACTGCCTGGTGCTTCTTGTTCCGGATTTCTTTGTTCTCTCTCTTCGTTGAAGTTCGCCATAGTGTCCTTTCCGGACTGCAACAAAACCATGCAACAAAACCATCCACTATGTGTGTGGGAGACTTTCTGGTCGTACAGCAGCGCAACTTCAAGAACAGAAGGTACCAAACTGGTCATACAGTCTATGGGTAGCCACAGAGCTGACCAGACCGCTCAGGGTACTGCAAAAATGTTCATACAGTATGGATGCATAAGATCAGGTCATACAGTCCACAGGCAGCAGTAAGGGTACTATAAATTGGCTGCACAGCAGACGATGACAGTGTAGAAGCTGGCCATACAGCTGAAGGGTGTGAAGGAGAAACCCTTGAACAAAAACGATGGAGAGGACTCTTGGAACCGGCCATTCAGCCTCTAGGCTGTACAACGGTTGGGTGGCTCGGAGCTCTGACAGTACAGTATGGAGAGAGAAAAGGGCCACGCAATGATAAAAATTACAATCCCTTTGGAGCTGGTTGACCAACTTTACATGGTGGGTGCCAAGTGTTGGAGCAGCACACACACTTGGCAAGCTGCCCACCCACCTGGTAAGCTTACCACTTACAAAATCCATAAGCCTAAAACACATTATAGCTCACTCGCCCATGGCGTTCCCAGCCCTGTGGACATTCACAAGCAGTTAAATCCATGCAATGTTCACACCCAAAAACAAGTTCACATGTGCAAATCATTCCCAAGCAAACATGCTTAATGCAAATACATTGTTCATTGTACAATCTCCCATCTTCCAACCTTGTACTCCATTAAATCTTCAAGCAAGGAGTCAAGCTGGTTACACTCTGAATCTCTTGTGATGTCTTTTTGGGCCTATAATACTCCAAATCTCCACCAAGATTACCTCAGCTTGCATTGAAGTGTTCCGCCTTAGGTAAAGGGTGGCATTGTCATAGGATTCTTTGAGTAAGAATATCATTACTTAGTGTAATGTTTACCTTCTACAAGTTAAACTCTATCATTCAACGGGCAATCTAATTCACACTTGCACCCCCTTTGGAGCAGCATGGCTTGAGTGACTCAGGTAAGTATAATTTTCGGCTTTACCTTCATGACTCATTTACTATGACTTTGCCCAATATCAAAGAATAATGTATGGCTAAAAGACAAAAAAAAAGGCAACAAAAAATCTAAGTAGAAGCATCACCTTTGCAATATGATGACCTGCCACATCTTGATCCATGACCAACACGAGACTGCGAGGTGTTTGCATCATGAGCAAAGCTTGAAATAGAGCATCTTCACTAGCTTTTCCAAGTTCCTGAATACCAAAAAAACCCAGTTTAGATCCATTACAAAAATGATAAAAAGTCTAAACTACTATGCTTCTAAAATGCATGTGAAGGTCTCCATTGATTTTCCACAGCTGCAAAGAAAAGCAAAATCCATTAAAAGCAAACAGCTCTTGCTAAGCCCAAAAAGACAAGTACAGGGAGGCCATGCCATGTAAATATACTACAACTGAAATCTGGTGAATTTGTAAACCAACCAAAAGGTTATTGCCATATTATGGGTTTGATGGGACCTTGGATGATTGCAAAACCTGCTGTGTAGCCAAGGGCTTCACATAGGTGTTCCAGATATATTCACACAGACAACCATGTTGACCACAACGTGGCATTTGCAACTCCAGAGAAGTGAACAATATATGAAATGTACATTAAGCTCTCTAGTACATACAAGGATTTAGACCAGGACTCAGGGATCATTCCACTTGGTAGAGTGGAAGGTAGTCAATACTTTATTCGGAACCGGGTTGTTGTTCTAGGATGATAAGAGTCAGTGCCGGATTGTGCTAAGATCAAGGGAGAGATCTCTTATGATTGTCACGACGCTCCTACAATAGGTCATCTACAGATCCGATGGACTTGTGGTTTTTCTAATCATCCTCAATCCGATGGACAAACGAAGAGAGTGGAATCACGTTCTGGAGGTTATGCTTTGTGAGGTACATCCCTATGGTTGAGTTTGCCTATAATACTATTGAGCATATGGTTCTAGCAATAGCTAGAATATGTTTGGTAGGAGTTGGGTTAAAACCAAGATTCCATGAGACTTTAGCTTGAAGGAGACACAATGGTGGTGCCTAATACTTATGAGTCTCTGAGAAGAGGTATGATATCCCCTAGGTATGAGGATTTACCAGATCCTGAGAAGGGTGGGTATATGTTACAATTACCACAGAAGGTTCTGTTTTTTTGTCTTATTCCCACAATCATATGCTAGAGGAACAGCACCTTCAATTGAGTTCGTTCCCTGACACATGGCTATGTGGATTTGATAGACGCGTATAATTCTGATTTTGGAGACAGTTCATGCAGGTAGCCGGGTTCTCCTTCATTTATTTCCAAGAGTGGAAATGTCCTTAGTGAGGAGGAATGCTACGTACCTAACAATAACCCTTGGGTTCCTGGGATTAGGAAAGCATGCGGATGCAAGTGGCTAAGATTCAGATTTAATAAATCCAAGGTTATTGGCTATTTATGACTAGACTCTTATTTATAGCAGCAATAAACACTATATAAGTAAGCCTTGGGTTATTATTGAACAATGATCTGGGCTTGGACCAAGAGGCTCACTCCTGCCATGGACATGGTGAATCATGGGTAGTCTTGCCGAGGGCCCCTCTGGGTAGGCACTGCTGGTATGGGACTGTTATGTACCCTTGATGTCATGTGCACACCCATTAGGTGTACCAATGACATGGCATATCAGAGCATTCATAAGCATTTAAGAGGTAGCATTCAGGATCACCAAGCATCATCCAGGCATTCAACCATTTATCACAGCATTTCCAGCAGTATAGGGGGGCTTCTACAGCACCCACAGCAGCACAAAGCATTTAATAGCATTATTAGAGCATTTAATAAGGTCGTGAAGTCCCAGATGGCTGGCCGACTGCTGTAGGTTCAGCTGACTCAGCAAACACACGAGTCGTGGGCCTGTTTGCAGCAGCTGACAGCATCTACACCTGGCCAACCAACAACATTCACCCATATAAAAGGCATCGCATCATTTCAGTCAAAAAGGCATCTGATAGTTCCAGCATATTCTCAGCATTTCCTTCCTAGGGAGCAAAGGGAAGACAGCTGATCACCATCTTCATTCAGCAGTTCATCATCACCATATTCAGCAGCATACAGTTCATCTTCCTACCTCCTACATAGAGGAAAGCCGGCATCTAAGGGTGAATCTCAGCATTGGAGAAAGGATCAGCCATTCGTCATCAACATTCAGCATCTCTCTCTCATTCTGAGAAGGATATTCTTTAGAACAGCATCATAGATCTGTTTAGATCTCATTGTAAACGCATTCATTTAATATAGCTGCATTGCATTGACACCATTGTCTATCTCTTAAGTATCACTAAGTGAAGTTTAGTACTAGCCAATGGCTAAGGTTCATATTTAATAAATCCAAGGTTATTGGTTATTTATGACTGGACTGTTATTTATAGCAGCAATAAGCCCTATGTAAGTGAGGCTTGGGTTATTATTGATTCAGTGTGGTCTAGACCTAGACCAAGAGGCTTACAATAAGCACTATATAAGTGAGTCTTGGGTTATTACTGATTTAGTGTGGTCTAGACTTAGACCAAGAGGCTTACTTCTACCATGGACATGGCGGATCACACGCGGTCTTGCCGAGGGTCCCTTAGGACAAGCTTTGGTGGTATGTGTTGGCTTGTGAGAGGAAAAGGCACATAACTCAATAATGTTGGTTTTAGGAAAATGAAAGTACAATAACATGATAAGGTAACATACACTAAGTGGCTTAGGATGTGTTCCTATACATAGGGGAAAAAACCCCTCCTAAGGAGGGTAAAAAGTGCCCCAGCTATCCTACGGTGTTCACACACCACTATCTGTGACATAGATGTCAACAAACCCCCCTGGAGTAATGATGTGAACATGTATAGGGATAGGCTGATCAATCCCCAAAAGGCAATAAGCCCAAAGCTTTGCGAAAAACTTCAAACTTTCCACGAGAAAGAGCCTTCGTGAATAAATATGCCATGTTATCATGTGTAGGCACATATACCAAGCTGATCTCTCTTGCTGAGAGTCTTTCCCTGACATAGTGATAATGCACCTCACTGTGCTCAATGCGAGCATGAAACACTGGGTTTTTTGCAACTGCCAATGCAATTTGACTGTTAGTGAAAATGGTAGTGGAGGACGACTATCCAATACCCAAATCAACCATAAGCCAGACACACTCAGCTGTAGTTGTAAAAGCTGTCCTGTACTCAGCTTCATAGTTGGAAGTGGCCCCTGTTGGCTACTTCTTGGCTGAGCCATGATATACATGAATCACCAAGACGAAAGAAAAAGCTGCTAGTGGACACTTACGTGTCATAACATCCAGCCCAATCCGAATCTGTTAAGACATGCAGCTATGAATCACCTGTTGGAATGGATTCTTGCCCTCCGCTTCTCACGCTGCCATGTGGTAATCTATTATCCCACATAGTGAGTTGGAGTCATCTTAACCCCTCTATATAGGGCAAAATGCCCATTGGTCTCCCATTATGCCCACCTTTATGGTGGTTTCACAGGATCTTCGGGTTGGGAGGGAGGGGACCGTCCGGTTATTGGCATCCGTCCGCATATTGCGCTTCGTACTCTGCGGTTCCGCGTTCTTTCATGGTATCAGAGCCTCATCGGCTCTTGCTCGGCTTCGGGCTTCACATCAGGGAGGTGTTGCCATGTGGCAGTCTATTATCCCACATAGTGGGTTGGGTTCATCTTAACCCCTCTATATAGGGCAAAATGCCCATTGATCTCCCCTTATCCCCCACCTTTAAGGTGGTTTCACAAGATCTTCAAGTGGTGTGGGGGGGGAGGGGAGACCCGGCCGGTTGTTGGCCTCCATCCACATGTTGCGCTTCAACTCTGCGCTTCCGCGTTCTTTCATGGTATCAAAGCCTCATCGGCTCCTGCTCGGCTTGAAGCTTCGCATCCAGGGGGGGTGTTGGAATGGATTCTTGCCCTCCACTTCTCACGCTGCCATGTGGCAGTCTATTATCCCACATAGTGGGTTGGGGTCATCTTAACCCCTCTATATAGGGCAAAATGCCCATTGGTCTCCCCTTATCCCCCCCCACCTTTTTGGTGGTTTCACGGGATCTTTGGGTGGGGGAAGGGGACCCGGCCGGTTGTTGGCCTCCGTCTGCATGAGGCGCTTTCACTCTGTGCGTGGTACTCTGAGATTCCGCGTTCTTTCGTCACCCCCGTATTTTGTTTGCATCATGACTATGCCATCTCCACGCTGTAAGAACTCAATGCCCACATAAAAATGCAACTAGCCAGATCTAACATCTCAAAGCTGAATGTAATTCAGCTTCGAAAGCTGAAACTTGTTCCTCAGCAGGGTACTCTCAGTAGGACTAATGTGCAACCAAGTATGCATGTATCTTTTCATACCATGCCCTAGGAGCCTACTTCAGGCCATATAAGGCTTTCATAAGCCTCCATACTTTGCTTTCCTACCCCTTTTGTACAAAAACCACGAGGATGAGATACATATACCTCCTCGTGCAAGTCACCATTCAAGAAAGCAGTTTTGATGTCCAACTGATGTGCATGCCATCCATGATGTGTTGCCAATGCAATGATGGACCGAATGGTGGCCATACAAGACGTGGGTGCAAAAGTATCATCATAATCAATGCTCTTTTGTTGAGCATAACCTTTGGCAACAAGCCTTGCCTTGTAGCAGTCTACGCTACCATCTGCTTTTCTCTTCAACTTATATTCTGTTTTATTCTCTGTTCTCAGATTTATACCAGTAGCACATAAATTTTACATGGTATCAGAGCCTAGAACTGCTCTAGGACCTGAGTTTTTCTTCATGAACCTGTTGGTTACAGATTTCAGCACATAAAGACCTGTGTTTACATCTGGGAGCTACGTTTTTCATCAGAAAGCTGCGTTTTCTTCAATCAGGCTATGTTTTTCTTCACAGAGCTGTGTTTTCAGCATCTGTGGTACCATTAAACCTTGGAGAACCATTAATTTTCTCCCCTTCTGGTTTTTTCTCACGCTCCCACCCTGCATTCCTTCATTCTCGTACTAACTATGCTCAACTTTAGAGGACGTCTAGCTGCTTCTAGCCCTATTTGAAGAGGAGGATTCTGTGTTTGGAGGATATGGCTTCAGGAGATCAATATTCTAACTTCTCTAGACTTCTTTTCTCCTCCCAAGGAATCCTATCCCCCACTTCTCAGGCTACCACTTCATTGGTACCCTCTCCCTCCACCCCTTTGGTGGTACTTCTTCTCTTGTTTCTCCCCTCCCACAAAACCTCTCCCGTTCTTTCTCTCATGTTCCATCCTACACTCCTCCCCAAATCAGCAATTTCATGAAGCTTACAGATTATCATAGTTGGTCTTTTTATACCCAATTGCTTCTTGAAGGTGCTAGTGTTTGGACCTCAGTTATGACACCTGCCTTGGTGGATCCAGCTTTTCAGGGAGTTTTGGATGCTCGTGCACGCCTCATCATCATTCATTGCATGACTCCTACCATACAAGCACAGTTTATTTCTACAAGGAGTAATGCCTGACAGATGTGGCTTGAGATTCATAGGAGGTTTGGTGTTGTTTCTTCCGTGAGGATTACATACATACACACACACACACACACACACATATATATATATATATAGTAAAAAACGTGAACGTGCTTAAAGTGCTTATCTTGATGCATACTTTACGTGCTTGTACCGTACACGTACCATACCACACCGTACCTAAAGTACTCAACCACTGTCACAGAGATGCTTTTCTAGAGGAGCCTACACATCGGGCTACACAAAAGCTCGAGCTTATACATGCAAACTTGGTTGGACCTATGGAGGTTGAGTCCCTTGGAGGGGCTAAGTACTTCATGCTTTTTGGTGGATGATTTTACTCGGAAAGTGTGGGTATGTTTTTTGGCTCAGAAGTCTGATGCTTTTGCCAATTTTAGGACTTGGATGTCTCACTCTCCAGTTTCATTCTTGCAAATTGACAATGGTGGTGAGTTAGTACCCTTTGATGAGTTTCTTGCATCGAAAGGTATTCAGACAACAGCTCCTTATACTCCTCAGCACAATGTAGTTGAGAGGGAAAATTGGACCGTGAAGGAGATGGCGAGATCTTTATTGCATCATTTTGGTCTTCCCCTCGCGTTTTGGGGAGAGTTGTGGCTACTTGTGTTTATCTCATAAACCGCTCACTCACGAAGGCGGATTTCTAGACATAAGCCATCTATATTACATTTTCGTGTCTTTGGTTGTGTTGCTTTTGTTCATGTCCCGGATAAGAAGCGGACTACACTTGCTCCTAAGTCCAAGAGGATGATTTTCACAAGCTATAGCTCGAGATCCAAAGGATATCGTTTTTGGGATCCAGATGTGGAGGATATTATAATATCTCGAGATGCTCGGTTTGATGAGACATTATTTGGACTTAATTCTTCTTCCATGTCCTCTTCTGAGGAGATTTTGGACCCATTTCCAGCTGATATTGGAGAGTTTTCTCATCTACCACAACGAGCTTCTTCACCCGCAGTGATTCTGGTGTCTTTAGCACCAATTCAGCCCGATGTACCCTCTGTTTCAGCCCCTATATCTGCTGTGTCCAGCCCCTTACATAGAGCTGGATTGCCTCCTGCATCTTCTCTATCCGTTATCTCCTCCTTTCATATTTTAGAGGAGGTCTAGTCCATCCCCGTGGGTCCAGAAATTAATACACGCCTTTCGCCTTTCTGATAGCCAGTTGCATTCTCACACATCTGCTCCGTCTTTCGAACCTCGGAGATCTTCTTGGCTTGCTTCTTCCGGTCATACTGTGAATTATGCTCTTAAGAGTACCTTACAGGATATTGATGAGCCTGAGACTCCCAAGGAGGCCCTTGCTTTGGCGACAGGCTATGGACACAGAGATGTCTTCTATCGCGCAGAACAAAACTTGGGAGTTAGTTCCACGCCCATTACATCGGAAGGTCATCGGTGTCAAATGGATTTTCAACGTCAAGTTTCATTCTGATGGTACTTTGGGTAAGTACAAAGCTCACCTAGTTGCTCGTGGTTATGCTCGGAAAGCTGGCGAGGATTTTGATGAGACATTTGCACCTACAACCAAGTATACCACCATTCGGATTATTTTAGCCTTGGCTACTCATTTTGGATGGCTTGTCTTTCAAATGGATGTTAAATCTACATTTTTGAACCAAGATTTAGAGGAGAAGGTATATGTTGAGAAACCTCCAGGATTTGAGATTCAGGGACACACAAATCATGTTTATTTGCTGCGGAAGGCTCTATGTGGTCTCCAACAAGCACCCCATGCTTGGTATCAAAAGATTGATGCCTTCTTGATTTCACTTGGCTTTGAGAGACCTTATCCACATTCAAACCTTTGTCTTTCTCTGTGATGGTGATATTTGTATCATTGTGCCATATGTGCTAACCATAATCCGCTATGAGGCAAGATGGTACTTTGCTCTCTGAACTATAGACCACAAAGATGCATTTCACTGCCTAATCATCAAGCTTCGTGCGATGTTGCTCATGCACAAGAGCATAAGCCAAGTATCCAAATACACGCATATGAGCCACGGATGGCTTCCTATCATGCCAAGCTGCAAAGCCTTGGTCGGACATCTGTTAAAAACATAGATTGCACACATGGCAGCTTCCATCCAAAACTTGTGAGGCAAGCTTTGGCCTTTGACCATACATCGTGCCATCTCCATGAGAGGCCTATTTTTTCTCTCAGATACACCATTTTGCTGAGGTGTATAGGGCACGGTGCACTGATGTTGAATGCCTCTTTCTGACAAATATGTATTGAACTCTTTGGACATGTACTCCCCCCCTCTATCTGTATGTAATGTATGAATCTTACATCCTAATACATTTTCAGCCATGAGCTGAAAGTGCTTAAAGCACATAAATACCTCTGACTTCTATTTCATAGCATAGACCCAGCTGAATCTGGAAAGGTCATCAATGAACGTAACGAAGTAGAGATGACCAATGGATGGTGTCCTCATCGGACCACATACATAATTTTTGAGCAACCCTCTCTAAACCATCCTTGGGAAATGGTGCCCAATGCATTTTGCCTAAAATGCAACTGTCACATACATGTTTGACAGGTGCATCGAGTGCCGGCAATGTAGAGACCATATCATGCCTTTGAAGGCATAGCAGACTAGCAAAATTTCAGATGCGAGCATGCCGAATCTCTGCATCTATCACACTGGATGTACTAGGCACTGCACGTGCATCATATGCAACTCTCTCATATGCATCAAGTCTGTACAGACCATGACATTAAGTACCAGATGCGAGAATAATATCCCCATCACTGCAATCATGTATAGTGCAACGGACCACCCAGCAATGGCTGAAACGGCCAAGAGGTTCTTCTTGATACTTGGTACATACAATACATGAGAGAGTGATCGTCCCACCATTTGAAGCAGTGAGCACAATCTTCCGGACTCCTTTGTCAGTGTGGTTTGGACCTGGGCCAAGAGGCTTACTCCTGCCATGGATATGGCGGATCACAGGCAATCTTGCCGAGGGCCGTTTAGGATAGGCTCTAGTGGTATAAGACGCCCATGCTGACTGTCTTGGCTTGTGGGAATGGAACCTTAGCCCCTGGCTTGGGGGCCTACCCCTTTTATTTGGTTTCTCTAATCCTGTTTGTGCCTCACAGGAGGAGTCCCTCACAGGGACGCCACGGCTGACTGACATGGACTCGTGGAAGTGGAATTCTCTAATCTTGTTTATGCATGTGTATTAGGTGATACTTGGGAGGAGTCCCTTACAAGCCCCCACATGTGTGAATGCACACGTGGGGGCTTGTGTATTAGGTGATCCTTGGGAGGAGTCCCTTACAAGCCCCCCATGTGTGTGAATGCACACACATATATGAACATATGCATAACTATGTCTGTGTATGAGCACACATGCATGCACGCGACACACATATACATACATATATGCATGTGTGTGTGCGCGCATACATGCGTACTATGAGTTGAAAACTTGAGGCATTTCTTGAGAAGCTTCAAAACTTAAGGTTTAGAAGTATGACAAAAGGTTTCTTGCCATTTCTCACAAAACATTTCTGGTAATCGCACATACTAGCATACCTGATATCATATTCAAGTGAAGAGTAATTAGAATAAAACCTCTAGCTTCTCACGTCTTGCAGCACAGACAAGGAATATTATGAATGACCTAACATTAAATTTTGAAAACACATAAGATGTTTGTATATGTTTGTTCTGTAAACTTTAAGCAGAAACCAAGTGTAAACTTATCATTTCGTATTTGTTGAAAAAATGATCTATTCTTCAGAGCAAGCAGATTGATAAAGACCACAGGATTGGGCACAGCTTTACCTTATATGCATCCTCCACGTACAAGCCAACAGCATAAGCCCGCGCCTTTGAAAATTTACACTGACATTAAGTCACAGCACAAATTGAAACAATAGAGTAGTGAAGGCCGTCAGCATCTATCTCAGATATATATACGTTTTATCACCTTGACCTCAAACACCACATAGGTATTCCACTGGTGCAAAACATTCATAAAACCATGACGTTAAAGCACAGTGCTAAACTTCATGATGTAACTAGAATGCTGTGCCATCACCATGAGGCCAGTAGCTAGGCCTGGCAGACATGAGCCGTCATACAAATAAGTAGGCTGTGTGCCATTCCCCTTGTGGATTCCCACAGCCAGTGATAATGACATCCGAATCAAAAAATATGTGCCTCATAACACATCCTCCCGCATTAGTTCATGCAGTGTAAGCTTCCAATATCCAAGCTTTTCGGACAACCAAAAGCCAGTCTTCCCCATATCAAAAGAACTCTCTTTTTGTAAAGTGCACGGTAAGGTGGCAAAGCATGATCAGAAACATTCAGTTGCAGCAAGGAGGATCCAGAGCACACAAAAACATCCTCATATAGCATCAACTCTTGCAATGGGGGCACATTCAATAACACAAAAACCAGAAAAGGAACTTGTCACATTTGAAATACCCATTACAAGGGTTAACTAATTTACATCTATTATAATTTTAAAGGCATCGGAGAAAACCTGGCCAAGCATGCAGCGAACAGCTGTTCCAAGCAGGTGATAGTCTCGCTTTGCTTCATCTTGTGCAATCTCCCTCTTCCAATCAAACTCGATGCCTGTAAAGGGCTCCCTCACCTTCTCTGCCAGCATTGAATGTCCACTTTCACCATTGGTCTTTTGTTCAAATATACGCATCACAAGGCGGCAGCCATAATATTAACATTCAACATGATCAAAAGATCACTCTAGTTCTTTTCAATTGCAAGCCTAAAGATGTGTAGGTCGAAAAAATAAACACAATGAAGTATTATCCATTAATCTTGACATGGCCAAACACTCACTATCATGCAGAGGGGTGCTCTAAATTACCTCTAGGCACTCATTCCGCTTCTTGATCAGGTGATGGAGAGGTGAATCAAAACATATTGATACTTTGCTCAAGCTTTCTGCGCACATTGAGATGCATCCTATATTACATAGGGAGAGGTTGCAAGGATGTCCTGCTCACAACCTCTGATGATGTACATGGGAAAAACTACATGCCATAATTCAGAATTTGACTTCCTTATCACATTGGCCTTGGCACACTCAAATATAACTATGCCTCCCCACTTACAGCAGAAAGCAAAAAACAACTTTTTCAATGAATGTGAATTACCCTGTCCATCCCTCCTCATCTCCTCGCCTTCCCCTCCACAGCTTTATTTTTGTCAAAAAAGAGTCTTTTATAAGTGACAAACCAAAATCCTTTCTCAGTGAGCTAGTCATGAATGTGATAATGCCAAATGATCCCAATTGTAAAGATAAATAGATACAAACACACACACACTTTTTTTTTGTGAAACCATTGTCTAATTAATAACTCAAGGTAGTGATCTCACCCAAGGCATAAGACTCCTGGAGAGATTCAACCAAAGAGCGTCTAAAATAAATATAGGTATCAACTAATTGAAAGAAAGAGCATCACAGGTTGTAGGTCCAAAGCACAAATTGCAGAAGGCTGGAAACAGTTGATTATTGCTGGAAATGAGCACGAGGGAAGCCCGTAGGTGCTTACAAGCATAAGAGACTGTGGCTGTAGTAGGTCCAAAGCACAAATTGCAGAAGGCTGGAAACAGTTGATTATTGCTGGAAATGAGCACGAGGGAAGCCCGTAGGTGCTTACAAGCATAAGAGACTGTTGCTACAGCCAATGACCTCCAACAGATATGGAAGAATGAGATGAAAAGTGAGGGGAAGGCTGAGAACCCTTATATATCCCTCCAGAGAGTTGGTCGGCGGACAGCTATCGTAGGCCAACAACTGTCCAATAGCATAAAATGCTATAAAATATATATACCTAGATGAATCTAGGAACATGCCCAAATTCACCTTTTAGGAACGTGCATGTTATATACTCATGGTAGTCAATCCACAAGACTATATAACTATCAACTCCATTATGCATAGTATGGACTAGATACAATGACATCCCCACTAACGTCATCAGTGCCCAATAGTGGGTGTAGAACTCTGTATCAGGATATGCTCTCACACACGCACTCCACACACACACGCACACACACACATATGAGCATATATTCACACAAAGGCCTTCGTACTGAGTTTCTGTCAATGCCTAAAAAATGGTAGAAAAATCCCAAATAATATCTACTAAATATACCAATGCAGGGTCTCATAAAATGACCAGTACAAGCATGAAAAAAGGTGATGTAGACCCTCTGGAGATGATATATTCCAACACCTCCTCTTCAGCGCCAGAGGGGCAGTCCAATACCAGCACACTAAAGTAACCTCTGAAGTAGCTCTCGGAAGTGGTTTGGTGAAGAGACCAGCCACATTGTCCTTGGTAGAGCATTAGGCCAGCCGAAGAAGTCCCAACTCGATGCAGTCACGTACAAAATGATAATGCACCTCAATATGCTTGGATCGTCCCCGTATCACAGGATTCTGAGTTAAAGCAATAGCACTCTGAGAATCCGAGAAGATGGTAACTGGGGAAGTGTCAACACTGTCAGAATGCACAGCGGAAATGAGACAAACGGTTGCAAGGGAGAAAACGCAGAAGTGTAGAGAGAGAGAGAAGCTGTATAAACTCAGCTATATACACTAGATCCGGTACAATAGTGGTGTGGGGGGCAAGGGTGGTATTTATACCACCATGGGCTGCTGGTCAGCGAGCCTAAAACAGGTCGACAGCAGCACAACATATCCACAACTGGAATAAATCTAGTCGGCCAACAAATAATGGAGCACACCTGGTCGGCCAATGATCAACAGCCGACAGTGGAACAAAACACCCCCCACATCCAGAAAAAACAGGGAAAAATGAACAATGAGGAAAAAATGGAGAAAACACCTATCACGGCGAGCACAAACAACACAGGCCCTCACTCCCTATATCGTACACCCCCTCTCAGCTCCTGGATGTGGAACCAACCCCACCTTCCAGGGGTTCTCAGGCCTTATTTTTTTTCAGGTCTGGACAGCAACATCGCTGTCCCAAACAGGCTGCGTTTTTGGCTTGTTTGGGCTTGCTTTCCCAACCCTGATCTTGGAGCTCTTTGGGCTCCCTTTTGCCTGTCCCTTCTGGTTATCTTGTGCCATCCCTTCCCCCCCTGATTGTTCTCTGCGGCAGTTCTTGATCTGAGGCTTCAGCGTTTCCATAATCAGCCCGTTCTACAGCCCCTTATACCTCTGCGTTTTCAGATTTGCAGCCATGGTTGCTGCGTTTTTCTGAACCGATCTTGCTGGTAGCTCTACCTTCACTTGGGCTTCATCTGTTGGAACCAAAGGTACCTTCTCTTCACCGTTTTTCCTCATAGGAGGTGTGAACACTGGTTGGCCTGAATTTTCAGGTTTGTAGCCCTTGTTTGGCCGCATTTTCTTCTCCAGTGGACACAGATCACTTGTGGAGGGGGTTTCTTGATTGGATTGTGGCTTTGGAGGCAGTTTGGTACTTAAGGAGGATTCTGAATTTCAGATTTCAGTCAGCGTTTTGCTGATTTTGGAGCATCTATACCTGTGTTTTGTTCCTGGCCTACACGGTTTCCCGGTTTCTACATGTTTCTTGCCTTCTGTTGGCGGTGGAGTGCTATTTTTGTTGGATAGCAGTGTTTTGGCTGCGTTTTGCTTCCCACAGGAGTTTCTACACTCAAGGGGGGCCTATCTCCAGCTACTTCACTTGAGGATCAGTTTCTGGAGCTTGTTTTGAATCTGTGGAGACTTTCTACTGTGACAGGAGTTTCCAGTTTTCTGGAGGAGAGCAATGATCTTTTCAAAGATCCTGAGTAGAGTTTATTTTGTCCGAGCTTGTGTTCTTTGCAGTATTTGCAGAACAAGGAGGGTGTTTCCCATGGATCTTTTATCTGTTGCTGATTCTTGGAATCTCGTTCTACTTCTGGAACAGTCTTCTGCTATCTATGATACTTTTGAGGACTTTGTTACCACTGCAGTTTATATTCCTGCTTCCCTTCCTCATTGTGACGAGTCTACCTCTGCCTCTCTTTGTGATGCTTCTGAGGATGCCCCTCCCCCTGCCAGTTCTGCAGGCTTCTTGTTTTGGAGATGGTTTTTTGGACCCAGTGGGATGCTTTGGATATGTGGTTGCTAACCGTGCCTGGGACACAGTGGTACTTCTAGAGTTTTTTGGATTTGGATCAAAATCAAGTTGGGCTTATATCAGTTCGACGATAATTTTTTTCAGAGGGGGATGTGGAGTCCTTTCATCGTGCGATGCCCACCTCAGTGGTGCGTACTTATGTACAGCATTGGGCAACTCATGTTATGGAGTTTCAGCAAATGGACCCCATCTTTTCTACAGAGTCTTTACATCTTGCCATGCCTACCTTTTCAGAGGATGTTTTTGTACAGCATTTGGCTACTCTTGGTACAGAGTTGGAGCAGATTGACTCTATTTCTTTTGAGGTTTCTAGTGAGGATCAGTTTGCTTCTCCCAAGATTGATTATATACAGGATCTGATCTTGGTTGGTTATGAGGTTTTTCATACCTTCTCCAGGTTGGATACACGACATTCGACTTCGGGGAGTGTTCTTACACTTGGGTTTGGAACCATTATTTGGAGCAGCACCTCGCAGCCTATATGGTTGTTTTCTTCCAATGGAGCGGTGTACATAGCAGCTTGTTCTGTTACTTTTGTAGCTGAGTTGCTGAGGAGATTGCTTGTGGAGCTTTCTTGGAACCTGTTTCAGCAGTCTTTCATCTTTGATCGAGGACGGCGTCTCTGGCTTCTTGGAGTTTGCTCAGCATCCGGTGCTGAGAGGCGGTCAAGTAGCTGCTTCTCCAGCCACATTTTGATACTATTAAAATATCGTGATTGTGGGAGTCTTGGTGGAGTTCTCTTTAGGGTTGATGTGGAAGGTTTGGGTCCCTCCTTGAATTTGGCTGGTGCTGAGGCTGCAGGTTTGAGACTCATGGGCATTGTTGATGATGATAAGGTTTGATGAGGTTTGTCGATGAAGATGCATAAGATCCGGGGCCTTTCCTTTGAGTTCCCTGATAGAGATAGATGGTTTGGCTTTGGGAACTTCTTTAGGAATAGCTGCTGCTGATTGCGAGGTTTTGGCCTCAAACTTCATAGGTGAGAATGGGGTTGATGAAGTAGAGGCTTTATCGATTGGTTGTTGACCCAGATGGTAGGTCATCGTGTAGAGGGGCTTTTGTGGAAGAGGCTTGTATCCTTTTGCGTTCAGCATCATAGATATCCATTAAAGTTGGATCCTCTTCATCCCCTACTTGGCTTCCTATTTGGTGTCCTATTTTAGCCTCTAGGACTGACCATGTTAGTCTGAGGAGCTGGTCACCCATCACATATATTTTCCCATATTTTTTTCCATTTTATGGAGTCCTAGGTATTTTCCCAGTCGTGTAGGTATTTTAGCTCCAGTCGGCTGCCTTCATGTAGAGGTATATATAGCCGGCATGCCTCCCTCATATTTCACTGCTTGCCTAGCGCTTGTCTAGCTGCAGTCCCTCACTTACGAGGTTCTCCCCTCTTGCTCGGGACATGTATTCCTTTTGTTGATGATATTGAGAGCAAGTTCTCACATGTGTTTCCTCTCTCTCTCTCTCTCTCTCTCTCTCTCTCTCTCTCTCTCTCTCTCTCTCCTGTGTTTCCACTTTCCCTTCTTCCGCTGCACATTCTATCACTGGGGAGTGGGAGTAAGGGATCCAGGCAATGAAGGAGCTGGAGTATCAACAGGAGAAGGAGCTGAAGGAGATAGCACACGCGGAAGCATAAACAGTAAACATATGAGAGTGCAAAGGAGAATGAGAAAGTTGGACAAGATCACCTTTTATAACAGCAGTAAAGCTTTACAATGGCAATGGCCAACAACTGAATGTGGAACTATGTGCAAGGGAAGTGGATGAAAGAGTGAATAATGGAAAACTCCTTATATAGTGCAGGAGGAAACTGGCCGACTGCCTGAAGAGCTGGCCGACTACCCTTGGACAAATAAATAGGAGAAAAATCCAGTAAAATACCAGATAAATGGTAAAGCCCCAGAACACTGAGATGTGCAATTCTAACACCCTCTCTACAACTCAGTGTGTGCAAGAGTCGGAAGAAGATAAGTCGATGAAGATGCAACCATGGACCCTCCAGCATCGCGAATACTGGAATCACCTCGGAGAGAGTACCCACCAACCAATTTCCTCGAAACAAGATGCCACCACGATCAGCAAGGAACTTTGCTTGGCCACGAATTCCTACACAAGTGTGCAGTGAACTCCAAAAAATAGATGATGAGCTGTTGGACACACCACGCCCATAATCCGCAACAGTGGACGGAACACATCACGTCCCAAAAGCCTCGAACAATGAACTTGGAACAAATCCAGTTCATAATCTCTGTTGTACCAAAGATAACCATGTCCTGCCAAATATCTAATGCTTGAAACTGCGAATCGCGGTCCCCATGCACCACTAGGTGGACACTGGAGCTGTAATCAGCCCCCTCTCCCGCCCACAAGCCTCTTCTGGCTAGAAGCACATGGGGAGAAACTGCATGTGTACTAGAGAAGCACGCCATCTGGGGTCTCCTGAGCTCGAAGCGCCCTGGGAGCCTACAAGTGGTACTATGTCACGTGCATCTCGCACTTGGATGCCACGTAGACATAGCTGTACATAAGGTCCAGGACGAGTCAGCCAAGGATCCATCCGGGTTGTCCGTGGTCAAGTGTGCATTGTCCTGCACAGAAGTCCAAGGTCAGGTGTGCACTGTCCTGCACATGAAACAGTGCCAGTCTGCGCTGTGAGTCTCCCTCTGGAATGATGTCAGTGATTCTGTGTATTTGGTAATCTCTGTTGTACCAAAGATAACCATGTCCTGCCAAATATCTAATGCTTGAAACTGCGAATCGCGGTCCCCATGCACCAGTAGGTGGACACTGGAGCTGTAATCAGCCCCCTCTCCCGCCCACAAGCCTCTTCTGGCTAGAAGCACATGGGGAGAAACTACATGTGTACTAGAGAAGCACGCCATCTGGGGTCTCCTGAGCTCGAAGCGCCCTGGGAGCCTACAAGTGGTATTATGTCACGTGCATCTCGCACTTGGATGCCACGTAGACATAGCTGTAAATAAGGTCTAGGACGAGTCAGCCAAGGATCCATCCGGGTCGTCCGTGGTCAGGTCCTGCACAGAAGTCCAAGGTCAGGTGTGCACTGTCCTGCACATGAAACAGTGCCAGTCTGCGCTGTGAGTCTCCCTTTGGAATGATGTCAGTGATTCTGTGTATTTGGTATGGTACTGGATGCCAAATCATTGTGTAGATAGTTAGGGTTTGCTTTTAGGAAAAGGGGCCAGCCCATAGGGCTACCCCAAGTCTTTGTGTGAGCATGGGGATAGTGTGAAAACCACCCCCATGAGGGCCAGGAAGGCCCTGGCTAAACCCACCAGCCATGGAGGGTTCAGCCAAGGCAGGCTAGGGGAAGCCTACAGGCTGTACAGCCTAATTATGGCTGTAAGGGCAAGTATGGGGTAGCCCATACAGGCTGCCCAGTCCCCAAACAGCCTAAAGACAGTACCCAACCCCTTTTGGGATCATGCGTCTGATGCCCAGCCAGCCAACATTTAATGCTAATATCCAATCGTGGGCAGAATTCAGAATTGGCCGGCTGTTTAATACTGGCCGACTGCTGTTTATGGAGTAGTATAAATAGTGAGCCCACAATCCCATTGAGTTCTCTCATAATTCACTAAGTGCTAAGGCAATCAAGGGCCGGGACAGCCAAGGAGTGCTAACACAAAAGGGGTGAAGGACTGCAGGTCAAGGGCAAAGATTTCTCAACCAAGAAAGGTCAAGTTTTCTTGTATTTTCTTTCAGATTTACATCATTCTAATAAAGCAAATACGCCATCCGTGGTGGGGGCCCTATAGAGGGTATTTGGGACCCAATACTGTGTCCTCTCCTCTCTCCCTCTCTCTCTCTATTTTTTGCACATCTTCATTCAGTTTTGTGCGTTAATTCCGTCACGAAAAGTGTGCTGATTTCTGAGCATTGAAGTTACAGATCTCCCCCGAAGCTTCCGCATGTTACATACTAGAATCTATATCACTATCCTATGTCGTGTCTTTGCCTTTTCTTTGAAATGAAGCCTTGCCCTTGGTCTTGTCCTTCTACTTGGACAAACAATCTTTGGACAGATGGTCTCTTTTTTCCACAAGTGCCTAGTCAAAACTGTTGACTGACACCTTCAACTTATCCTATGAGATGAAAAAGAACGACTCCTCCAAAAGTAGGGAGCTCAAATCATCAAAATCCAACTAACTGGATGTGACCTAGCACCGCAAAGATTGAAAAATCACACCATAGTCTGGAGGAAGTTTGGTGAGGATAAGAGCAGCCAGCTAAGAAGAGGACAAAGCAGCACCCATAGCCAATAGCTGGTCATGGATAACCTTGGCCTTCATGAGAAAAGCCTGCATGGAATCATTTTCAGGAAATAACAAGCCATAGAGCTGCCCCTGCAAGGTAATTGCCCTCATCGATGAATCTCGAGCAAAAAGATCTTCCAATTTTGACCATACCTAATGAGCATTGCGAAGAGTTTGCACTGCCGGTGAGACCTCCTCTGTGATGGTCCGCACAAGCACAGAATGCGCCTTCAAGCCTCGATTCTCCCAGTCTTGTAATTCCACAGCAAATTCATCCTCCTTATCTTGAGTCCACCGCCTAGAGTTTTGAGGACGCTCGGGCTTCCTTGCAGTGCCCTGAACAATGTCCTACAAACCCTTGTGGATGAACCAGATCCACATTTGAAGCTTCCAATGAGCACAGTTGGGTCCTTTCAACTTGTCATCCTTGTTCGTACAGGAAGGAGCCATATCCACAAAAGCAAAGAACAAATCTCAGCTCTCAAACACTTCTCTCAAGTGCTTTCCAACGAAGCGAGGCACCAGGAACAATCAGCCCCCTCTCAAACCTGAGAGAGGAGGAGGCTGGACAGTAGCCAAACAGTCCAAGAAACCACCGGGAACCTCCTACTAGAAGGGCAAGGACTCGTGGAGGAAGAAGGAAATGTACAGCCACTTGTCTGGCAACTCCACATGCAAGAGAACTCATCAAATCTGATGCCGGAGCAGAACTTGCAGCCAAAACTCCAATGCTTGCCTCTGTAGAAGAAAACGCAGCCAGAAAACCAGGCCAGCTTGCCTTTGAATGAGAAAACACAGCCAACAAACTGGCCGGCAGCAAGAAGGGCTGGCTGGACCAGAAAACGCAGCAATGTGTGAAAACGCAGCCACTGTTTGGGGCTGATCTTCAGCCAAGAGGAGATAGGGCAGAAAATGCAAGGCAAAGATGAGATGGTGGGCAGATTTGCAGAGCTTGGAGCAGCCTGGACCTAAGCGAATGATACCATGAAGGAGATAGCACAAGTGGAAACATAAACAGTAAACATATGAGAGAGTCCAAAGGAGAATGAGAGAGTTGGACAAGATCACCTTTTATAACAGCAGTAAAGCTTTACAATGGCAATGGCCAGCAACTGAATGTTGAACTATGTGCAAGGGAAGTGGATGAAAGAGTGAATAATGGGGAACTCCTTATATAGTGCACGAGGAAACTCGCCGACTGCCTCTAGGGCTGGCCGACTGCCCCTGGACAAATAAATAGGAGAAAAATCCAGTAAAATACCAGGTAAAGCCCCAGAACACTGAGATGCACAATTCTAACAGAAGCAGCACTAAAGAGATCTCCTAAAGCCATGTCCTCTGACAAGAAACCTTCTCAAAAGAAAGAGGGCTGTAAGAAAAACAGCAAATAGCCTTCTCTCAAGCTGTGCACAGCAAGAGGAGAGAGAGAAGAAAGGGAGGGAGGATGGGAAAAGGGAAATAGAGAAAGCAAATCTCTCAGGAACCCTGTCCTCAGCACCTAGAAGAAAGCTTCAACCTCCAACAGCAAAGCTTCAACCTCCAACAACAAAAACGCAACAGTTCAATAGTACAAATGCAAAAAATGCAACACAATGATGAAGCCTCTACTCCAATCAAAAAAACGCAGCAGTTTCTTACCTGTAGATCAACATTTGGCTCTGATACCATGAAAGAAAGAGCATCATAGGTTGTAGGCCCAAAGCACAAACTGTAGAAGGCTGAAAACAGTTGATTATTGCTGAAAATGAGCACGAGGGCAGCCCATAGGTGCTTACAAGCATAAGAGACTATTGCTACAGCCAATGACCTCCAGCAAATATGCAAGAATGAGATGAAAAGTGAGGGGAAGGGTGAGAACCCTTATATATCCCTCGGGCCTCCAGAGAGCTAGTCGACCAGCTATGGCACGCCGACAACTGTCCAGTAGCATAAAATGCTATAAAATGCCTTTAAAATGATAGAAATTTCCTAAATAATATCTGCCAAATATGCCAATGCAGGGTCTCATAAAATGACCAGAACAAGCATGAAAAGAGGTGATGTGGATCCTCTAGAGATGATATTCCAACACTAATCAGTTGGTAGAGACTCGTTGATTTCTATCACGCCAGAGAGTCCATAGTGCCCAAAATCTTGTCCACACAAGAAACTGTGAGTGTCTGATAATTCATTGGAATGTTTGCCGAAAAGCCAGAATTGCTTGGAAAAAGGGTGCCAAGAAAAACGAGCCTACAGATATCCAGAAAGCCTATCAAGAAGAGCACGAGAAGACGAACAATGCCAAGGCAAATGAGGTACCGTTTCTCGTGCATGATAGAACCTGTAACAATGTGGTGAGGCAATGTATCTCTTGGCCAGCAGTATACCCAGAGGAAGCACTCCAACCACGCATCTCCATAGGAAGACTCTGTTTCTCAAAGGGAGTTTATTATATTAAGACATGTTTTCCTCCAACGCAATGGCGTAGATATCCACCAAAGCTGATTAGCATGCTCACCAATCCATGGGGAAGGAATAATCATCTTATATGCTCTGGTTGCAGTCAACTGATCAAATGAGATAGGCTTATAACTTGGAGTCTGTCTATGTAATTTCCAATCCATTGGCCTGGTTCCTCAAAGACTCTGCTCCAGTTTATACTTTCCAAAGCCAAAGAGTTTCCAGGGTCAGCATTCTTGTCAAACCAATGCAAGTGTGAGAGAATCAGTTTCCAATCCTAAATAAGCCTAGTGGAATACGAACAGCCAAGTATTTTACCATCAAAAAGTCCAAGAACAATGTTCCATTGTGTAGGGATCCAGTTGCCAAATGCCAAGGTTTGCATCTTTGCACACGAGGTGGCTAGCATAATTGCCCCTCGCTGTTTTTGTCGCAGAAAATCAACAATCATAATGGCTTTTCTGGCCAACACATGATAATGTATGTTGAGAATATTCAAACCACCATGCATCTTAGGCATACAAACAAGCTGATATTTCAATAGCCTAAGCGCTTTTTTATCAGCTATGGTTCTCCATTAACATTCCAAAGCTCTTGACATGAAACTATCAATATCTTTTTCGGTCTAAACTAAAAGAGGCAAGAAGAACTGAACACAGGCCATAAGAATGGATTGAACAATCCGGAGTCGAACATGCAGAGGCCATGTGGGATAGCCCAGATGTCTAATAATTACAAACCCAACCTCTCTCATCCTTAAGGGAAACCAACCAGCCTATGGAATAGCCCAGTTGTCTAATAATTACACACATACACACGTACATAGAGAGAGAGAGAGAGAGAGAGAGAGAGAGGGGGGGGATGGACAAACAAAAAATTGCCCCACATATTCATAAAAGAATTCCGTCTGGCCTTCGCTACCTCAAGCATACCCTAGATCTCATTTCAGATAGAGGAGAGGGTGTCCCGGTATGGGCTCTATCACATAAGATGGAGGAAAAGTATGCATATGTTTAAGTGCCTTCAATAATCTTTGTTCATTTAGCCCCCTTCACCTTGCTTTTTTCACACCATTCTCAAAAGTCCCTAATTTGAGCGACCACCTGCTTCTTAGACCCCCCCAAATTGTCAAATTTTGGGCAACTTCCCTATGCTTAGATGAGGATATCCTAACCTGGATTCATCGAAATGTCATCTTCCAAAGTGGCAAGATAGCTAAAAATTTCTCCATGTAGCCAAGCATACATGGGAAATTAAAGCTCGCATAAAGGCTGGACATTTAAGATAAAATTTTATCCATACACCCATGCATACATGGGAAATTAAAGCTAACATAGTGGCTGTAAATTTAAGACATTTAAGAGAGCTGCATGCTTATGTGCCATTGAGGGTATCATGGCATCCCTCACTGATTGCCATATTTGTTTTTTAACTCGATTGCTATCTGCTTGTCTGAGCGAGGGCATAACCATCTCATTGAATGCCTCGTTTGTGAGAATCCTTGATTGCTGTTTTCTCACTGGCAGACCAACATGTAAACAAAGTACACATTGATCTCAGATTCTTTGTGTGAGGAAACAACAATTGGAACTTCTCTCTTTCACGAAGGATGAGCGTCCACAATAAAAATATTTGCTTGATCTCACCAATTACTCATAAGATATTTCAAAAAAACTGGCAGTATCTTCACCTCTTAAAAATTACTGTTGCACCAGATCAAGGTGCTCAACTAGACTGCAGGCAGTCCCTCTTTCCCCATTTTCACTGTTTCCATCTGCATCAGTTCACTTACCGTTGAGCTTCACTTGCTTTCCGAGTTCCATCTCCTGGTCCCCTTCCTGGGTTTAGCATCCAACCACCATGTTTCCAAGTCTATCTGGCCCAGCTCCTCGCTCATCAGCACAGCCATTTCCCTATTCTTACTTGTAGGCACATCACAGGCAAGTGGGGCATGGCATGCCCTTAGGACATCAGGCAGACGCAACCCCTCAGCGCAACAGGAAGGCCTATCGTGCCTACCTTGTGCATGTACCACCGTGCCTAGGATCCCCCATAGGTCATCGGGTAGAGGATCCACAAGCGTGAACATCATCTCCACCATAATATACACTCCCTCCTCCTGACAACCGACCATGAACTTGATATAAAACAACCCCACAGAATCGATTAAGCAAAGCTCACTCTCGCGCGCGCTCGCTCTCTCTCTCACTCTCACACGCACAGGCACACGCATACACACTGTTCGTGTCAGAGAAAGGCTGGTTACCTGGATTCCTTGCACCCTCGAGCTGGAGAGGGGAGCTTGGCTGGATGATTGCCAGAGCTGCCAGAGCCAGTGAAGAATCCCATCTGAAACCCTTGAAAACCCTTTGCCAAGCCATGGTTCGCTCAACTGAAGTCCATGAAGACGTTGCGCATTTCATCAATTGTTTTATCACTTCTTGGACCCGCGCATTGCTACGGGGCAGCTAGGGTTCTAAAAAACAACCAGTTTCTCCAAGATTTAGGCCATGTAATAAGTAAACACAATACATCATTTCAAGTGACCTCATATATACATATTTCAAAATAATATCCATGTCTCATAGATTTATAGCGAAAACAAATATCATAGTAATGTAACATACAAAGACTTAAAAAAGGACCAATATTACAATTACAAAATTATCTAAGTCAACTATATATATATATCCATATAAGTCACCAATCTAAGTCAGTAATGTCATAATCAGCAAATTGAATTCTTCTTCTGTAAGAAGGATTATTCATCTATCTCACAATATGCTCTGTATTGTAAGGCGGTGATCCATCCCCCACATGCTCTACTATTGATGAATGAAAAGGACATGCACAAACCACACAACGATAAATAAAATCTCAAAAAAATCATATAAGAGAAAAACATAATCAAGATTACCTTATACAATAGAAGTCGTCGGGTACTGAATACCCCTCAAAAGATATAAAGCATCTCTCCATCTCTCTCTGAAATAAATAAACACCCCACTCTTCATCCGAAACACTAATTCCATACATCTCGGGGCCTTCGTCGACAACTCTCACCATAAAGATATCAATGTCATGCAATATCCTAAAATCAAAGCATAGCAAATAGGTTATGAAATTATTTATACATAGGCTCAACAAATATTTATACAATGTCTCCCTAGCCTTATACTTACCCATCCCTATAGGCATCAATCATAATCCCTCCTACGTGACCCATAGTAATAGGAGCTGACCATAGAGGTGGCTCTGTACAGATAGATATCAATATAGAATGCCATGTTCCATACTTTGTAATCAAGAAAAGTGATGCAAATATAGAGAATAACTAACCTACTATCCTTTACAAAGACATGTCCAATGTAAAGATAACCTCAGACATGTCTATCAAATCATAAACAACAAAAATAAGTACTTTCACCATGGACAAATATGTATAAAAAAGAAATCACAACAAAATTAATCAAAACACAGAATTTAAATAAGAAACCTAACTTATCACTTTGAAGTCTTTAAGATCTCCTTATAAACAATATTGTTTGTCATAGTTGTATAACTTTGAAGATCATCCTCGAGTAACACCTTCACAGTATGAGGAGACCGTGCTTGTGATAATGCAACATATAATTTCCCATGAGTAAACATTGGAGTCATGAAATATAACCCCAAGACATTTAGGGTTTGGCCTTGCGATTTATTTATTAACATACCAAATGCCAGCCGTACAGGAAACTATCTCCGTCTCATGGTGAACGGTAGTTGGGTCTCAGTGCATATAAAGGTAATCCATGGAATAAATACTCTTTCACCAACTTTAGTACCAGTGATGATTTCAGTCTCTAAGACTTTAGAGTAAAAGGCCTTACATATCATCTGTGTACTGTTACAGAGTCCACGTCTTGGATCCAAGTTACGAAGCAAAATAACAAGAGCTTCTAACTTTAAAACCAAAGATCAATTCCATTCAAAAAAAATCATGGAATATAGAAATGAATTTTCATTATTTTCAAGAATTGAATCTGCATTTAAATATTGCTTAGGCTCACCAGGCATTGCATCCAAAGCTGTCTTATTCAAAATATCCACTTGATTGTTTATCGGAGCAAGAATAGTACACTCACTAAAGTATGAAACATATGTTGTAGTGATAGCCAGTTTAGAGTATACCCAATGTACCAAGTCTTTAAGGGTCTCGATCTTTGTAAGACCGTATTGTAGTGCCATTATTGGATTATCATCACTACAATCCACTCCATTCGTAATATTCATGACCCACTGTTTAAACTCATTATATCCATTAGTATTGCGTGATTGAATACGCATATTTCCAATTAACTTTAGAACTTTGATAGAGTTCCATAGAAAGGAACGACACAATGCTGCATTAATAATATCCTCACATCTTCCCTTCATAATAACAGGCAAGATTTGTCTAAAATCTCTTCCCATTAATACAACCTTTCCACCAAATGGCTTATTTGAGAATAATACATCTTGTAAGCTCCTATCCAATGCTTCAAAAGCATAACATTGAATCATTGGAGCTTCGTCCCAAATAATGAGCTTACAAACTCTCAAAACCTCTGCAAGTTGTCCATGTACAGGGATTTCGCAAGTTGAAGAATTATTTAGCTCCAAAGGTATCTTGAATCTAGAATGTGCAGTACGTCCATTCTCCAAGAGTAGAGAAGCAATATCTAACGATGCAGTGGCCAGAGAAACATGCCCTTGTCCATGTAATAGCGCAAAAATATTTCTTTCCCAATTCCCCCAGACTATCCAGGAAAAAAATATCACCTGCATCTGTGGCAATTGCATGCATTACAGCATCGAAAGCAATACGTGGGCTATCTGTTAATGTTGACTCTATATCACTTGACAGGTTAGATTGTTTGATAATATCAAAGCTCTCTCTTCCAAAAGCAATCTGTTTTCACCCAAGACTTCCAAATCAATTCTTTTTAGCTCATGCATTCCTTTAAAATCTGCCAATGTCCGTCTTTGAGCACGAAGAATTTCTTGTGCAGAGTTTCAACTAATTGTTCGATGAACTGACCCTTGATTCTCAATAATTGGTATAGAAAATCTTCTATCATTGCTTCTTGAAATCTCTCCCACAATATTCTTGGACATGAAGGCTCACAAAATAGCAATATAGCACCAAAAAGACATCTCGACTGCAAGGCATTTTGCATGGATGATGCTTCCTCCATACATGTAACCCATTCACAAATCATCTTCTAGTATCCCTCTGGCAATGCAAGCTACCTTGAAGGAAGGATAGATGTGACCATTGAGTGAACACAAATCTTCAAATGACTTAGATCCTTTACATATTGTAAGAAGTAGGCAAACATAGTATGCCTCACCTGCTAAAGGAGCTACAAAGTACATGCGCCCTATAGTGTTTCCAAACTTTCTTTTAGTCCATTTCTTCAACCCAAAGTTCCAAACCCATTGTTGAGGAAAATCAATATACAATGTATTGTTTGCTTCAGGATGTTGTTGATTACAAGTAAACCATTCAGCCAAAGTAGTCTTGCCTACATTTTCCCTCTGAAAACATCTGTAATATTATCATCATCTTTGAAGATAACATTACGACCCCCATCTAAGTGTACCTGCAACTGTTGCACATCAGGTTTCTCATTGTGTAAATCATACCCAAAGAGTCTCCAACATGCCTGTAGAGACATAACGTGCATCCAACTACCTCTCAATCTCATCGACTACGCAAGCAACATTAACATCGCTTTGTTGTACAGTGCTGAATCTTATTGTTGCTCTGCCATGCCCCTTGTATATGTACTTGTAAAGATATTTCATTGCTCCTATTGTTGAGCATATTTCCACATTTATATGAGCATTATATGTGACTAAAAGATAAGGGTTATATGGCACAACCCATCTATTATCAACGCTACACGTTTTCACTGCCACAATTATTCCCTCATTCCGACGCATATACACAGGGTAACCACTCTCATCCATAATAGTCTCTTGTGCAAAAGCATGTGGATAATCCCTTGTGCAAAAGCATGTGGATAATCCCTTGTGCATTTCCCTTTATCCATACAAACTGCAATTAGATTGAATGGCCCACAAGGACCATGGATATTACAATGCAACATGACATCATGTAGAGCAGGAAACATTTGCTTGTCAAGCAATTTGGCACATACTAATCTTTCATAGTATTGGACGATCTTAGGTTTATGGGCACTATCCAAGATCAATAATGTGTGTGAATGAGGCAATCCTCTTTTTTGGAACTCAATGACACTCACATATCCAATCATCTTA